>NC_068545.1:14681273-15003023 GCF_026212275.2 Microplitis demolitor
ACCAAGAAGTTATGCTTTTGAAAAGTTAAAGTTCACAAAAGATGAATTCAATGGACCCATAAGTACCACTTTCGAAAAATTTAAAAGATTTTATATATTGCTTGTAAGGCCAGTCTGAGTAATACTAGCACTTAAGTAGATAACGATCCATGGAATTTGAATATATTATCATATCTATGATGATTGCATGCATTATTCAATATATGATCATTGAAAGTTCGGAAATAGCTATATAACTAGCAAAAATCCATAAATTATTTTCGACGATAATATACTATTAGTTTTACGAAGTGGTACTTATGGAGCCATGCTTTGATAGAGCCCAAGTTCAATAAATATAAATTAAGTGGCTTCATTAGTACCAGCATTAAAAACTCAAAAAGATACTAAACGGTGTTTATGAGTACAGGCCTTATATGTACCACTTAATCTATGAGGCATTATTAGCAGTATATACGGAAAAAATGTGGAAAGAAATTTTTTTTTGTTAGCGCATTTGGGGCAAAAACTAGCTATATATTTCAAAATAAAATCGTTTTTTTTTGAGATGCATAAAATTTTCATGTTCATTTTTATGTATGCTCATTTATTATTATATTATATATACCTATATGTAGTTAAATATATATATATATATATATATATATATCCATACATAGAAACAATCGAAAATTATATATTCCCATGCATTGTTATATATGTCCCATATATGGACATAAATGATCTATATATGACCATATATAATTCGTTTTTCCCGGGTTAATATTTTATCCCCTGGACATTAACCATAATAACCACTAATATCGTCCCCTGGACGTTAAGTGAATTTGACATTGACAGCATTCCCTGGATGTATCCTTAATCTAACTTAATTGTTGTCCACTGGACCTTAATCACAGACACAACACTGAATTGACTCTACTTAAAACTTTACTTTGTTTCGTACTATCAATATCATCACTATCTTTTTCTCAGAAATTTTTTCTGACTCTACATTTCCAATAAAAATTCTCCATTAATTTATTTTTATTACAATTTTACTAATTTATTTAACTCACTTAATTAAATTTATTGATTAATTAATTTTGTTTCAATTTAATTATTTATTAATTAGTTTTCCGCTTATAAGTTTCACAATCAATTCGCCTTTAATTATTATACACTAATTTTATTCACTACAAAATAATCCATTTCTTTTATTTTACTCCGTTTCAATTAATCACAATTTCTGGCGTTCTTTTACGACTTAAATTTATTTAGAAATTTTATTTATAATTATTTTATGATTAATATTAGACTAGATTAAGTTTGTCAATTGACTACAAAATTCGGCCAGTGAGTTGGTGCCACCCGGGCCTGAATTTATGGTCGGATTCGAGTTAATTATTTAGTAGATAATCAATTCGGCCAATGGAATAAATTTTGGCCTGAATTAAATAAGAAAATTAATTTATAGCGGCCAATGGGTCTGGAATAAATTAATAATTTAATAATAAATTTAATGTGAATTATTTACCGGATTATTCACGCAGAAAATTTATTTTATTCCGGCCGATAGACCTTGAATAAAAGAATACAGACTTGTCGACAAGATGGCGGATAAAAGTGGCACGACAACGTTCGAGAACACGAGACTCGACGCGTGGTTTAAAGGGCCGACGGGCCTGAAACTACCAATTTATTTATGCGGAACAAACGGAAAGATACTAAATAATTAAGTATAATTCATTCGGCCGATTAAAAAAATTAATCAGGGACTTTAATTAATTATAATTTACCTCTAATTTATAGCAGCAACCAGATAAGGATTGTAGCTAATGTTTGGCTATTTCCTTTATTGGCTCCTCGGGTTTTTATTTCCAATGATTTGCTCGGTCTCTGGACGCCGCCTTTCCCTCTCGTTCTATGTTATAGCCACTCGTAATTAACTTTTGAAGAATTTATAACAACCTGTCAAGGATCAGAACGCATTAGTATTTTTTATTTATTATTTAATTAATAAAATTATCGGCCTACAGGCCTGATAACCGAAATTTCATTAAAGACAACCGCCTCGTTCCACGTAAAGCGGAAACGGACTTAAGTAGTATAGCAGGGGGGTTTACCCCCCCCCCCCCCGATAAAACAGATTGTGGGTTCTTATCCATGCTAAATTACCGGTGGAGGGTAACCTGCTGGCGATCGGTAAGGCCTGTTTGATCAGTAATACTCGTATTGGCAGTTAGTAAACTCTGATTTGGCAGTCTATAAGATCTGTTTTGTTGAATGAAATTTGCTTTTGAGCTCATTTTCTGGCACTATTTAAACTTATGGTTGCCATTTTGAGCTCATATATTTTTTTCTGGTTGAACTGAGCTCGTTTTTGACTAGATGTCGCTTACACTCTGTTTTGAGTGGGAAATTTTGAAACAAAACAGACTTCGTGATGGCGCTCAAGGTTGAAGATTTTCAGTCTATCAGCCTTGAGCGTCATAACGAGGTCTATCTACATATCCAATCGATATTTTATATATTGAAACTGGGGTGTTTAAGGGTACATGCGAGGAGCATGCGAAGAGCGTGCCATCTGGTGGTTTAGTTCCCCCCACTCTTTTTTCTAAAGATGGCGTCATCTAACAGCTCTGGGCTTGTTTTCCTCAGTTTGTGATGTCATCCGGCAGGCTTAAAGTTGTTTTTGACGTCATTTAAGAAGTCTGAACTTGTTTCAAAGTTTGAGTGGGGATACAGGTCTGAGCATTGAGCTCACAAGCTCTGATCCAGTCAGTCTACGCTGAGAAGAGTTGAACAGTTCACCCCCCGTGAGTTTACATTTATGGCTGAATTAATTGAAAGTGAAAAGATTTTTCTTTGCAATAATTACCCGTTTGCTGAAAGTTTTGAAGATCTTATTGAAGGGTTTTTTGGTGACGTGTCTCCTCCCAAGTCTATCGGTAAATTTATTGACGATACAATCGCGTTCGCGAAAAACACTGAAATTACTCACGGTGTTCGATTAGAAGCATCTTGTATAAGCTGTTATGATAGAAAGATTTTGTCTAGAAGGTTACTGTGAAAACTACTGAAAAGTTGGTGAAACTGGAAAAACGTATAACAAATAAATAACGATGAGTCGTTTTTCGAACTCGAAAATACTTTTGTATGCCGTTGTTCTCGAAAAAAATCGTTTTTAGCATTTCTTTCTCTAACGATATCTCACGAACAAATTAACCAATTTTCATGGCTAAGGCAGCAATCGACGTATTTTATTGAGTTCTAGAGCTGATTAGAATTTAAAGTCGATAATATAAGTCGATTTTGATGAATCAATAAAAAACTAAAAAACAAAGTATTTTTTTTTTTTTTTCGTAATTCACCAATATTTTCGAGTCTACTTAATTAAATGATCGAAAATTTCCAGAAAAGTCGATAGTCAACAAGTTATTTCGATTGCCGCCTTAACTATTTAAATCAGTTCATTAGTTAAAAAGTTATAAAGAGTTTACATACATACTCACACACACACACACACACACACACACACACACACACACACACACACACACACACACACACACACACACACACACACACACACACATTATTCTGAAAATAGCCAGAATAGCTTCCTAGGATCTGAAAACGTCAACATATGATGACATTTCGCTTTTCGAAAATTGGGTTGAAAACAATAACTTCCCGAATTTTTTGAAAATCGTCGATTTTCTTAGCGGGGAGTTAAAAAATGGGTTTTATTATTTCTTTCTCCCACCATATTTCTTAGAAAAATGATCTGATTTTCATGTTTGAAGTAGGAAACGATCCGTTTTGATAAAGTGCTAATGCTGATCAAATTTTGAAATTATTTAGTTCAGTTATTTCAAAGATATTTACAAAAAACTGTTATTCATCACATATTATTTTCTCGATACTTCTTAGACAAATGACCCGATTCTGATGGTTGAGGTGGAAACCGACGCGTTTTAATAAATTCTAAAGTTCATTAGATTTTGGAATTGTTTGGTTGAGTTGTTTTAATGACATTCGCAAAAAACTGTTTTTTACCATTTCTTTCTCCCACGATAACTCTCGAACGAACTGTCCGATTGAGATAACTAATACAGCAATCGACGCGTTTTATGGAGTTTTAGAGCTGATTAGATTTTGAAGTCGATCGTATAAGTTGTTTCTGAGATATCTAAAAAAAATTTTAAAAAAAATTTTTTTTTTTTCATGATTGGCCAATATCTTTGAGTCTACTTGATCGAATGATCTGGAATTTTCAGAAAAGTTGATGGCCAAAAAGCTCTTTCGATTGCCACCTTAACCATCCAAATCGGTTTATTAGTTAAAAAGTTATAAAGAGTTTACATACATACATACACACACACACATACATACAGACACTCGGACATCATTCTAAAAATAATCATAATAGCTCCCTAGGACCTCAAAACGTCGACATCTGATGAAATTTCGATTTTTGCAAATCGGGGCAAAAACAATAACTTCCCGAATTTTTCGAAAATCGTCGATTTTCTGAGTGAGAAGTTAAAAAAGTTTGTTCATTTATAAATGTAAGTCTTTTAATTAATACATGTTCAATAGTTATATTCATTCTTTGTTCAAATCGTTCTCGATCTCTTGCTGCTTGTTCCCATTCACCTCTTCTTGCTTGCTCGTGCGCAAATCTCCATACATACATGTAATGTATGGTTGGCTTTGGATTAAATTGAACAGTCTTTATATCATTTTTCGTACGATGCTGCTTATAGGATTATATTTGACTATGCGGTCATGTATAATGAGGCAATTAGCTGATGTATGCGCAGGAAATTGATTTGCAGATTTAAATTGCAAGCGAATGTCCACTGGTCCAGATTTTATTGATTCGTTTTTTTTCGGGCAATTGATATCATACAGTGGTGCTTGTTCCAAAAAAATTTTCTTCGTCAGCAGTGGCTTAGGTTCTTTTTTGTAGTTTGAAGTTTGGAAATTTATATCCATGTCATATAACAGAGCATATTGATTGTTAGCAATGTTGAGGTTCAAATTCCCATAAGAATAACTCTGAAAGTTTAAAAATAATTTTATATCTCTGATGTTGCAGTGATCCAATACACTAGCATTTTTAGTTGTATCATCTCTTCTTGCAGTCTGAAATCCAAGGATCACAAAACGTGGTTTTTCAAGCTGCGTAGAGGTTTTTACTGCCCAAATGTGCTTCGAAGTATTTGACAATAAAGGATACTCATATAGCTCCCAAGCACGGAAACTGATTGAGATAGCTGGATCAATTGTGATGTAATTAAAAGTTTTAATTTTTTGTTTGTCCGACATAGTCACATATGGTACAATCCACTCGAAATTTTGGATTGTAATTTTAACAGCTTCAGCATAAACCCCAGCAGCAGGTGTGGCTACAATGTATGCATTCAAATCAGAATTTGACCTTATTAAAATCAATTCATGTTTTGCATTAATGACAACTTTATGGTAATCTTCAGCAAATCCAAGCAAAAGACTCAGTGGTATAGGTACATCGAAGTAGCCATTGTCATTGTGTAATTTGTTGACAGCTTCATCCACAATCGAGCCTGAATTTTCTAGTGTATTTTGTTGAGCTGACTCAGTGACGTGTTTCCTTTCCTGAAACTTGTGATAACAACATTTTTGTTACGATCAATCTCAACACCATTGAGTTCGTAGCGTATTCCTTCAAACATATAATAAACTGTCATGTTGACCATGTGAGTAGTTGCACTTACAGCTGTACCATCAGACTTTGTGAATTTTCCGTACACATGTAATGTACTTTTACTTGGAAGTAGACACAAACTTTGATGTGGAATGGCAATTCTTATTTCATCGCTGTTGTTAAATGTTGATGAAGCATATGGTAGATGAGCATGCGCTTTATAGTGTGTAATGGAGTCATCAAAAATTATTTGTTGTTGAATATTTAAGATTTCCGCCTTGGTTGTGTATGCGTCAAACAACAAAAATAAATTTTTATTTTCTTAATTTATCACGTAATTTTAGTCCTAGGCTCTGAAGAAACTGAGCGTTTTGATGTCTTAACACCTTGTGAGGTTCTCGGCGACTGATGTTGCTTCACCATGCTGCCATCTTCTTATAACTAGCACCACTTTTTGTCTCATACACGATATCTATTATTTTATAGACTTTATATGCAGCCATATGGTTATCACCTCACCTCTGAAATTAGTCAGTTTTCCGTCTTGATTTACAATTCTCAGTCTGAGATTCTGTATTGCCTGTACGGAGATCGGTAGATAAATGACGTGTGATGGTAATTCAACAATCACTTATCAAGGGGGCACACTTGAGAGAAATTCATGAAT
This sequence comes from Microplitis demolitor, assembly GCF_026212275.2. Classification (NCBI taxonomy): domain Eukaryota; kingdom Metazoa; phylum Arthropoda; class Insecta; order Hymenoptera; family Braconidae; genus Microplitis; species Microplitis demolitor. Next base: position 14,687,615 of record NC_068545.1, read on the forward strand.
AGTGTGGACTTTGTGTTCATTTATGTAAGCACCTAATGTAATGTTGCAATCAAATCTCAGAGCATTGAGTTTAAATATCTTTACTGGTAAATCTGATGAGTGAGTTTTATGTCGTGTCAGCTTTAGGTTTGTAAATCCCAGTAGTCTACCAATAGAATGTTGTGGTGTACAATTCAAAATTTGATTACATTTAATTTTACTTCTCAATTCATTATCATTAGCTCTTATGCTGATGCTGAGTCTTTGTAATTTTTTTTTTAATATATTCTTCAATGTCAGTGATTTCGTAACTTTCTGTTGGTATCGTCAAGACTCTCTCTTCAACAGTTTCATATTATTCAGCTTCTATATTTTTTTCAATCACTGAGTTATTTATATTATTTTCCGTCACTGAGATATTCTCATCAAACTTTGTAATTATTGCTACATTTCTTTTAGCTCTTTTTTTCTTGACTACTTTTTTATCTTCAACATTATTTTTATTGTCAATACTATTTGTATCAATTTTTGCAATATTAATATTATCCACAGGATAAGAGACATAAAATATATTAGCACCAAAATCAATATTGTGTATTGAATTGAATGTTAATAACTCTACAAATCCTAGAACATAATTTTTAGTTGGTGATAATTCAATTGGAGGGAAGTCATTGGCCCTCAACACGGACGTGGATCCTGATGATGTTAATGTGAATGACTCAGCCATGACTGATGTGCTGTACACAAAGTCACATCAATTTATAGTTGTCCAGTGAGAAATTCAAGACACAAATGTCCACATATAACTGTATCAAAATCCTGATATCTTTTGTGATTATATTTCACGCTACCAACATCGAAATATTCCATAAGATCTTGCGGTGGTTGTAAATTACCAAAACTGTCAAAGTAAATAACTTTATCATTATTTTTCTTGTATGCAACCCAGGTCCGAGTTTATCATCAAGATTAATGATATCTAATTCATTTTTTCTCGTACTAATGTTAATAATAATCAATATGCAACAGGGTTAGGTCTCTTCACATGTAATTTTGACAGTTCTTGCTATTGTTTGCACTTTGTCGTTGTTAAAACTGAACGTTACTGATTAGCGATTATTGCCGATTACATGTATTACTTTTTTTTTTATTTAAATGTATTAGTATTCCCCCTTCCAAACGAAGTCCCTGGCCCTGATAATCATATATAGCTGTATAGAGAGATTGTTACTATTGTTGTATTGTATTGACAAGTACGTATATCTATCACATACGTTGCTTCAATAGCTGTATATTATATATAACTTTACTAACCTATCAATTATTTTTAATCTGTACAATGAAGAATGAGTCCTAGACGCAAGGTAGATAGCACGAGCAGTCAACAGACTGAATCAAATTTGGATATCACACCTCCCAGAAAAATCGTCAAAGTCAGCAACAAGCATTGCCAACAAAAATTCTGAGACGTCTGGCTTAAAAATGAAGATTACAAACAATGGCTTAGCAAGGTGCCTGAAGATCAGTGCAAAGCTAAATGCCGTACATGCAATGTAACAATGAATGCAGAGTTGACTGTGATACAAAAACCACACGGCATCAAAAACTCATCTTCGGAAACCTCTAGCAGCCCAACAATCTATTTCTACTTTTATAAAAAAGACTGACGAAATCAGCATGAAAACCAAAGCAACTCAAGCACTTGAAATAAAGTTATGTGGTTTTCTAGCCGAACATAATATATCCTTCACTACTTTAAATCATTTGACAACACTATTGCAAAATTCTGTACCTGACTATGAAATTATTAAGAACATGCAGATGAAATCAACGAAAGGAACTGCAATAATAAAAAAATGTCATTGCTGCGGCCGAAAAAGAACATCTACAACCAAAATTGCAGACTAGTCGGTTCAGTGTTTTAATTGACGAATCGCCGATATTGGGGGCATACAAACGATGTGCATCATTGTGAGGTAAGTAATAATAATTTTTTTCCACTGCTTTCACGGACAATAATTATCTATTTTGTGTTCTTATATTTTGTACTGTGTAAAACAGGTTTTTTGATGCTGAAGAGGGTCGAGTGGTCAGCAAGTTTTGGGATCTCTGTCAAATTTTTGAGCAAAATTCGGATGTGGAGGGTGCAGAATCTTTATTTGGACTAATGTTGAAGTCCTTGGAAGATTATGAGATTCCATTTGAGAATATCATTGGATTCGCGTCAGATGGAGCCAGTATAATGATAGGAAGAGATAACTCTGTAGCTTCGAGATTTCTTGAAAAATGCGTTGGCATTTATATTTTCAAATAAATATGCTACTCATTGCATCTTTGTGCCAGCAATGCATGCAAAAAATTACCAAGGAGTTGTGAAGATCTGGCTCGAAATGTCTATGGTGAATTTAAAAACAGCGCAAAACGACAGCACATGTTCAAAAAGTTTCAAACATTTTTAGACATTGACATTCACAAAATTCTCCGCCCAGTGCAAACGCGTTGGTTATCTTTGAAGGCGGTTGTTTTAAGGATAATTGAACAGTGGCCTGCACTCGAATTATACTTTAGAGACCAAATGCTGACAATTCGATTGAAATCTGTTGAACAGATTGTTCGAGCTCTCAACAATCCGATCATCAAACTATTTTATCTTTTTCTGGACTATATACTACCTAAATTTACCAAACTGAATGAACTCTTACAGTCATCGTCGGTAGTCGTTACGAGCCTCCATGATAGAATGTGTAAAAACTATCAAGAGCTTTTGAAAATATACATGTCATACATACATAAGCAAACTAGATCCATGCAATGAGTCGCATCGTTTACGACCGGAAAATATGTACTTCGGCGTTGAAGTCAGAAAAATGCTAGATCAGGTGGAGATTTGCAACAATGAAGAATTAAAATCAGATTTCACAACGACTTGTGCCGATTTTTTAATGGAAGGATGTCAAGAAATTAAAAAGCGCTTCGATTTTTCGGATCCTGTTTCAAAATTAGTGTCAAATTTAAATCCGTCGAAAGCAATGTTGAGAAAGACCAGGGATATTGTTCCCAGTTTGCTGCCCTTGATAAAATCTTTGTCCCGCATTGCATCAATTGAACAACATCAAATAATCGATGACGAGTGGCGTCAATTACCGTCTTTTGAGCTCCCGGCAGATATTAATGTAAATAATCCAGTCGATATTTTTTAGGTAAAGCTATTGGAATGTGAAAAAGGAGATCAAGGAATAACCTTCAAAAACATGTCAAAATTTGTGCTCGGAGTAATTTCACTTCAAAATTCGAATGCTGACAGCGAACGCATATTCAGCCAAATCAACTTAATTAAAACTAAGACTCGCAATGAAATGGCAATTTCGACGCTAAACGGTGTGCTCTTAGCCAAACAGCGAGTTAAAGGTAAAGAAAACAATTGCACAACATATGATCCATCACACAGCGAGTACAGTCGCATGAACAAAGCATTAGTCTACAAAAAAAATCGGTCTGTCGGTTGACCCTGCGGGCCAGCCCCAAAACTTCCCGCTGTTTTCGACCTCAAAGAGCTCGAAAACATTAGTGTAGATATATTTTCGAGCTCTTCGAGCTCGAAAATGCTATCACACGCAATTGTTTTTTTATGATCTTTCCAAGCTCTAACAAGTTACCTGTTATGCTGAAGTTTGAAAATTTAAGAATCGAAAATCATCAAGGAAGCGGTTTTTAAAATTTAGTTCCTAATTTTGTTCAGTAAAATAAGTGTATTGAGGCAGAAATCAATGTCGGGGATCAAAATCAAGATTTAAATAAATTTTGACTCATGTAAGAAACAATAAAATATGAAATATCCGATAAAAATATTAAAAACTACGTTTTATCGATTTTTTTGTTGATAATATGATTTAAACTAAAAACCAAGTTCGATGACATTATATGATCAAAAGAAACCATAAAAAAGATGAGTTGGTATGATATCAGGCACATTTTAGTAAGTTATATTATGATTTATCCGGAAAAAATAACATAAAATGTTATTTCTTAACTTTTCAACGTCGATATCTTTTGAACTAATCAATCGATTTTGATAGTTGACGTGGCAATCGGCGCGTTTTATTGAGTTCTAGAGCTGATTAAAATTTAAAATCGATCGCGTCAGTCGATCAACGCTTTCTGTTGATCTTCTATATCGTCACCCGAGAGAGGGCGCTAGTAGCATTTTTTTAGCCGATTTGGTGGGGAGTGGGCCTGAGGGAAGGGGGATGTGGGATTGGGAAGAGGGTATGAGATTAATACTGCAGGTTTGGGGCTTGGAATATGGGGTGGGGGTATGGGATTGGTATGGTTCATGAAAAAGGATGTAGAGGGCGTTGGAGTGGGGGTATTTTTCAAATTTAGGTGGAAAAATGACGTATGCTATTATCATATTGTTTAAATGTTTAAACTTTAAAATACGTGGAAAGATGAGGGGGGGGGGGTTTATAACAAATGACGTGTTTTTCACTTATTAACGCATGCTTTACCTTATCTTATCTTCAACAACTTTCACTTTTTTTTTTATAACAAATGAATCATTTGTTTTCTGAAAATTTACACTTTTATCTGATTTTTATCTATTTTTGCCCCATTTTTCCACCAAAATCGTAATGGGGTTTGTATTATAAAACCTCTATTCATCCAACAGGTTTGTACAGTATACGTCTTAGTGTGTGCGTAAAGTTAGTGGTTAAATGTGTTTAACTGAATCGTTTTCTATCTGTGCTTATGGCTAAGTTCAGTGATCTGATTTTTGAGTTATTTGTTCGACATCCATACATTTTGGATTGGATTCGAGCTCAAACTACATGCCCAGATGCAATTCAAAAAATTGATTGCTTAATAGAATTAGTAAATGTCATAAGAAAATTGGAAAAGTTTGAAAATCGCATGATCAATGAATAAATAAACAATGGAGCTGATAATCGACTTTGTTGGGTTTGAAATGCCGGATTGCACATTTGTTGTGAAGGAGCTGTGTATTATTGATATAAACAATACCAAATATACCAATGGATTGTATCATAGTCAGTATTGGCTATTTCAACCACCCATGGAATATATAAATGCTACGGTTATTCGTGAAAGTGAAGACGAAAACGGTGATCGACACGGAATTATGTGGGATACAGGCGATACACCATATGACATATTTAATCTAATAATGACCGAATTATTAGGTGTACAAAAAAGTTCTACCTGTCTTTTGTCAAAAAAAAAATATATTTAAAAATTTTAAATAAAATACAAATTTTAATCAAAATAACCACCATCAGCATCTACTACCCTTTGCCAACGCTCAGGCAACTGATGGATCCCTCGGCGATAAAAGGCTTGATCTTTTGTCGAAATGAAATCATCTATTGTTTTTTGCATTTCGTTTTCATTTTGTGAGTGTTTGTCAGCCAAGTAATTTTGCAATGAACGGAATAGGTGAAAATCACACGGTGCAAGGTCTGGTGAATACGCCGGGTGCGGTAAAACTTCCCACTGTAAATCATTTATAGTATGGTGGACGATTGAACTTCTATGAGGCCTGGCGTTATCATGCTGCAGTATCACTGGTCGAGGTTTTTGTCCCGCAAATCGTCTTTTACTGTTGATTTCATCTGCTAATTTTTTTAATTGACAACTGTAGCGTTCTCCAGTAACGGTTTCTCCTGGTTTGAGTAACTCATAATATAGCACGCCCCACTCATCCCACCAAATACAAAGCAATATTTTTTTCCCAAAAACATTACGTTTTGGTGTTGATGTCGTTGGTTGTCCTGGGTCTACCCAATGTTTTCGACGTTTAGGATTCTCATAGTAAACCCACTTTTCGTCCCCTGTTACAAGTTTCCACAAAAAACTTTTTTTTTTATGTCGTGAAAGCAACGACAGGCAGGTGTCAACTCGTCTCTCTCGTTGTTCTGGAGTTAATTCATGAGGTACCCATTTTCCTTCTTTTTGAATCTTACCTAAAGCATGTAATCTTTCAGAAATAGCTTGTTGAGTAACGTTTAACTTTTTCGCAAGTTCTTGTTGTGTTTGTGCAGAATCTTGATTCAGTAATTCTTCCAATTTCTCGTCACTGATTGTTGAAGGTCTTCCAGAGCGTGGTTTATCATTTAAATTAAAATCTCCGTTTGTGAATTTCCGAAACCATCTTCGACAAGTACTGTCATCAATAACACTGTCACCATAAGTTGCACAGATTATTCTTTGAGCTTCAGCAGCACTTTTTCCTTGATGAAATTCATATAAAAGACAATGGCGGATATGCTCATTACTTACTTCTATTTTTAACTTAATAAAAAAATATATATATATCGAAGATTAATATATTAAAAGTTTGATGAATTTAAAGAGTACAAACAGCTGTGCATGTACATATACGTATTCATAGCTAACCTATAAATAGCTGTTAGATAACTCCATCTTTGAAAAACGGGTAGAACTTTTTTGTACACCTAATAATAAAAAAAGTGCGCTACTTTTATGTCCATGGAGCACAGGCGAGGGAGAGACTTGAAAGGATAATCAATTTTGCTGTTCCAATCATTGATCTATAATTGATGCGACATTTTTCATTCGATTGCTTAGAAGAACTCAACAAACCGCGATGTTTGCATCGTATCAAACACACAAAAAGAGATCATTTCGCATGTGCATTTGGTACAACACAACAACTTAAGCACTGGTTTTTGAAGTATTGGGGTGTTGGGAAATCCTATGAAAAGTCTGTTCAACTATTTTACCAACTAAATGATTTGAGGAAAATGGATGTCACCGACATAGCATGTCTTGATGATTTGTTTATTTTACGTTTTGCAAAATCACAAATTAAATTTGTATGGGATACACTTCCAGGGCATTTAAAATATAATGAAAAATTAATGGACTATTCATTTTGCATCAACCATAACCCACTATCAGCTTCGAGCCATGATATTCCAGGAATATGGCTTTATCCATTAAAAAAATATTGTACTACATGCAAAACATGAAAAATAATTATTGAAAATCAATTAATATGTAAACTCTACATGTATGTAGATTTTAAAACTACTTATACTAATTAAAAATAATGTAGATTAAAAGGTATGATATCAATAAAAACACAATAACTATAATTAAAGTGAGTTTTATTTCTTTAATCTTCCTCCTTCTCCTCCTCAATACAATATATGTTTTAAGTTAATTTTCTTACAGTACTACTTAATGGATTATATTCAATTATACGATCATGTAAAATAAGACAATATGCAGATGTTTGATCCGGAAACTGTTCATCAGATTCAAACTCAAGACTCAATCAACTGGTCGAGATTTAATAGATTCATTTTGTTTCGAACAGTCGATAATATAGAGTGGCGCTTGTTGTAAATATTCAGTTTTTATCAATAATGGTTTCGATTCTTTATTATAGTATGACGTTTAAAAATTAGTATACATAGTATATATTAAAGCATACTGATTACGACTAATGTTTAGATTTAAATTTCCATATGGATAACTTTGAGAATTGAGAAATAGCTTTACATCTCTGATATGACAATGATCGAATTGACTGGCGTTTTTCGTTACAACATTTTTTCTAGCAGTTTGAAATCCTAGGATCACATATCGTGGCTTTTTTAATTGTGTCGAAGTCTTGATTGGCCAAACATGTTTCGTTGTTCGAGGGAGTAGTGGGTATTCATACAATTGCCATGTGCGAAAGCTTACTAATATAGCTGGATCATTAGCAATAAAGTTGAGTGCTTGAATTTTTTGTTTGTCCGACATTGTGACATATGGGACATTCCATTCTACCATATTGAGAAGAACTTTCACTATTTCAGCGTTATTACCAGCAGCAGCAGGTGTATGTATATATGTATTAACATCAGAATTTGATCTTATAAGAATCAATTCATGTTTAGCATTCATGATAATACGATTATAATCTTCAGCAAATCCAAGTATGTAACTTAGTGGTATAGAAATGTTGAAATATCCATTGTCATTAGTTAATTTACTGTCATTACTGATCAACCATCCAGCATTCTCCATTAAATTGAGTTGCCCAGGACTCAAAGATATATAATTTTTCATGATACTTGTAAGACCCACATTTTTACATCTATCAATTTCAACAGCATTTAATTCATAGCGTATTTCTTCAAACATATGACAAATAGCCATATTGACTAAATTCATAGTTGCACCTGCGCCGGTACCATCTTCTTTTACAAATCTTCCACAAATGTGCAGAGAACTTTTGCTTGGTAGGATGCATAAGTCTTGATGTTGAATACTGATTCTAATTTCATCACTATTGTTAAATGCTGATGATGCATAAGGTTGATGTGAATTAATCTCATAGTGAGAAATTGATTCATTAAAGATGGTTGGTTACTGAATGTCTAAGATTTCGGCCATGGTAATATAATGCAGCACAAACTTTTCTTATTTTTCCAATCTTCCACGTAATTTTAATCCTAGACTTTTGAGGAATTCCACGTTCTGAGGTGTTTGCACTCTGACAGGAGCACGATGACTGATGGGCTTCAGACATGATGATCCACTTGTATAGCTGCTACCAATCTTTTTATCAAACACAATTCCCATTATTTCACTGATTTTATATGCAATCTTATTGTAATCGTTTCACCACGAAAATTCAGTAAATTCCCATCTTGATCAATAATGCGCAGCTGAAGATTGTGTATTGACTATACTGCGACTGGTAAGTAAATGATGTGAGATGGGACTTCAATGATCTTATATCCGGGTGCGACACTTGGGAAAAACTCATGAACTGTGTGAACTTTATGGTTATTCATATATGCACCATTAGTAATATTGCACTCAACTCGCAGTGCATTGATTTTGAGGATCTTTATTGGTAAATCAGATTTGTGTATAAGGTTCGGTTCAAGTCGACGATTTCCAAATCCCAATAATGATGCGATTGAATGTTCCGGTTCAAAATTTACAATTCGATTACATTTAATTTCACTATGTAATTCATTGTTATTTGCTTTGATACTCAATTCTACATCCTCAGGTAATTCCTTTATTAAATACTTTTCAATGTCACGTAGTTCATAACTTCCGGTTGGTATTGTTATAACTTTATCTGCCGCCTTTCTATTTAGGCTGGATAAATAGAACTTATTACAACCTTTATCAATATTAGGTATAGAATTAAATGTTAACAATTCCACAAGTCCCAGTACATAAATTTTTTCTGGTGATAATTCAATTGGTGGAAAATATTGAGCTTCCAATGTGGAGGTAGCTCCAGATAGTGTTAGCGTCAGCGAATCAGCCATGACTAACACATATCAATCAAACCACAACATTTATAGTTTATTATTGAGGAATTTTAAACACAAATGTCCACATATAACGGTATCATAATCTTGATACTTCTGATGATTATATTTAACGCTACCAACATCGAGATATTTCATGAGATCATTTGGTGGTTACCAAAGCTGTCAAAATAGATGGCATCATTGCTATTCTTCTTGTATGCAACCCAATGAGTTCCACGACCATTTTTTTCATCGAGATTTATGATTGCTGACTCTTTTTTCCACAGACCAGACTTAGGTAAATTATTTCTCATGAAAACACCTCGGAAATACGGAATTTTTGAATCTTTTGCATACTCGATTAAATCGAAATTGGTGAGAGCTCGATGAGGCAGCGTTACATGTTTTTTGGTGGGGGGCTCAAATATAATCCCATTCCAGTCTTGTACGGTGACAAGTAGAACCCTTTACCGAGGAATATAGCTTCCATTGTTGAATTATGCCGTTTAGTCTCCTCCAATTCACGTTTAGCAGTCTTAGCAGCATTTACAGCTTTAGCGATACCAGCAGCGCCCCCAGCTAATGCACCAGTAGCGCTTAAGCCAGCAAGAATTAGTATTAAAAATGGTAACAATTCACCCATTTTTAGTGATGGCATTGGTAATATACGTGATGATCGTATATTTTTTTTCCCACCAACCATTTTTACAGCTTCACGAGCACCCCGTAATGCCGACTTAAACGGTGAAATGAGTACAACCTCATTCATAGTTTTGTTAGCTGATTTTATAATTTGCCTGATAGGAACAAGTTTTTTTGTTTTCTTTAATGTCTTCTTCTTCTTTTTACCATTTCTTCTAGACTTCCCCCTCTTTATTTTCAACTTCTTTTTAACCGCATCCATCTTTTTCATGCCCATACCCAAGCTTCTCTTCACTCTTATGGTTTTATTAACTCCCCAAGCCACGGCTTTTTCACCAAGGCTGGCATCTTTTGCATGAAGACGTTGTAAAACTTTTTCAGCAAGATCTTTATCAGCCGCATGACGTGCTGCCATATTGTCAGGATTTTTAGAATAAGCAATGTCATGCGCTTTACATGCTCGGTCTAGAGAATTTACTCCCGGATCACCTCGAGCTAGTCTTTTTGCTAATTTTGTACCAGGTCCACAGTACTGATATCCCGGTACATGTAATTCTATTGGTAGTTTATCTATAACACTGTTGACAAAACCTTTACCACGCTTAGTTGCGACTTTACTGATAGGTCTGCTCTTAGCCATTGTCGATCTATGACTAATCTCGATCATATAAATACTCGATACTTATAAGTATATTGTTGAGTTAGAATTGAGTCATCAGCGGATTAACATAGTAATTAGTGTTCTTAAAAAAATAATTCAAAATGAAGTTTGAAAAAACGACAGCTAAATTACCTGTGATCAATTTTGATCACATAATTCAAGGTGATGAGAAAAAAATCCAAAAACGTCATGGCGCGCTGCTACCGAATACTGTTCGAGCAGTCCTTTGTGGACCATCAAATTGTGGGAAAACAAATGCGCTTCTTGCATTGATTACTCATCCTAATGGCTTGAGATTTGAGAACATTTATGTATACTCTAAATCACTAAATCAGCCTAAATATAAATTCTTAGAATCAGCATTACAGCCTATAGAAGGAGTCAGATACTTCCCATTTAATGATCATGAATCAGTTGTAAATCCAGATGATGCACAACCGAATTCTCTTATGATATTCGATGACGTCGCTTGTGAGAAGCAAGATCATGTTAGAGCATATTTTTGTATAGGGCGACACAAAAATGTTGATAGCTTTTATCTCTGTCAAACCTATACGCGTATACCAAAACACCTGATACGCGACAATGCCAATTTTCTTGTACTTTTCCGTTCCAAAAGTTGTTTTGGCGCCCTCTAGGGGGCGCCAAACTAGCAAGTACCACCCTCTTCGCGGGTTCTGGGACCAGTACTCCAACCGTTAGCGGTGTCCGCATGTCTTGCACCCGTAACATGCGGCAACTCCGTGGTTGCAGGAAGCCAATAGGTACGTCTGCGTGGGCGAAGCCGACCCCTTTTGAAAGTCTTAAAATTCTAAGGGTAATAGCCCGCACACAATACTATCACTAGCATATAGTGATAATCACTCGGTAATAATAATCGAGGGCAAGTTTATTTGACTGCTGTCTTAAACCCGAGTGAGCATAACGTGGAAGAAACCCTTTTTGGGGTAACTGAGTGCAAGCTGTAGCTCAACACTTATTCTGCAGCATGTCCACCAATATATGGAATTGGTACCATGGGGGACCCAATCCAAGCCCCACTTCGACCAGAGTCTCTCTATTTCCTGAGATGGGAGGAGTGTTTGGGTCCAAGTGAGGACGGTCTCGTGGTGGTTGTTGGTGAGGCACCCACATGTACTGCATGCCTAATGGGTAAGCTAATGTGAGCTTATGCTCACATTTCTCTTTTATAATACAGTCGAGTCTCGTTATGAGTCCGCTCGTTATGAGTCCGTGAACCAGGATTTCCACGGAAGACTTTCCCCCTCCACAACGTGAAAAAAAAATTAATTTCAGAGTCTCGATATGAGACCGTATATTCATGAAAAGAAATTAAGAGTTTATTTATCATATTAGTCCTATTTACATATAAGAAACATAACACTCAAGTCAAACGGACTCATAACGAGATACTGGAAACAATCACGTACACACTCACACGCTTAAAAAGTAGGGGAAGTTCAACTCACGACTGTCGCCTGCGCTGACAGACTGGGGGTACACAAATTCTTAGAATTATATTCCCCTACACCCCTTTATGCGGGATCATAACGCGACTCGACTGTATTACGGTAGAATATAGGCGATTTACGCAGCGCGAGTATGCCCTATTGAGCGTGGTATCGGCCTCCCGTCAAACGGAGGTGGACCTATCCGTCCCGTTATATTGATTAATTTGTACTTTTCCGTCAAGATGAAATGATTTTAAAGCACATATATGATGATCATGTGAATACAGATATGCCGTACAGTGAATTCAAAGATTTATGTTCAGCATGCTGGAATGATAAGAAAAGTGATAATAAACACGAATTTGTTGTTATTGACAAGGATAGTGAATTGAATAATGGACGTTATAGAAAAGGTTTTGACTGTTTTATAAGTATAAATTAATCATCTCTATATAAATTGACACAGTCTTAAAGGACATTCAAGTGTGCAAACATGGCGTGTAAAAATATGTCTCAGCAGAAAAATATGCTGCTCCAAATAACTAAAATTAGTGATGCGATAAGACAAAAGCATAAAATATTAAAAGTTGATAAAGACACTTCTGAACAGACTGCAAATGAAATGTTTGAACCTATTGTGACACCGTTGCGGACATTAGTTGAGAATTCTAAAGCTTTAAAACATTAAATTAAAAAAGAAGAAGAATCAGTGCAAAATTTTTCTCTGAAGAAACGTGAACATAGTGACTATTTAACTATTTATAATAATAGTGACACACATCGCGGTCAGAATACTTATGATGACTTAAATGTGAACAGCACTAGTAGCAGCAACTTGGATGAAACCATTTTATCTCATCCTCCAACCTCTACAAGCACACCACTGAAATATCATAACTCTATATCTAAATATATTGATATGTTGAATAAAAAAAATGCTAAAGGCTTGGATACAAGATTTGGTATTCGTAAAAAAAATAATCAATTATTTTTTGGTAATTCACCTGTTCAATTTACAGATAATATAATATCAGTAAATAATCAAAATCATGTTCTATCTCCGGGGCTTATAGAATTGTTATTTAAAAGTGATCCAAATGAAAATTCAATTACTACAAGTGATTTAGATGTGTACCATAAACTCATGGTTTCAACGAATACTCACAGGAAAAATAATGAATCTGAAAGAAGTCTTTATGTTGAGGGGACTGTTAAATATACTAAATATATTGCTGACTTTGTTCAATCACCACTAAAAAGAGGTAAAGGGCTAACTGACTTTATGACTGTTTCAAAGAAACGAAAATATGTAGATTATGTTTATTGGGATGATCCTAATGAACTCATAGATCGTCTTCTCCTGTTAATAGCATCTCAAGCAGCTGGCAACACTAGTCATTCTAATGAAATAATTTCAATCATTGAAGAGCTACGAGAAGCTAAAATTATTTATTAAGACATACATTAACAATAATTCATCATTTATAAAATATCATTCGGAAAGGAAGGATCATCAAAATGAGTATCGATATATTTGGACGTGTATCTTCCCAATTGAATCAGACACAATTCAAAGGCTGTAGCAGTAGTGTTGGACCACCGGGAAAAGGTTTCGAGTTGACAGATGATGGACAGTTTGACTTAGACGGAAAAAGGTTATGTAATGTTGCCGAACCTAAGAATGAAAGTGATGCAGTCACCTATAATACTATAAAAATTGCAATCAAACAAGAATTAGACAATGTAAAAGCAATTAGTGACTACAATAAATATCGTATAACTGATCTTGAAGATAAAGTAACGGTTGAAATATTTAAGCTAGAGAATAAAATGACTAATAAAGATCCAGACCTCAGTATCGAATTGAGAACCAAAGTGAGCGCATTAGAAGAGAGTCTTAGTGAACTGAGTCTATATAGTCAAACGCTATCAAATCGTGTTACAACTCTTGTGAGATCTGTAGTACGTGATGATCAAATATTAGCTGATATTGAGCGTAGAGTATCTAAACTTGAAAAAAATGGAAAATAAAAAGAAAGTAATAGCCCAAGAGCTCCACAAACAGGCTCGAAAAAATTATCTTCGTCGGCATGTTGACATTCGTGGACTTGATGAGACTTGACAAGCTGACTTGGTTGAGATGAAACCATACTCTACGGCTAATAGTGGATATAAATATCTACTTACAATTATAGATATTTTTGCAAAGTATGCTTGGGCAGTTCCAATCAAAAGTAAAAGTGGCTGTGACGTCAGAAACGCTATGAAGTCTGTGTTACAGCAAAGGCGGAAACCTAAACATCTTCATGTTGATCGAGGCAAAGAATTTTATAATAAAGAGTTCAAAGATCTCATGAAACATTATGGGATTCATATGTACTCAGCGTTTAGTAATTTGAACGCCTCCATATGTGAACGTTTCAATCGAACACTTAAAAATAAAATGTGGCGTGAGTTTACAGTATGTGGAAATTACAAATGGATCGATATACTTAAAGACTTAATCGATAATTATAACCACACGAAACATCGAACAATAAAAATGAAACCTGCCAATGTAACTGTTGGTAATGAAAAACATATACTTCAGACAATTTACAAACCTCTTCAAAGTGAACAGGCACGAAAACAAAATAAATTCAAAGTTGGAGATAAAGTTCGAGTAAGCAAGTATAAACATGTTTTTGAAAAGGGCTACACACCAAATTGGACGACTGAAATTTTCACAATTAAAACAATACAAAAAAAGAATCCAACAACTTACAAACTGATTGATTATCAGGATCAACCGATAGAAGGAGGATTTTATGCAGAAGAACTCGGTAAAGTCGAGTATCTAGATGTATATCTAGTTGAGAAAATAATTAAAAAGCATGGAAGTAAAATGTATGTTAAATAGTTAGGATTTGATAATTCACATAATAGCTGGATTAATAAGTCTGATTCATAAAATTATCATGTATTTTTATAGAATTAATATTGTCACGATATTTTAATATCGCGGCAGTCTCGCATCAGGTCGGTGGGCAACAGAGGGCAGCACACGCTGCTCACACGTCTCATCCGACACTGTATTATAATTATTGTTTGTTTACATATAAGATTTTATTTAATTATTGTGTTAATAATACGTTATTGATTTCTTAGGTATAAATTGTATTTGAAGCAGGAGATTTCACTGATGAATTTAAGCATATATTTAGATTTTGTAGCGCTGGGGGAAATGGTTGCGCATTTCATGTATGTGCTTATGATTATTTTGAATTGGTTAGCGCATGCGCGTCAACGCAACAGTTGGCATCCGAAGATTTGTTTATTATAAATAAATTTTCTAGTTTATGAATAAATCATTGGTTGATTTACCGGTAAATAATATTAAGAATTAATTATGAAAATACAATTGGTCATTTAGCTTCGGGAACTTGATAAATTACACGGCCACAGTTATGTAGTACGTTGGTGGTACTGTAAAGAAATACTATGCGACAGTTATATATCTCCATTGGGTAAAGTGAGATATACGACAAAATGGCGTCGGCCTAGGTGCCGGCGTGAGATTCACGTGCTGCCATGGCCAGACGTGGGATAGTCTCTGTAAGAGTAGCGTGTGTGCTCTGTTACATTAAACTAATTATAAATTTGTCGCCATTTGGTATTTTGTGTAGATGATATAAACCCATTGGCATTAGTTTAGCATTTTGATAAATCACATAAAGGAAAATACATTTACCGTATTAGCGTGCAACCAAGGGAGTTGAATAATACGTAAACTGTAAGTACTTTTTGGCTAATACATTGGCGTGTAATTTTGGTTCCCGAGTTGGTGATCATTTGTATATAGCCTAAGCGTGAGAGAGATAGTAAATTCTGAGTATTAGTAACTGGTCATAAGCATATGATGGAATGCGTGAATGTTATACTCAGTAAATACGAGTACAGTCAGTGAAATTATTCAGTATTATTTTACCAAATGTTGAGTGTGGTAAATGTTTGGTTATTTTTCATTATGATTTAATAACAATTTGAGTTATAAATTATTATTTATTTGAGTATTATTTATGAATTATTATTAATTTGCGTATATATATTAATAATTTGAGTTATTACTTATTGTTTAACTGGATATTAAGTGTAAATTATTATTAATTTGCGTATTGATTATTATTAATTTGAGTTATTAATTATTGTTAATTTGAATTATTATTATAATTAATTTGAGTTGATTCATCAAATTATTATTTAATTATCACGTGAGAGTGATCAGGGTATAAATAACCTTCATAATTATTTTACTCAAGAGGTGATACTTATTTTTATTATTTGCGTCCAAAAACAATATTATTTTGAAATACTGTAACTTTACCAGTGGAATTTACTGGAAAGTTGTACTGGAAAATACTTCAAATTCTTATATGAGATTATTTAGTTATTATTTCCTAATTTACATTTGTTTATATTCACGTGTGAGTGAGACTATTAATAATTAATAGATATATGTTTTGCAATACATGTATTGTTTATGCAAT
The DNA here is from genome assembly GCF_026212275.2 of Microplitis demolitor. Classification (NCBI taxonomy): domain Eukaryota; kingdom Metazoa; phylum Arthropoda; class Insecta; order Hymenoptera; family Braconidae; genus Microplitis; species Microplitis demolitor. Next base: position 14,704,185 of record NC_068545.1, read on the forward strand.
AGTATTATTATTTGAATTATAATCTTATATGCGCATACTACTATTATTAATTTTTCGTAAGTGATTTACTATTATTTTCCGATATTATTTATGTGAGAATGCGATATATATTGGACTCATTATTTTATTAATTAATGGATAATTAAAACAAATGGTCATCAACCCGGTATTTATTTAATTTTATTATTTTAATTACTGCTATCTTTCTTGCTATCCTTATTCCTAAATCTGAAATCGCTATCCTGTTATTTATTTTATTTTCATTGTCATTTTTCTCCGTTCTGTAATTTTGAGTTAATTTTGTACTTGGGGCACACGAACTGGCGCCCAACTAGGTTTTCTAACCCAGCCTGAGCAGAGCAGCCAGTCCAGGGGGATTCAGGATATCTCCAAGTGGGACATTTGTTTCCTGGGTTGGTTTATTTTCAGTTTTCGACCAACGGAGAGCCATAACGGCTATTGAGCGCCAACCACACTCCGCCGTGGGACGCGTGAAATAGTAGAGAACGTTATAATATATAAAAAAATAATAATAAATAATTTTGACTTTTTATTAACCATATTTATTTATTCAAATTTATTTTTACAAAACTTAGAATTAATTACATTTATCTACATTATTATTATTATTTAGTTTTATCTTTTTATTTGATACTTTAAACCCTGTAACAGGGAACTTTGAATTTTCCGCGCTTAATTACCGTGATTTTCTATCATGTGCGCGGTCGATATAATCTATTACTGCCCCAGGGTTATCCGGGGTAGAGTGCGACTGTCGTCCCGAGCGGAAATCGTAGGGGCTTGTCTGTCAGTCCCACTTAGCGATAAGTAGGGGTAGCTAATTTTCCGGAAGTAGCCGAATTCGGTCGAGTGGGTGTACAGTGATAAGTGAAGAGAACCCAAACTGACACAACCGGACAAGACGCCGAACCACCAAGACGCTTCCATCACACAGCAGGTGAAGGAGCCAACACCAACTAAATTAAAAGTGAGGCGAAAAAAAAGACGAGAGACAACCGGAGGACGAGACGAATAAGACGGCAGCCAGAGAGACGGTGAAACAAAGAGAACCGCATCAGAAAATAATCAGGTATTAATTAAATTAATTATTTTAGGCCAAAGCCGAAATATTAATTTAATTTAAAAATACTTAGTCGTTCGTCGAGGTATCCGCGTCTAGGCCCATATTTAATTAATTAGTTGTAAAATTAATTTATTAATAAAATTAAGCCAGACGGTTGTCTAACCGGGTCCAGGCCCAATTGCCGGGTCCAGGGCGTTGTCTTGAAATTCCAGGCCGTCGCCGGAGTTATTGCGTCGTAGAAATTTCTAGGCCGATGAGCCTGAATTTTCCATAGTTTAGTCCGCGTTGTTACAAATTAATTTATTAATTAAAATAATTAAATCAACCAAATTAAATATTAATTAAAATAATTACTCGGACCAGACTAATAATTAAAGTAAATTAGTAATAAATAAAATTAGTTAATAAAATTATTATGAAATATTCTCGGCATAAGAAAATCTGAAAACAAAAGTCGGGAAAGTTGAGTCAGGATCAGAAATGAGACTTTACTAACTAAAACTTAAAACATTAATTCTAGTAAATTCGGATCAGTATTATATTGAAGAAATAATGTTAGTTATTGGAAATGAATTAATTGAAATTAATTAATTAATTAATAATCATAATTCTTCTCATAAATTAATTAATTAATTAAGTGCGTGGCGGGAAGAGCCATTTTAAAGTCAGTGTGTGTGAAGAAAAGTCCAGGGGACTCGAGTGCAGTATGAGTGTAGGAAATAAGTTTTAAAATGTGTAAATTAGTTAATAATTAATTCGGGAGGTAACCGATTTTAATCATAAGTCCAAAGGTAGTTGGCAATGATTTTAACTGAGTGTGAGTGTGTGTGTGATGCCAAGGTAGTGGCTACGTAGTTAAGTAAAGTAAGTCCAAAGGTAATTGGCAGAAGTTATAAGGTCAAAAAGGTTAATAGTTATAAGGTAAATGGTCAAAGGCTATAAGGTCTAAAAGTTATAAGGTCTAAAGGTTTAAGGTCTAAAGGTTTAATAGTTATAAGGTATAAGTTATAAGGTCTAAAGTTATAAGGTCATAAGTTATAAAATTATAAGGTTTTAATTGAAAGGTTGTGAATTAAATAAAAGGAAATACTATTGTAATAATTAAATCTAAGTTATTTATAAAATTATCCTTCCTTTTCCTACTCTTACAATTAAATTTTACACCGACCCTGAGTATTAAGAACCGGTTCTGGAAGACCGTTAATCCTTCCAGTGGCGCCCTTAAAAAGGTAATTTAAGGACGACCAGAGTAACAGCCTAGCCCTGTTATAACCCCAAGGTAAAGTATCAGTTGAAGTGTCACTTAATTTCCTTTTATTATCACACCAACCTAATGCTAATTTACTTTGTTTAATTGTTTTCACTTCATGATTACTACTTCTAATCGAATATTGATGTTTTGTTATGTTTACATGATCCACCAGACAAGCCTTAAAATCATGAAACGTGATCTTTCGTAAAGTGGACCATTTGACTCCCTTAGCTCTCTTTTTAGCCATTTTATTCTGATAGATTTTAAATGCATAAAGTTTTGCTCGTAACCCAACGAAATCAGTAATAATTTGACCATTACACTCATCTTTCATAAGTCCAATTACTTTTTTATTTTTTAATGGAATGTTGTAAACATTATTTGGTAGGTAGTCAGAGGTATCTAATTTTCCGATATCACGTTTGATGGTGTCATATATATTGGGTACATTAAATTGATAAATTGAACTATCAGTATCAGTGTATAATAATTTTGATTCATAACTATTAATATTTTTTTTAATATAGTTATAGTGAAAATCATAAATAAAAGTTTTTGATAAGTCTAAGATGCCAAAACCGCTGTAAATTGGTTTATTAAAGTATAGATTTACTCTCTTTAATTCTATTATGACTAGGTTTTTATCGAAAATTGTAAAACTATAGAAATTAGGTTTTGCTATTAGAGATTTTGCTCCATATCTACCCTCCCACTTGCTTACCATTCTCACATTTTTATATTTTCGAACATTTTCCATAGTTTTACCGAACACTGCATTATTCATAAGCTTGTAAAAGTTCTTTTCAAATTCATTTTTTGCTATTTTGCGACAATCAATATTTTTATCGATATATGGCTTTAACTAAGCTGATTGTTTAAATTTCAAGACTCGATGAACTTTTACAAGCTTCATTCCTAAATTAAGACACTGTTTTGAATTTTTATAATGAATAACATATTTCTCCTTAGAATAAAATGTTGTAGCTAATTTTGAATATTTACTGCCTGGCGGTATAAAATGTTCAGGGCACAAAGGTAAATCTTTATGCTCATCATGTAATTCTATAGGATATTTTAAATCTACTTCTAAAATATATCCAATTGACTTATTATCATTAAAAAATTTATCAACATTTTGTACATCAATATCCTCATGTATCCACCCAAAAGAATCTTGGAGCAAAGGCATACTCATAGCTGCTCCGTATAAATTATTTACATCATAATACATGAGATAAGATTCATCTTTGCTTTGATCAACATCTTCACCCATAAATCGATTATTAGCTTTTGCATATCGATTTGTACATTGAGAAACACTACCTCTTATGCCTTTTTCAAAGAATAACATCATCTCGGGATCATCTAATAAATCTAGTTTTACATCTGTGAGCTTAAGCATAGCATCAAAAGCAAGTCCCGGTGCAGTGTAATAATGCAATGGATCTAACTCATATGTTTTGTAACAACTGCTACGGAAATTCTCAAATATATCAGCCAGTAATAAGACGCCAGTTTTTAAATATAAATCGGAATATTCGCCGAGGGTATTTATATTAAATTTATTCCAAACTCGTTTGGCATGATTGTAATCTTCGTCTGAAATATCACAATCATTAAGTTTGGAATAAAATAATTTTTTGTCGGGTAATTTAGTATCGTCAAGCTTATCAATTGAATTAATGTATTCATAGGGAAATACACCTTTACATATAGCTAATTGAAATTGCTGTGAATCAGAATAATATTTTTGTGTAATTTTCTTATCCCCATCGTCAAGATATGAAGCTAATTTTTCAATACTTGATGCCATAAAACGAAAAGAGTCTATAAATCTCAACTTCACAAATGTATTTTTTATTGACTTGGTGAATGCAATATATTTTTCTTTATTAATTGGTAAAATACTGATTTGACCATCGAAAACTGTAGATAATGACCTAATTATGAAATGTGAATCATGACCAGATAGATTATAAAAAATAACAGGAATAGTATGACTCCGTTTATAATTTAAATTACATGCATTATGGGTAGGACCTCTATATTTCCCCGTAAAATGACAATGGTCGCGGCACCTTATTTCACCAGCTGACTTAAATAATTTTCCACAGATGTGACAAGCTTTTGAATTATTATGATAATATTGTTCATCTACAGTAATTGGTAACATTTCAACATTATTTTTTAAATAATTGTTCACTCTTCTACCTAGAATTTCTAATTTTCTTAAAAACTATCTAATACAATCAACTGAACGATTGATTTCAAACCTCGATAACGAATTGTCATAACTACAATGCAGGTAATAAGCAACACTGTGAGGGATATGCCTTTGCGTATCATTAGTCTCAATCTCAAGCGTACATTCCAGGTCAGCATTTACTACATAAGGTATAGGATCCTTATGCTTTAAATTTTTAAAACTTAACATTTTATCTTCATCTGGCTCTGGTAATCTCATTCTTACTTTGTTATATTTCAAGCAATCTGGCTTGTGTTTCTTAAGTGAATGTTCAAATCTAAAATGATTTAAACATCGATCGCAAAACCATAATTTTATTGACATTTTGTAAGCTGACTTTAAACTAATCTAGAGAGATTTTTAATTAAAGCAAAATGATGTATAGGTTGATAACTTTCAGGATTTTCGTCATCATCATGCAAAGTAATTTCTGTCTCGACCATTAATAGATGAATAGTTTCTTTAGTAGAACTATTTACACTTAAATCTAAAGGAACTATAATATTATTGTCTAAATTATCTTCTTTATTTTTTACAGTTTCTGATTCTATACCGTAAACGTTGATCTTTAAATTGTTAAGTTTTTCAAATTAAGGGATATCTTCGAGAGATATCGGAAATCTAATACCTTGATGGTTAAAAACTGCATCCACATGTTGATATAATGACACTCTTTCAGGGTAGTTATTTTTTGCTGGAAACAATGCAGCTTTGATGCACCAAAGAAAGCAGTAGACATCATGATTCTTGATGTTTAGAACAGCCTTTTTGAGTTTGATATCTTGGGGTAGATTCACATATGTTGAAAAACCAACTTGCAGTGGAGCGTATCGTGATATGTTTACAATTAACTTTATAATTTCACTCAAACTCCATCCTGAATCTTTCTGATTGAATTCTTCAACTTTTTTCAATAGTGGCTCATATACACTATCATTGAACCAATCAGTAAGTGAAGTAGATATGTAAATTTCATCGCTTCTAGTTTTAAAGGATTTATTGTCTTTTATAGTAACGTCACTTTTAACATTTTCAAAACCGCATAAAAGAGTGACGTTTACTTTGAGGTTTCCCTCATGTTTTTGAATATAACTAATTTTTTCAATTATCAAAACTTTTGCATCATTTAAAAATGCTCTCAAGTCAATATGCTCTCGGTTAACAACACAACCGGTCTTAACTCTATTTTGTAAGGCATTTTCCAAGTCCCGCCATTGAACAAAATTATTGGTATTGAGAGCACCACCAGTCACTGGCTTAGATAATTGTAAAAATTTATCACTATACCAACACAGAAGTGAGATGTTAGTTTGTAAGTTTTTCTTTTCATGAACACTGCTTTTACGTTCTAATAATAATTTATTGAACTGTTCGCAAGTATCATTACAAATTCTTATCCACGTGCCACATTTCTCTTCACTCACAGCATCAAGCTGAGATAATAGTTCATAAGCTTGAGCTACTGTTTTAAGAACATCATTATATTCAGCGATAGACATTATGATGTTCTGTTACAGCTGCAGTATTAATAATAATATATAATAATTGGAGTTTTTCACAATTGAAACGTGTTTAACTTAAAAATCAACTGATGATTCTTACTGAAAACTCTTTCTTATATAGACAATGATAAAACTTCTGACCAATGGGTAATCTTGAAGTTATCATTATTTATTTCAATTCTAGGAAAACAATTTCTCTTTTAAATGTTTAATAATATGACACATTCTTAAAAAATTTTAATGTATAAATTTCAAGATAAGGGTTCTTAAAAGGATGCATTTTATTTTCTTTATGAATGATATTTTTGAGTTGTATATATTTATCGTTATTATTAGTATTTTCTTTTTCATGATTCATCTCCAAAAAAATTTCTAATTGAATATTTGGGTGTACATACATGTGTAGCAATAAATCACTTCAACCTAATTACTCGAAATTACGAAAATAATTATTTTTAACGATTTCTTACATGTTAATTCATAAAAAAGATTTTTTATTTATTGCCTCTCTTAATTGATTCTAAGAGATTAAAATAATCTAATGTACTATCATGATTATGTAAAATTATAAAAAATAATTATTTTTAATATGTTTTTAGATGTTATTTGATAAAAAAATATTTTTTTTATTGTCTCTTAACTGATTCAAAGAGATTAAAATAATAATCTGATGCACTATCATAATTATGTTAGTTTATATTTTCTCTATAGTGTTGTGATAAGAATCTTAGTGAAAAAATATTTTCGAACATTGCATTAAACGAAAACGTTTGCTACGTAAGGTATACTAATAAGTACAAATAAGAAATCATTCAAATATAATTTAAACCTCTAATGAGTTTTTTGTATTGGAAACGAAAGTTAAAAATTTTATGGCCTCTCTACAAATAAGACCCTTATCTTACATAAACTCAAACGTATAATGACAATTTATTTTTAGTTGAAAATTAATAATCCACTAAAAAAAGCTACTCTGTTTTATGATAGAATTAAAAAACTTACAACTGCTTGTATTGATAACAATGTTAAAAAAATAAACGAATTATCACTAATTATCTTCTCTACAAACAACCATTAAATATTGTATTAAACATATTATTCAATTAAATTATAAATGATTGTTGTATATGAGAAAAATATTTAAATTAGATTAAAAACCAATGAAATTAACAAATTTCTCATGTATCAAACTTAAGTATGTAAATAATCAGTTTTGAGATCTGTTGAAATAGTTTATTTAAAAGCTTAATAATTTATATTTCTTTATATGGAAAAGCTTCAATTATAATTTTATTAAAATTTAAATAAAAAAAAATCATTAAGATATATGTATATAAATTTATTTAAGCATTGTTTTCATAAGATATAAATTTTATAGAAAAAATTTTTTTGGGTGGAGCTCAAAATTTATTTTGATGGTAGTGGAAATAGTGATAAGGTTTTCGTCAACTTTTTTACCAAAACGTCACAGCTATTGGTCATTACAGGATAATTATGGGTTGTCTTTATTGTAGTTAAATAGGGATTTCTTGTATATAAATGGCTGCATTTTAATAATATACAACATATCTTCTACTCAATACTAAAAAGTGTAGTGTGTACTAAGTAAAATTTTGCATTTTACAGTTTTTAATTAATAGTGTAGTGTATGTGTGTGTGTGTGTGTGTGTGGGATTAAGTAAAATTTTTTACTAAAAAAGTTTTATTTACAATTCGTTTCGAACTATTCAAAGTGTAGTGTGTTTTATTAGTGTGGAGCTGTGAACACTTGGTTTTTATTTGATTCTTCAGGGAAAAAAGAATGTAAGTAATTTCTTTAGAATTATATTTTAAAACTCGTATTATTATTATCTAGCTCTCGTTTTTAATTTTGATTGAAATTTTACAGAATAAAAACAAATGGGCAACGTGATCAACTCATGTTACATCCCTGATGAGTGGATCGGAAGCCACTCACATTTCCTTATTTTTGAGGAAGTGGATCGTGAGGTCGAGATGTGTATGAAAAATGAGCATACGGTCATCAAGTCTGAGTGGTTGTGGGACCACATCTTTACCATTGGCGGTGACACTCCGACCCGGTTAACTTGGACTGATAGTCATTGGTGGTTCAAGTTAACCCATGATGCTGCAGAGGAACCATCAGCATCGAATTACACGCTAATTGAAGAGCGTGCAATAGATTTTTTCAAAAATCAAGCGATGTTGGGCTCGCCAACAGCTGTACCACCTCCACCGCTGGTCGACACGCTGATGGAGTCAATCGGGTGGTACGATGTGGATGAGTCGATGGACACAATCATCGATGATGTGCTGAATGATCAGCTTGACATCGATGAACTGCTGGAAGAAGTCGAGCAGCAGCAGGATCAGGAGCAGCGGCAGTGCCGACAACAGCCAGCAGCTCCATTGACTTATGGGGGTAAACCCCTCTGGCATACCCGCAAACAACCACCATCACCGGAGATTTTAGCCAGTGAATCTGAGTCGACATCGACTTATGATGGTATTATTATTATTATTATCATTATAATTATTATCATTATTAATTGAAAAGTATTTATTTATCTCATTTGTTTGTTTTTTATTTAGCTGAAGCTGAATAATTGTCGGCGTTGGAGCATATATGTCAGCAGCAGTCGATGGAGATTGGAAGGCTCCAACAACTTCAGCAGCAGCAGCAGCTTCAGATGGAGCAGCAGCAGCTTCAGATTCAAGAGCAACAGGTGGAGCTTCAGCGACGTCAGGAGCGTCATCAGTCGCTGGAAGCTCAAGTAAGACGCTTCAGAATGCTGCAGGACCACGATGCTGAAGTGTTCGTGGAGCGAAGCCAGGCAATAGATTACTGGCAGCTCCAATTCCACCAACTGGAGCGAAACTGTCGAGTGCTGCTGACTCAGTTAAATAGGGAAGCGCATGACGTCGATATGGAAGCTGAATTCAACGGACCATTGTGATTACGAATATTATTATTATTATTATAAACATTATTTTGTAAAAATAAATTGTAAAAATTATTTTGATTATTAATTTTAAATTATTGTCATTATTATTATTATTATTATTATTATTATTATTATTATTATTATTATTATTATTATTATTATTATTATTATTATTATTATTATTATTATTATTATTATTATTGTTATGAGTATTGTGAGTGTGTATTACATTTTATATGAGTTAAATAAACACAAATTTTTTATTGATATTTTATTATTATTATTATTATTATTATTATTATTATTATCTTTTAAATTATAATCTACATAATGATAATTATTGTTATTATCAATTTAATAATAATTTAGTTCGGAAATGGCGAACTATTTATGAATAAATTAAGACGTTTTGAGTACATTATAATTGGAATTAATTTTTTTATTCTAAACATGTACATATTATCATCATTAATATTATTAGTTTGTGACATTAGTTCTGCTCTTTTACAAAGAATTCAAATTTATTATATTTCCCACCAAGATATCTAATAAATAATTTTTGTTCTTCAACAATTTGATTCAATGATGGTAAAAGTGTTGAATCGTCTCGAATGGCTGTAGTAGCACGTTTTGGCAGATAAACAGAAAACTGATTGTCCAGCAATGCCACAATGCTGTCATCAAATTTTGTGTTAATCAGTTTCAATTTAGTGACCTGGTATTCGCCATCGACATTTAATTGACCCATTTGCTTTTTAGGTAAGATGCCTTTCAAGGTTGTGGTTCCATTAATTTTTGTGAAATCCATTTTGCCGACTGTCGAAATTTAAAACATTTTCAATGATATCATAATTTGAATTAGAAAAATAAACAGATAATACTTACGAATAAAATTTTTTTCTCCAAACTGCTTTGAACAACACATAAGCACTTTAACAGAAGGTTTTAAATAACTATTACAGGTTCACTGAGATATATCTTTATACTTAACTTCACACACTACTACTTTTGAGAACAGTTGACTGCTGGTGAACAACTGTAAAGACTCGGAACGAAAACACTCTTTATAATACAAACCCCACTACGATTTTTTCAGAAAACAAATGATTCATTTGTTGTAAACAAAAAAAGTGAAAGTTGCTAAAGATAAGATAAGGTAAAACATACGTTAATAAGTGAAAAACACGTCATTTGTTATAAAAAGACTCCCCAACTCATCCTTCCACGTATTTTAAAGTTTAATCTTAAATCATTTAAACAATATGACAATAGCATACGTCATTTTCCTACCTGAATTTGAAAAATACCCCCACTCCAACGCCCTCTACATTCTTATTCATTAACCATATCAATCCTATACCCCCACCCCATATTCCAAGCCCCAAACCTGCAGTATCAATCTCATACCCCCCTTCCCAATCCCACATCCCCCTTCCCTCAGGCCCACTCCCCACCAAATCGGCTAAAAAATGCTACTAGCGCCCTCTCGCGGGTACCGGTATAGAAGATCAATAGAAAGCGCTACTGGCGCCCCCTACCTCGACTGTCGGTATGGAAGATTACCCCAGCCCCCACTTATTCACGATGGTATTGCAGATCCGTGTTGTGGGAGGGGAAACATCCCTGTTTATTTACTGTATAAAGTAGCCTAACTGCAATTATTTCAACGCGTCAGGTTTTAACTTGCTGCATACATTACATGCCATCGAAAGAAAAAATTAATTGTGAGCTCAGAAATATTTTCACACGCAGTTAGCTTTGAAAGTTCACGGGCGTTAGATAACTCTGAGCTTTTATTTTCACTTATATTGACTAGTCGTAGTTATTTCAACTTGCCAAAATCTAAGCAATATTCTAGTGAATTTAATAAAGCCGTTATAGATGCATTAAAACAAGGGTTGAAACAAACATATGTTGCTCGCATTTTTTAAGCGTTTCAACAACATATTAGTATACAGAACAAAGTGTATAACACACGAAAGACAGTCAAAAACAAGCCTTAATGTGGTCGTAAAAAAGAAATATCTCCTAGAGTCAGATGTGATGATAAAAAATGAATTGAAAGAAAAAGACGTGTAAATTCACATTTCTACTGACAAACGATGCTTAAAACTCTTTGGGTTGCATGCTTGAAGGCCGACAAAGAAAACTTTAATATTTAGAAAGAAAAATGCCATTTGACTGCCAGAATAGAAGGTAGATTTTTCGAAAATTTTCAGCACCTCCCTAACGTTTTGGTAGCTCGCGCTTAGTTCAAAACGAAGGCGGCCCTTGTACTTTTTTACTAAGGTTGAAGCCAATTTTTGAAGGTTAATTTTTCAATCCGAGATTTTTAATCTGTGCTTTAAATATTGTTAGTATTCTTATATATTTCTATACAAATGTACGAGCAATACTAATTTAATCGCGTATTACTAAAGTCTCGGTAAAAATAGCTTCACTTTATAACGAAATACTGAATCTAATAATACTAAAATTAAACAATAATCTGATAATATTCGGTATACTACAACAATAAATTATAAAATCAGTAGTCTAGAACATTTCTCTTTAACAATCTAGTAAAACTAACGTACATGGGTCTCATATTGACGTCAATTAGACGACAATTCGTTCAATAACCAAATATATTTCTTATAATTATTTTATAACATAATATTAACAATAAATCGTGAACATGACTTTAAACTGTAATAATATTCTCATAATTCTCTCCGATCTTAAATCTTTTCTTTAATTAAATAGTCGTATGATATCTCAAGACTCTGACTCGAACCGATTAATTATTAATAATTATTTCATACCTGGTTACTGATGAATAAAATATCGAGTAACGTCTTACACTGTTTTGAATAATACTTCTGTAACAAGTATCTGAATCTGTAGCTTTCCGCAATGCCATGAACTGTAGTACCATTTCTGGATACGTCTGCACGCTTCGAGAGACCCGAGCTGAATGCTTACGTCCGTACTCTTCGAAGGTCTTCCTTCGACTTCTTTTTCTCAATTCCGAAAATCCAAAATGTCAAACTAAATCTTATCATCATTTATAACTGACCTCTATATTCTAAATCAAATCAAACTCAAACTCTACTATATCGGTAACTGGAGGCTTATACCTCACCAAACGTACTCACTAATCCTGATTCCGAGTATTGATATCCTTGGTAGTTGCTCTCCTGGAACAGACTTCAGCTGGGATCGTAAAACTTAAAACTAAGTGACCTATGACTTCCTCAGCGGCACAAGTGGTCATAGCTTGCCCTCTGAGGCCTGTCAGACTTAAACAATTAAAAATTACCAGACGGCTTCCACAACAGCAACGGTCACAAAATTACTGTTGAGGTCTGCCAAACCAAAACTCAAAACGGATCCCAATCTGCATCCATCAGATTCCTTATATACTGGAGCGCTAGCATTTCAGCTAGACCTCTGCAATATACCAAGAAGTCTCATAGGAATAGAACTAAGTTCTATCATCAGATGATACCGGGTGACTAATTTAAGTCCCGCTCCACGGTAACACTGACTTCTCCACATGTTCAAAATTTCAAAACTGTAAACCCAAACTCAACTTTTTCACTATCTCGAAGTTTACTCTCAAGCCATATTCCATATTAAATTTCCATAGTTCTGATTCTAATTCTTTATTTTAATTTTCTCTTAACGAAACCCATAACTGTAACTAAACGTTACTCCATATTAAATTCTTAAACTATAACTTGAATCAAAAATCTGTATCAAAATCGCTAATACCTGTAAGCTAAATTCTATGTCTTTAGTTACCATGCTCATAAATACAATAAAATTAGTTGGTGCTTGTGACGTTCACTTTGATTCGACACCCATACGAAAAATAACGTCACAACATACATATATAAATTTCTTAACGAATGGTATTTTGAACTCTACTCAACAAATTATGGTAGGTTATGACAAAATTCCTTGAAAAATCGACCATGAGGACAAATACAATACCTAGATTTTTAAAAAAATCTACCTAAAAAAAAAAAAGTCTTGACTTGCATTCCGAAAAGAGTATAAATCGTTGTCCAGCTTAGATTGTTCTATAGTTTTGTGGAATAATGGAAATAAATTTAATTTAATATCAAATGATGGTGTTGAGTACGTTCGACGTCCTAAAAATAAAAAATATGATTTTCAATATTAATTACCGACTGTAAATATGGAGGTGATAGTGTGAAGGTTTGGGGGTGATTTTCACGATCTGGCGTTGCACCATTCGTGCGGATCAAAGAAAATATGGAACGGTTTGTGTAAAAAAATATAGTAAGAACTTAAATGCTGCCATTCGTTAAGCAACATATGCCATCTGGGTGGCATTTTCAGCATGATAATGATCCTAAACACAGATCCAAGTACATTTGTAATTTCATGAAACGCAGTAAAGTCAAAGTTTCAGTGTGGCCAAGACAAAGCCTAGATTTTAATCCTATAGAACATCTATAAAAGGAATTGGGTGATAGATTAAGAACCCAAAATTAATCCGAAAAGGACGATTCATATAAATTTTCAAAAAATGAGTCGGAGAAAATTCCGCTGAACTGATTAGAGAAGTTGGTTGACTTGATAACAGCGCAATGTGAGGCTGTCATAAAGGCTAAGGGATATGCTACTAAATAGTGAATTTCTAATGACTAAAAGTGCTAATTCGATAGATGAAAAAGTTTTTTTCAATGATGTCTAAATACCTATGATCCATCATTTTTTTTTATTTTTTAAAATTTAAACTTTATTTTGTTGCGAACAAAGGTCATTTCATCGCCAGTCTGTAAAACGTTAAATATTATTAAAAAATATAACTTATTTTTGTGGCTTTTGTTTACTCTTTATAAATGAAATAAATATCTTTGTCAAAACATTTTTGAACGCTACTGTATGTATGGAATAACTCAATAAATATATATGCTCATATATGGCCATATATAGTTATATGAAGTCACCTATGTCCACGTATAGAATCACTGGAAAACTATATATACCCATATACGGCTATATCTGTTTTAGTCAAGTCATATATGGCCATATATAATTTCTGAGACGAGAAAAAGTAGATAGTTTACTTGGATATATTACTATATATGAGTATACATGACTATATATGAGTATACATGACCATATATAGTCATATATGACCATCCGTAGTCATAGATTACATCATTTGGAAAATATGTATGGCCGTATATGGTCATATATGAGCTATGTATGACATATGATACATATATGGCCATACTTGACCATATATGATTCGTTTTTCTCGGGACCATCTTGAAATTAGTCAGAATAGGTCCCTAGAACCTCAAAACGTCAAGATCTTTTAGTAATTCGATTTTCGAAAATCGGACCGAAACCAATAATTTTCCTTTTTCTTTTGAAAATTTTTAATTCTTTTAGCTAGAAATTAAAAGCATTACTTTTGTACTGATTTAAATTTATTTTGACATAAAGTTTTGGAAAAGAATATTATTCTTATACTTGTTTAAGACCTGATGTAACAGGTGATATTTTCACAAATAAGACAGAGAATTCCTGGCACTATAATATGTCAACATTAGTTCATTTATCCCCGCTTGTAAACAAGTGGTAGATTTTCTAAAGGGCTTTAAAAAGTAAATCTTCGCACTTTTTTCAATTAATATCAGGGGCTGAGAATTTTTTTTCTCAAATGCCACGACTGCTCCTTCTAGAAAATTCATTCAAATTTAAAAAACTGCTCGTAGATTTACTGTTCAATAATTTGTTGCAGATATATCGATAGTTGGAAACGACTGACGTTTTTTGTTTGAAGGTGGATATCTCAACAACAAATTGTCGTACAGAGACTTAACGACGAATTAAAGATGAAAAATTTTCTAACTGAGCTTTGCATTTATTTTATTAAAGAAAATTTTCCGAAGACCGTAGACACTTAAAAAACAATTAGGAAACCGGTTGACCCTGTAGGCCAGCCTCGAAACTTTCCATTTAAGGAGCTCGAAAACGTTATTGTATATACATGTTTAAGTTCTTTGTGCTCGATAATACCTTTAATCACATTGATATTTTTGAGCTCGGAGAGCTCGAAAAATATGACATTCCGTGGTGAACTCCGAGAATCCAAGAAATTAAAAATAGTCAATAAGCATCGGTTTTTTAAGTTTCGCTTATGATTACGCTTGATAAATTTAATGTTTACGGACAGAAATTAATAAAAACGATCAAGATGAAAAGTTACATAAGCTTTGAATCAAACTAGTTCGTTAATACATGAAACATCCGGGAGAAACGTCAGAAACAGTGATTTTTAAAAAAATTTGCTGATGATCCCAGTGAACATACGACCTTGTTTTGACGTCATACATAGGTCATAGAAATGTCACGGCATCTTATATAAATTTGATGTCAATCTGACGTTCTACATGACTTTAATATGATGTAAAAACTTGACATCATATTGACGTAAGCATGATTTTTGTATGACGTCACAGTAATGACTTATGTATTACGTACGCTTGACATAAAATCTACATCACATTGTTACGTAGTAATAAAGTCATTATTGTCTATTATAATGACGTAATTTAAAAATCATACATTGATGACAGTAGCAAAGTCACGGTTTTACGTAATATGGATGTCACTCTTAAATCATATCTTTATATCAGTGACAAGTCAGTATTTTACGCAATGCTGATGTAATTTCCGAGTCAAAGTTTTTTATTATATATTAATTAAAATAAAACAATTATAGAATGAATTTTCAAAAATGTGTAAATGTGTAAGAATAATAACTAAATGTCGAACATTTTTGGGGCCGAAGTAATCGATAAACTCGAAAATAGATTTCAGACGTTTTAGATTAAAACATTAGCGTGAGCATAAAAAAATTAACTTTATTGTTTTAGATGATATACCGAAAATATCATTGAGGATGAAAAAGGAAGTGTAACGACAATTTGAACTCTTTTGATATCAAGATTGTAAAGTGTAGCATTGCAATTTTTCAATCGATCGAATTTTATGAAATTAATTAATGTTTCACAAAATTTTTATATAAGATTTTTTACATTTCACATCACAGCAGAAAATTAAAAAATTTGAAGAAACTTAATAAAATTTTACATGTTTTTTTATAATTATCATCAAGGCCGACTTATTGTTTTTGTAAAATTTCATATAAGTTCAGGGAGTTTTTTTAAATTTTGTAAAAATCCATCATGAAAACTTATGAACTCTGTCTTTACCGGCATTTCACTCTAAATACATTAATTAAGCACAAGATTTGAACTCTCGTGATGTGGACCAGTGATCAACGTTCAGGACTACCAGCCAAAAGGAGCCGGGTTCGAACCCAGCTGACGCCCAGGATTTTTTCATCATTTACTGCTATCAAGTCTTGTTTCTGAATTTGTATTGCGTTTGCGCGGTAATAATCAAATCAAAAATTCGGTATTTGACTTTTTTTTTTATCAACAATATTTTTTCCGGATTGATGATTTGGACATCACCCATATGTCATACTGACGTCATTGCATGTCACACAGACATCACATTTACGTCATGTATACGTCATTAGTTTTACATCATAATCTTACGTAAAAAGTGTGAAATAATGAGTCACACCTGACTTATTCATGTCTTATATCTTACGTAAATGATGACATAACGTAACGTCACTATGACGTCAAATTTACGTCAATGTCTTTACTGGGATGTTATTTAAACTAACGAACTGATTGCACTACATTATGTAGCGATCATCAAATGCAATGCATTGATCTTCATAAAAGAAATTAACTTAAAAATATAGGGGAGAGTGGGGTCAATTGAACCACGGGGCAATTGAACCAGTAAGCTTAAAAAATCGAAAAAAATATAAAAATAAGTCGTCCTCATGGAATTATATTTCAATACACTAAACCTCAGTCTGACCAAAATTTTGAATTAATATGATGATTTACTTTTAAAAAATTCAAGTTTTTGTGTTTTTAGGCATCTGAACTTTGTTTTTCAGCTCTTGACAAATTGTTTAATAATTTTTTAATTTTCAAATGTAATCTTAAAAATTTTTTTAATATAGCTTCTTACATATATTAGTCATAAATTTCAAACTTTACTTCTGGTAAAATAGTTCTTGAATATTTTTTTTTAAACTTATTATTTTAATAAAATCATATGGGGTCAATTGAACCAGTACTCTCGGGGACGGTTGAACCACACGAATCACACTGTGAGCATCAGACATGCGCGCGCATCTTGACAGAATGTGAAAACAAGCTAAACTAACCAAGAAAAAAAATAATTATATTGACAGAAGTTTTTAAAGTGATTGTTTCAACATATAATGTTATATAAAATAATAAATATTATTAGAAGTGTTGTAATTTTAGTTTTAAGCTGTAATGAATAGTAAATTATTCATTAAAGTCATTCGTTTGTGGTTCTAATACTCTTGGTTCAATTGTCCCTGACTAGTGGTTAAATTGCCCCCGCAAAGTGGACGATTGACCCATTTGATGCAGTTGTACAATTTCGTATTTATTGAAAATTTTTATCATTTGTCAAGTTATGTGCTTACGAGAAATGATAGTCTATATAATGAATTTTAATTTCGTCAAAAAAAAAATATCTTTTTGCTTTTATTCATATAAAAAAAAAATGTCAAAGTATTTTTGGTTCAATTGACCCCACTCTCCCCTACATAGTTTTTAATAAACACCTCAGGCCGTTCTTTCCAAAATTCAACGATATAAAATTCTTTTTATATTCAACAAATTTATTAGCACATGATAAATTTTGATAAAAAAATTATTTTTTCGAGTTTACTCCTTAAGAATCGATTTTCATATAAGGAGTCCGGTAAAGAAAATATATGAGGTGTAAAATCTACTCAACGAATGACCTCGTTACGTTTTTATGCGCAGCTTATTCTGTACACCTTTCACTTTTCAGGCGTGAGCGTATAGGGTATTATTCGGGGCAGCGTACGAATGCATTGTATGTATACAACATACCTATATATATATATATATATATATATATATATATATATATATATATATATATACTATGTTTTTTTTTTATGATATCCAAAAATTTACAGTATAACTAAAAATAAAAATTTTGGTACCAATCCGGGCTCTTAATAGTAATATTAAGGTATACCTCAATCCATTTTTCTATTTTTCATTTAAATAACAATGAAAAAAAAATTTTTTTTTTTTTAGAATTTTCTAGCTCCCAAACCAATTGACGGATTTTTATGGCCAGTGAATATTCTTGCGGAAAATTGAACGCTCTACAAAACAAGCCTTCTATCATTTTTTGATAAATCCCACTGTACAAAAGTTATTTAAGCTTCAAGTCAAATTTATAGAAAATTTTGAGATTTTTTTACTTTTCCGGCGAATGTATCAGTCTTATCAAAAAATGTCATAAAAACGTTTTTGTAGACAATTTTATTCTTTACAAATTATTACGAACAAAGATTTTCAAAATTCTACATCGTTCACAAGTTATTTGTATTTCAAAGTCAAGCTCTTAAAATTAATCAAAAATCTATTTTTTTAAGAGCTTGACATTTAAATACAAATAATTTGTGAACAATGTGGAATTTCGAAAAACTTTGTTCGTAATAATTTGTAAGGAATTAAATTATCTACAAATTATCTACAGTAGGAACAAAATAGTTCCTACGACGTTTTTTGATAAGACTGATACATTGGCCGGAAAAGTAAAAAAGTCCCAAAATTTTCTACAAGTTTGACTTGAAGCTTAAATAACTTTTGAACCGTGGGATTTATCAAAAAATGATTGGAAACTTTTTTTGTAGAGCGTTCAATTTTCTACAAAAATATTTACTGGTCATAAAAATCCGTAGATTGGTTTGGGAGCTAGAAAATTCTAAAAAAAAAAAGTTTTTTTCTTTTGTTATTTAAATGGAAAATAGAGAAATGAATTGAGGCAAACTTTAATATCATTATCAAGAGCCCGGATTGGTACCAAAATTTTTATTTCTAGCTATACTTTCAATTTTTGGACACCATAAGAAAAAAAATTTGTTATTTTTTTTTAAAATACCCTAATATATATACAGGTATATAATATATACTCTATGGTGTCTTCAAATGATAAATATATATATATATATATATATATATATATATATATATATATATATATATATATATATATATATATATATATATATAAGTCGTACTCTAATGATACGTACAGTGAGCATTATTATTTTGTATTCTCAAGTGTTTTTTTTAATTTTAAGCTATTACTGATTTCATATTCTTGTTAGGCATTATATGATTACTTTTCAAATTTTTTTATGCCATTTTATAAACTTTATAATCTGTTTATGAACAAATGGATTATTTAAATATTTTTGAAAAATTTTTTTTCACTATATTGTTAGTGTAAGGAAATAATAATTTAAAAAAATTTTTTTTTTCTTAAAAACGCATTTATAATTTTTATAAATAAATGCGCGTTGTTAGAGAGATATAACAGATAAACGTTAGGTTCGAAATTTATAAGAACGCTTAACTCATACTGTATAAAAACGACTCGAAGGTCGAAATCTGTATCTGCAATAGTTGCAAAGTTACAGCAATTTGTTTGTTGACAAATTGAGTCAGTGCTGGGACTTTATCGTACTCCAAAATCCAGATGTTTTTTAAAAAATTGAAAAAAATTTTTTTTGCCATATTGTTGCAGGTTGCTGTTTGTGTAATTTTCTATGTTCTAGAAAAAAATTAAATTAAAAAAAAAATTGTTTATAACCAGTTATTAAACAAATAAATGAATAAATGGTTGACAAAAAAAATTTTTTTTTTTTTGCCAAAATTATAAATATTGGAGCTACAATTCGGGGAGTCAAGAACTTTTATACTAAAATTTTCTGCTCGTTCAGAAACTTTTTTAATATTTGAGCTATTACTTATACTTTTTGAGATTTTGCCAAAAAGCTGGACGGCTAATGTTTCTAACGGTTTTTTGTTAATACCTATTGTAATTTTTTTTTTTTTTTTTTCCTGAAAAAATCCAAGAAACGTCTTTTTCTAGACGCCGTTCCGGGTCGTTTAAGTCATCAACCATATTTTTAGGAGACCTGTAACTATTTTTCGCCGGAAATCAACTTCTCGATTAGACTAAAATAGAATAAAAATACATTATTTAGGTATCTTCATTGATTCGTTTATTTACCATTTGATATGGTATTAATCTTTTTCTTAGACAAGTAAGCCTTTCTTGTGCCTATTTAGACAGTCGATTTGACGGAGTAAACTCCAATTGTGCGTCGGAGCTGACACACACACTTTTTTTTTAATTATATTTTATGAGTAAGAGTGTCATCATATAATCTTAAATGTGTAAATGTAATGTAATGTTATCTTCTGTTACATAACAATAATCTCATGAAGTTATTGCAAAAATATTATAAAGAATAGCTTCACATTCAACAGCAAAAGCTGGATGGGAAAGATGGGTATCTAACATGAGAAATACTAGCGTGTAAATGCGAACAAGACGATCCAATGCTGTAATAAATTCTCGTGATGTGATCACTATATTGTATTCTATATTTTAATTTCTCGTAACCCATGAAAAAAATTTAATATATTTGAGTATAATTTTTCTTTCGTTTTTCACGTTATTTTAAGAATAAAAACAAAACTTTGCATGAAGCTGGAGCATAAATTTTACACACAAATTTATCTTTGAAAATAGTTAGATTTTTTGGCTAAAGGTTTCAACTAGCGGGAAAGATAAAGATGTACGCAACGGATGTATACTTGGTGAGGTGAAGAAATGGCCCCTGCAAAAACGGGTAACATTAGAAGTAACTGATCTCCAATTAGCATCGTTACATTGATCAATCATCCAATAGTATCTACATATAAGCAAATTTTTGTTCATTTTTAAAAATTAAAAAAAAAAATTTATTATTATTATTATTATTATTATTACTATTATTATTATTATTATTATTATTATTATTTTACTAATAATAACAATTTTCTAATGATAAATGTAATTTTTAGTATAATAACTATTTAAATTACATTATATCATGAAGGACCTTTTACTCCACCGTCCATCTTACGGTTTTTAATAAAATCAGTAAATTTTACAGTGGTCGTATTAAATTTTATTGATTTCAGTCCAATATTCAATAATCTATATTTTTATTGAATGACAACGTTTTAAGGTTTTAGGGAGCTACCCTAGTAGCATTCTTAAGAATGTTTTACGTAAATCTATATCTTTAGTCTTCAGTAAGTCTGCATCTTTAGTCTTCAGTAAATCTACATCATCAGTCTCAGACAAGTCTGAAGCACAATACTACGATACAATATACGTTAAGTAAATCTGTAGTAATCCTTGTTAAATACAAGATACTTGCTCAAGATGCATTAGCTCAGACTTGCTGCAGAATTGCTTAAGATACCTGGATATTGGTATCTTCTTCGTTACTTCGTGAGCCATCTATAGCTCAGTCATATTAGGTAAAAAAAGGGGTCAACCTCGGAATGAGAGATAATAAGCTATAAATTGGTATAAACCTTTGTTTTGTCGTGCTAAATGTTGTCTCAAAAGTCACAAATGATACCGTGTCCGCGTCTTAAGATATTGAAGGTCAAAAGTCATAAAAATTGGTTTTTCGTGAATATCTCGCTTTCTATTGCTTAAATGATATTTTTACCTATAATAAAAGTTGTAGAGTATAAAATTCTCTACAATTTTTGTTTCATGTTTTTTTTAATACGATCAACCGTTTTTGAGGTAGAGCGCGAAGAGTGCGCAGCGCACAGTCATATATGGTCCAATGCAAGGTCAAGCGTGAGTTACGGTTATCAGTACGTTATATAAAGTCTATTATTTATTAAATTATTATAATTATTAAACAATGGCCATTATTTATGTACTTATTATTAATTGTTGATATTTTATTAAAATCAGTAACTTAATTATTTATATTTAACTATTCAACTATAGTATATTATTAATTCTGGAATATATATTTTTAGTTAAAACGTCATTACATACGTTTTCTTCAAAACGTGTAAATTTTTTAATACTTATATACCTGGATATACTTGTCCCTACCCTATTCTAGATCTTTTCTATTTATAGCCGGGACAGATGTTCTATTGTATTCAAGGCCACTTTCTCTTTTAAGGGACCACTTTGTATTCGTCAAGATTATTCGTTAGTTTGAAATTGTATTTTCGCAACGACGGACGTACGGTTTTAAGAGCTATGGCTGATTTGTGTTTTATACGTGATAAGTCACTTTCAGAAGGTGTTTCTGTGAATGTTGTACGTGGTTTACAAACTTTAAAAACTGCAAGTATTGAAAAAAATGATGGACATATAGACTATTTAAATACTTTAAGTTCTGTGAATATACATTCCGAGTGTCGAAAAGTGTACACTAGTAAAAATGCTATTGTTGCATGGAAACGACGCACAGAAGAGGGTGAACCTTCAACGCCAAGTGCACCTCGTAAAAAAAGAAACGAAGTGTTTGATTTTAAAAAATTGTGCTTATTTTGTGGCCAAGAAGCTAATAAAGTAGCGAAAAGGAAAAAAAAGGAGAAGTATAGACGGACAATAAGTAATGTAAGCACTCTAGCGTTTAAAGAGAACGTAATTAAAAAAGCAGAAGAACGCAACGATTCCTTAGGAAAATTAGTAAAGGAACGTATACTTTACGAGTATGATTTGATCGCTGCTGAAGCAAAGTATCATACTATTTGCTATACCAACTTTTTAACTCGAGTACCATCTGCTGATAAGAAGCCGCGCCAAGATGATCAAGTCACTCAAGCAATGAAGGAGATTTTTTGTTATATAGAAAATAATGAAGATTCTCAATTTACGTTGAAAGAACTTAAAGATGTCCTTACGGAGTACATACCCGACGATAAGACGATTATTACAAAACTACAACAAAAGTATTTAACTGACATAATAATTACAAAAAAAATAGGAGCATTTACAATTATATCTTTCTGTGATACACAGGTTAATGTACTATCAAAAGCTTGGTATGAAAATAAAAAAAGCACCCCTGCAGAAGAACGTTTACGTATTGTAGAAGCTGCTGCGGTAATTATTAGGGAAGATTTTAGATCATCTGTAGTTGAAACTAAGACGTATCCACCTCCAAATAAAATGCTAGATGGTATTAATGAAGAAATACAAAAAACATTATTACATTTTTTAGAAGAAATTATATTAAAGAATAGAAAAGGACAAGTAGATCATTTAAAAACGAAATGCACATCTATCAGTCACGCAATAATGGCTTCGATACGAGAACGATCATTTTCATCACAGCATTATAATTAAAACCAATAAAAATTCTTATAATATTTAAAATGACATTTCAACAAAGGTATAATTTGGCATATTTAATGATAAATAAAGATATGCATAAAATATATCCCGTTATTGTCTTTTTAACTGAAAATATATATTCCAGAATTAATAATATACTATAGTTGAATAGTTAAATATAAATAATTAAGTTACTGATTTTAATAAAATATCAACAATTAATAATAAGTACATAAATAATGGCCATTGTTTAATAATTACAATAATTTAATAAATAATAGACTTTATATAACGTACTGATAACCGTAACTCACGCTTGACCTTGCATTGGACCATATATGACTGTGCGCTGCGCACTCTTCGCGTTCTACCTCAAAAACGGTTGATCGTATTAAAAATAACATAGAACGAAAATTGTAGAGAATTTTATACTCTACAACTTTTATTATAGGTAAAAATATCATTTAAGCAATAGAAAGCGAGATATTCACAAAAAACCAATTTTTATGACCTTTGACCTTCAATATCTTAAGACGCAGACACGGTATCATTTGTGACTTTTGAGACAACATTTAGCACGACAAAACAAAGGTTTATACCAATTTATAGCTTATTATCTTTCATTCCGAGGTGAAACCCCTAAAATGACTGGGCTACTATTCAGTCTTTGTAGAGTCAATTCAGTGGTGCTCACTTCAACAATTTTGACCTAACATTGCTACTTAGAACGTACACTGCTTAAGAATTGCTGCAGAATGTTACTATCGATTTCTGTAAGTCTAAGAAGAATTTAAGCAAAACTTGATGATATCTTTGGCAAGAATACTTATGAAATACATTTTCTTTAAGTCATGTTTGAATTTTCTGTAATAAATTTTCTAAAGAACATTTATCGAGCAACTTGCTTAAGATAATGGTACTAGGGTATTTTAATTACTTGCAAAATGGCGCGCGCGTGTGTGTGTGTGTGTGTGTGTGTGTGTGTGTGTGTGTGTGTGTGTGTGTGTGTGTGTGTGTGTGTATTGAGTTTCGAAACGCAAAATGAATAGTAACATTAAAAATCCACCTGCTACTATTGAA
Organism: Microplitis demolitor; assembly: GCF_026212275.2. Classification (NCBI taxonomy): domain Eukaryota; kingdom Metazoa; phylum Arthropoda; class Insecta; order Hymenoptera; family Braconidae; genus Microplitis; species Microplitis demolitor. The sequence goes on from NC_068545.1 coordinate 14,728,651, forward strand.
CATTATTGAAACCTGATTGACACTATTAATCGCTTTCAAAATTGTTATAACTTATGTTATGACACACACTGATCGGATTACTTAAGAACCCTATTAAAATCTTCTTCAACACTAATTAATTGTCTACAATGTTCATTGGTTTTTGTTTTGTAAAAGTTATTAATAAGCGAAGTTTTCGACTATTATTTTGAGGGGATTGCTAAAAACTTATGTGTCATCGAGTATGTAACGTTGTCTCAAAATCCATGGTTTTAAATAATAAAGTATCAGAAATCGTTATAACTGTTACTACCATTTAGCACAATTTTCAACGGATAATAATTCAGTCCACCAGTTATGCACTATGCTTTATTCAACAAATGTCTGATTTTTTCAAATTATTATATCAGCAAAATAAACCCTTAATCAGTTGGGGTTATATGAGTGATTCCGTTCTAACTGTGATATTCAATGTCCTGTATTGTTTTTTCTCGCAGGTCATTAATTAATAATCAATTAATAAAATTTTTGTGTCAATTGGATAGTGATGAACATATTTCAACATTATATTTCTATTATATAACTTGCCACTCAAAGAAAACTTACAATATATCACTTGAATGTCAGTACCATGACATGTCCATTTCTAGAATTTACCTATAAGTTTTTAATTTCTTTTGTCACAATAAATGATTTACGCTAATCACCTCATAAATTCTAATGTTTATGATCCAACTGGAAAAAATTAGCACACTCTCTGTTCAATGTATTAAGTTAACATTGAATTTCGGAATAACTTTTGTCTTTAAATTTTAACGAATTTTTGAATTTGAATGTGTGTGACTCGAACGCCATGTTTCTTGAGATTTATGAAACGTCTAGTGAACTATCTTGAAATTACGTCACCTGAGTAATATTTTCAAACACTGAGTTGATGAAAAAGTGCCAAGATTTCGTGTCATGTTAGAACTTAATTTTTCAAAGGTATGTCGTAAATTGTCTTATCGATACCGTGGTATTGATAAACTCTATTAACTATTAATTTTTTTTTTAACAAAATATTAAATTCTTGTACTTAATACCAGCCTAAACTTTACAGTCAATGGATATTATCGAATACATAACCAAATAAATACAGTTGTTATTTAAAATGAAACTGTCAGTACCGTGTCTGTCAGTACCATGTAAAATAATGATAAAAATAATATATAGTTATAATAATTAGTTGTAAAATTATTTTAATCATTAATTAAATTTTTTTAATGCAGATGGGACCAATACTTTGTGCTAGAAAGCTACCTGATACAAGTGACAATTAATTTATTCAATGTTTATTAATTTAATTAATTAAATTATTTTTTAGTAAATTCTATAAATTAAATTATAGTTGCTATAAATTATAAAGTTAATCGTTATTAATCATCATTAATGTATTAAATAATTTTTAAAAAAAGAGTTTAAAAGTGTTACAACAGAATTTATAAATGAATTTAATAATTTTCTCAAATAATTTCTACCGAATTTATTTTATATGTACAATGGAATGCAAAATTTGAAATTTGTTTCTCGTTCTTGACGCTTTCAAGTTGTAGTAAAATCCTCTCAGATTTTTATTTTTACAGTAAAATAGATGAATAATGTGCATAAAAAAATTGAAAAAGTTTAACTTTGAAATCTTAAAAGTTTTAATTAAAAAAATCACAGTTAGAACGGAATCACCCATATATGATACTAGTTCTTAACTGCTCTCACCACTGGTTTTTTATTTATTGTTTATTTTATTTTAATGAATAAAAAATAATCAACGTATTTATATATAGACACCGACATCAAAGTTGTTAGACTGATTGTAGTACTCGTTCCAAATATATTTAGTGTCACGAGATTATTTGCTCTTGTGATAATAGCAGAATTTATTTTTGAGAACGATTGGTAATGACCTTAGAGGAAAGTGATTATTGATTCAAATACGTTGGTTTATAACCGCCGTAATCACACGCTAGTAAGGTATATAAAACGCCATTTGCTTTTTAGCAAATTAGTGACCACCGATCAGTAAACGGCCATTTAGAGTTTGCTTTGCAGATATGTTAAGGCGTGAAAATCAGGCATGTGTTGAATAAAATAAATGAATTGAAATCATAATCTGAAACCCTCACTGTGATCATTTACACATTAGAGATTCATTCAAAATAGAATGAATCTCGAATATCCCAAAAAAAAAATCTGGGCGTCGGTTGACCCTGCGGGCCAGCCCCAAAACTTCCCGCTGTTTTCGACCTCAAAGAGCTCGAAAACATTAGTGTAGATATATTTTCGAGCTCTTCTAGCTCGAAAATGCTATCACATGCAATTGGTTTTTTACGATCTTTTCAAGCTCTAACAAGTTACCTGTTATGCTGAAGTTTGAAAATTTAAGAATCGAAAATCATCAATGAAGCGGTTTTTAAAATTTAGTTCCTGATTATGTTCAGTAAAATAAGTGTATTGAGGCAGAAATCAATGTCAGGGATCAAAATCAAGATTCAAATAAGTTTTGACTCATGTAAGAAACAATAAAATATGAAATATCCAAAAAAAATATTAAAAACTACGTTTTATCGATTTTTTTGTTGATAATATGATTTAAACTGAAAACCAAGTTCGATGACATTATATGATCAAAAGAAACCATAAAAAAGATGAGTTGGTATGATATCAGGCACATTTTAGTACATTATATTATGATTTATCCGGAAAAAATAACATAAAATGTTATTTTTTTAACTTTTCAACGCCGATATCTTTTGAACTAATCAATCGATTTTGATAGTTGACGTGGCAATCGGCGCGCTTTATTGAATTCTAGAGCTGATTAAAATGTGAAATCGATCGCGTCAGTCGTTTCGAAAATATTTAGAAAAACCCGTTTTTCACCATTTCTTTCTCCCGCGATAACTCTCGAACGAATTATCCGATTTTGATGTTTGAGGTGGCAATCGACGCGTTTTATTGAGTACTAAAGCTGATTAGATTTTGAAGTCGATCGTATAGGTCGTTTTTGAGAAATCAATAAAAAACTAAAAAAAAAATTTTTTTTTTTTCGTAATTCGCCAATATTTTCGAGTCTATTCAATCAAATAATCTGAAATTTCCAGGAAAGTTGAAGGCCAACAAGCTCTTTCGATTGCCACCTCAACCATCTAAATCGATTCATTAGTTCAAAAGTTACAAAGAGTTTACATACACACACACACACACACACACACACACATACACCCACTCGGACATCATTCTGAAAATAGTCAGAATAGCTTCCTAGGACCTCAAAACGTTGACATCTGATGAAAACTCGATTTTCGAAAATCGGGGTGAAAACAATAACTTCCCGAAATTTTTGAAAATCGTCGATTTTCTTAGCGGGAAGTTAAAAATAGAAATCCAAAGATCGTAAAGGGATGATTTTTTGTATCATTGAACTCGAATCGTTCCCATAATTTTCTCTCCATGTATGACATGATGTAATTTAATGTTAAATAAATCAGAGAAAATATATGCGTTGGCCTTTAGGATATTATTCATTGTCGAAAGAGAATATGGAAAGCAAAGTAGGAAGCTCTCATGTTCATTCGGCCGTTTTTTTTTTCTTAGAATTCTTTTGCCTAGTGAACAAGAGGTGATCGATGATATAAGACCTCGCCTGCACTTTCGAAGGATGAGGACAAAGCAGTAAAGATTTACGAAACTTTCTCCAACCAACCAGTGTATATTGCAAATCGTGTTGCATATCTTACTTAAAATTTTTTTTTTGTCTTATCTTATTCTTCCTACATATTTTTTTTTACATTATTGACTTACGCAGAGTTAAGCGTAGGAGGGTCAACCTGCACATTATTCGCATTTGATGAAATTCTATAAAATAGATTCTACTTATATAAATTTGTCTTAGAGTAAGAATAGTAGAATAATAAATCCGATTGTCATTGTGGGCATATCGCAACTATTTCCGACGGGTTAGATTTTTATTAACTTGAATTATAAATAAAAACATTAAATAAAATTCTCCGATTTATATTCTTCAATATCTATTTCATTTGATATAAATATTAATTCATAAGTGTTTAAACTATGATTTCCTGTGACTATCAAATAAATGTCCTGTAACAAAAGAATTACGATTATCATACTGCTCTTAGTAGCTAGTAAAAGAAGTTTAGTAAGGCACTTTGAATGATGAATTTGATTGTGGAACGTAAATAATTTTCATCTGTCACGTGTGCTGACTGCAAGACAGCTTAATAAATTCATCTAAAAAGATGTTTTGAACGGTGCTCTTTTGCAAGTCAAGAATTTCAGACTGTATGCTACACTTTCTCTGCTTGTATAATATAACATCCATTGTATTTGAGCTTTTTGTCATCTGTATCTTACAACAGTGTTAGTAAAAATCAAATTATTTTTTAGCATGGGAAGCTCAACAAAGCATATACCTACACACATAGAAGATTGAAACTCAAAAGTAAATGAAACAACAATAGAAAATACAGAAAATTTGATTATGCCAGTCTGACCAACTTTGTAGTTTCTGTAAGTTATAAATGGCAACGCTGGTCAATAAAATATAAACTTTTATATTTCTGATGTCATTCATCCCGATAAAAAACGTTTGGATCCAACCAGATATGTCTGGATCTCGTTATATCTGTTTATATCCAAATACATCCAAATATTTGATCTTGCTAGATATAAGCATATATAATTATATCTGCTCAAATCTAATCATATATTAGCAGATATAGAGATGTATTAAGATTGATATCCAAGTAGATATACGTATATCCAAGCATATATAAGTATATCTGCTTAGATCTAACTATATATAAGCAGATATAAAAATTGATATCCATGCAGATATGCTTATATGAAAGCATATACAAGCATATATAGTTATATTTTCTCAGATGCAACTATATATAAGCAGATATAAAGATTTATATCCAAACAGATATACTTATATCCAAGCATGTATAAGTATATAGAGTTATATCTGTTCAGACCCAACTGTATGTACGTGAATATATAGATGCAAAAATAATTCATATCCAAGCAGATATACGTATATCTAAGAATTTATGACTATATCCAGATATGTGTGTCTATATGTAGTCATATTTGGTCAGATCTAATAATATTTAATTACAGATAAAGCTCCTGAATCGTCGAACTGTCGGGGTTCTACTGTGAATAAGACATTAAATATAGAGTTTTTTGAAGTAAAACTTTTTCAGGCGCGACTAGGAGGTAACTGGATGACAATGAAACGGAAGTCCGTTACGGCAATATGGCGTCACGTTTCTATACCATCCGGTTTTCAAATATTTTTGATTATGTCAATAAATAGTTTATAAACAAATCAATCAAATGCTTTTGAAAAAAAAAATTATTAATAAAAAAAATTAAATTTAAAATATTAAATTAAATAATAATAAAAAAAAAGAGAGTGCGTGTAACATTCACACGCGATTGAAGTAAAACTTATTTGATATCGTACGAGATGGAGATTAAGTTAAAAATAAATACATCATATGAGAATTTAAAAAACCATTTATTGACGAGGTAACACTGGTAATATATATATATTTATGTTAACATCGACCACTATATATTTTTAAACAATATTTTAATTACTGCACACAAAGAAATTTCCTTTAAAAATTACCGTTAAATTCACTGTAATCGTGGGACGAATGGCACGACCTGATCATTTGTCGGTAAGTCAGATAATTTTTAACTTTTTTTCAACAACTTTACCGTAGTCTACTGTAAATTTTTTTGGTTTCCGGTAAATTTTATGAAGTTTATCACAAAATAAATGAATTTTTTTCTAATTTTTAGTTCAAAAATGGTAATAAATAAAAGCACTGCATTATGTCCCACGATGAGAGTGAATTTAACGGTAATTTTTGAAGAAAATTTCTTTTCGTGTATCATACTTCAAATATGATATGATTGGTTTATTATAACTGAAATGAGAAACATAAATTCTACTCTGAAAATTTTCTAAATTTCTTGAGGAAACTGCATCAATAGCCGTGTCATATCCTGTTTTTGATTTTGATCTGGAGAATTATTCATCGTTAAATTTAGTTTATCACCTAAGAAATCAATCAATGGTCGAGATTCTTCTGAACGAAAATTAACATTGAAATCTCTAGCAAGGATTAATGGTATCTCATGGTAATTAGTATATAAAAGACTTGAACATTTATTAGTGGACTGAAGTAATTGCTGATGAATAAATTTTATGATATTCGATACAGTTTTATGTGGAGAAATGTAAAGAACAACTATAATCAATGTTCGATCGTGTTTGTTTATACAGCGAACAACTGCAATATCAGAATCTCGACTATTGATGAATTTCTTAGGTGATAAACTAAATTTAATGATGAATAATTCTCCAGTTCAATCAACAACAAAATATGGTACGACTATTGATGCAGTTTTCTCAAGAAATTTAGAAAATTTGCAGAGTAGAATTTATGTTTCTCATTTCAGTTATCATAAACCAATCATATCATATTTGAAGTATGATAGTAATTTAATTATTATTTTTAAATGAAAAGTGATCGACGTTAATATAAATGTATATATTACTATTAGTGTTACATCGTCAATAAATGGTTTTTTAAATTCTTATATGATGTATTTATTTTTAACTTAATCGCTATCTCGTACAATATCAAAGAAGTTTTACTTCAATCGCGTGTGAATGTTACACGCAATTTCTTTTTTTTGTCTAATTATACACGAATATCTGAGTTATATACGAAAATTAAAAATTTTTTTTTTCTTACTGATTTTGATGTATACGTTATTTAAATCATATACTTGATATTGTAATAAATAAATAAAATAAATCAGTTTGATCAATGTTTCTGAAGTATTCATCTTTTTTTTTTGACTTAAATATCAATCGACTTTTGATATATGTTATACATTGGTTCATCAAAAGCATTAAGAGGTTATAGCAATAAGATCTATGATGTGAGTAGATATTGTTTTTAGAATGGTCAAAAGTATAATATATTTATACATGCATTCATTAGAATGTAGTGAAACTTCTTTAGATATATGTGCTTAAATCTATGTAGATTTATTTAAAGATCGATATTTACGCAGATCTGCTTGGATACACATATATTCGTGGATATAGTGAGATTTGTTTAGATCTCTTTGGATATTTTAAGATCTGTTTGGATATTGTCAGATCTGTTCGGATCCGCTTGGATCGCGCCAAAATTTGGATCCAAGCATATCTGACTGTTTGGATCTAATCACATATGCTTGGATCTAAACATTTCTTATCGGGATCGCAAAGAAAAGTCTTCCTAGAAATAATAGAAAAATTAAAAAAAAACCTAAATGAAATAAAAATAAATACACTCATAGTTGTATGGAATCATCCTGTCGATATAATCCCTGAAGCAATTGCACGTACATAGAAGTGTTATTTACGTTATGAAATCCATCAGTTTACAGTTATCATGCCAAGCGCCAGCTCCTAATAATCGATAACGTCAAATAACGAGGTCGTGGTAATACTCGATGAATGAGATATCCTGTATGGCAATAAATGTCCCGATTCATCTCGTTTTAAGAGATGTAAATACTAACTTCTTCGCTAACATAAACTCGACAAAAATGATTAATTTAAACTAGTTTAATTGCACGACAACTATAATCTAAGAATAACGTTGTTTATTCTTATTTGTTACGTGCTCAAGAGGAGAACTTACAACTTGTTTTGTGGTTAGTTGACCCTCGCGGACCTGGAATCACTGTAAAATCACAGTGAAATCACAGTGAGATTATAGTGAAAACATTGTGAGACCATGATGAAATTACAGTGAAATCACCGTGATTTTGTGCCATTCGGTCACTGTAGTTTTATGGTTATCTCACAGTGATTCGATAGTGGTTTCACAGTGATCTTATTATATTATCACAGTCGATGCATAGTTACCTCACAGTGGTATTGCAGTGATTTTAGTGTGATACCACAGCCAATTTACAGTGAATCCGCTGTGAATTTCCAGTAAATTCGCAGTGAATATACAGTAAATTTACAGTGAATATTAGTGAATTCACAGTGAATTTCCAATGAACTTACAGTGAATTCACTGTGGATTTACTATAAGTTTACTGGAAATTCACTGTGGAAATAAAATACAAAAAAATTATTAAAACCTACCGTCATTTTTTTTTCAAATAAAAAAAAAAAAACAAAAATTTTCAATGACTACCATTTTTTATTTTTTTTGTCATTCTATAACATCAAACTTTGAAGCTCTTTGTAATTTTTTCCATTAAACTTATTTCTCAAAACACATCTTGAAAATTTTTAAGTTTTCAGAGAACTTTGAAATAAAAAAAAAAAGAATACAAACAAAAATTAAAAATGGCCATCATGACACAAATATTCAGTTTATTTAAAAAAAGTACATAAAACGGTTGAAGAATGTTTGAACAACTTTTCTTTTGCTATTCTAAAATCACCATAAAACTATAGGCAAATCATCACAAATTTTCTGTGGAATCATGGTGAAATCACCATTAATTTACTGTAGAATCATGGGGAAATCACCATCAATTTACTGCGAAATCATGGCGAAATCACCATTACTTTACTGGAAAAACATTGTGAAATCAGCATTAATTTACTGTGAAATCATGATGAAATCACCATAAATTTACTGTAAACTCGCAGTAAAATCACAGTAAAATCACTACTAAATCACAATGACAAAATGGCACAAAATCACTGTGAATTCACTATGAAATCACCGTAAATACACCGTCAAATTACAGTGAAAGTGAATTCACTGTGATTTCACAGGGGTCATCAAAAAAATGCGTTCGATTGTTTGCTCTAGCATTTCTACGTGCGTCAGAGCGAACAAATTTACTAATTCCAAACATTTTTACTACTACATTATTTCTTATCACTCTAGGGTTATTAAAAAAAATAAAATCTGGTCGCCACGTATTTTTTTTCAATGGATAAATTTAAGTAAAATAAAATAAAAAAATCTGGGCGTCGGTTGACCCTGCGGGCCAGCCCCAAAACTTCCCGCTGTTTTCAAACTCAAAGAGCTCGAAAACATTAGATATATTTTCGAGCTCGAAAATACTATCACATGTCATTGTTTTTTTACGATCTTTTCAATCTCTAACAAGTTACCTGTTATGCTGAAGTTTGAAAATTTAAGAATCGAAAATCATTAATGAAGCGGTTTTTAAAATTCAATTCTTGATTATGTTCAATAAAATAAGTGTATTGAGACAGAAATCAATGTCAGGGATCAAAATCAAGATTTAAATGAGTTTTGACTCATGTAAGAAACAACAAAATATGAAATATCCGAGAAAAATATTAAGAACTACGTTTTATCGACTTTATTGTTGATAATATGATTTAAACTAATAACCAAGTTCGATGACACTATATGATCGAAAGAAACCATAAGAAGGATAAGTTGGTATAATTTCAGACACATTTTTGTAGGTTATATTATGATTTATCCGGAAAAAATAACATTTTAACGTTTCCACGCCGATATCTTTCGAACTAATTAATCGATTTTGACGTTTGAGGTGGCAATCAGCGCGTTTTATTGAATTCTTGAGCTGATAAAAATTTGAAATCGATCGCGTCAGTCGTTTCGAACAAATTGAGCAATAACCGTTTTTCACCATTTCTTTGTTTAACGATATCTCGCGAACGGATGAATGGAATTTGATGGTTGAGGCGGTAATCGACGTATTTTATTGAGTTCTAGAACTGATCCGATTTTGGAATTGTTTGGTTGAGTTATTTCAACGATATTTGCAAATAACTGTTTTTTACCATTTCTTTTTCCCGCGATATCTCTCGAAGAAACCAACCTATTGAGATGGCTAAGGTTGCAATCAACGCGTTTTATCAAATTCTGGAACTGATCAGATTTTGGAGTCGATCGTTCATGTCGTTTCTGAGAAATCACTAAAAAACTAAAAAAAAATTTTTTTTCTTTCGTAATTCGCAAATATTTTCGAGTCTATTCGATTAAATGATCTGAAATTTTCAGAAAAGTTGATGGCCAACAAGCTCTTTCAATTGCCACCTCAACCATCCAAATCGATTCATTAGTTCAAAAGTTACAAAGAGTTTACACACACACACACACACACACACACACACATACGCACACACACTCGGACATCATTCTGAAAATAGTCAGAATAGCTTCCTAGGACCTCAAAACGTCGACATCTGATGAAAACTCGATTTTCAAAAATCGGAGTGAAAACAATAACTTCCCGAAATTTTTGGAAATCGTCGATTTTCTTAGCGGGAAGTTAAAAATTATATATAAGTAAATAATTAAAACAATATAAATAAAAATTTAGATAAATAAATAAAAGTAAATAGTCATAAGAAAAATTTATAAAATAGATATAAATTCTATTATTATAAATAAGTTACAATATTATAGAATATTGTGTATGTGGGCGTATGTGTGGATGCGCACACACATAGGCCCGCATCAGGGTATGCTTTTACCACCTCCCTTACGGAAAATCCTAGGGAAAGGGAAAGGACCCAAGGGAACTGTGTTCGGATTGGACACAGTTTTCCCCCAAACGATCCCCCAAATAGGACCCGATTGGAAAATATAAAAAGTATAGACACCCATCAATCTGGGCAGTCAGAGTTTTCACTCTCAGTTCTCAGTCCTGGGTCAGTAAGGATGAGAAAATTTAAGTACAAGTGCTCTCACACTTATACACTAGTTCCGTACTAGTTTATTTTTTTACAAGTGTTCTCACACTTCACACTAGTTCCGTACTAGTTTTCTACAAGTGTTCTCACACTTTATTGTCTTATTTAATCGTACAAGTGTTCTCACACTTTATTTTATTAATTATATCGCTAGCGTTTAGTAAATTTTGTTTCAGCTAGTGTATAATTAAATTAAAATTATTAAGTTCACATCACAACAAAATTGTAACCGCGAATGGTATAGTATAGTAAATTCAGTGTACGCCAGAAAAATACTCCGATCTCCAAAACTTCAGGTACTGTAATCTTTAAGTTTATGTATAAAAGAACGTAAGGTATTCAAGATTCTGTAGTCCTCTCTAGTATTTGAAATTAATTTAATCGTAACCATTTTATTGTAAATTAGAGTCGGCGGACTAGCCACCTAATACTTTTGATATCAAGTTTATTGTATTCACCTCATCAAAAGTTTCGATTGTATAATATATAATAGTTAAATTCGTACATTCAACATCTTTCATTTAAAACCAAACCTTCCAGATAATTACTCAGTGTGATCCCGGTCTATTGGTCGAAAGACTAGGGCCGAAAATAAAAATTATAATAACTTGTCCAACATCACAGTACAAGCTACTAGTTGGACGTAACAATATATATATCATAATTAAATGCAGAGTAGAGAAATATTAAGGAGAGTTGTATAGTTATGGAGAAATGCCCTAATATAAATATGTTAACATCTAATTCTATCACATTATAGTAAATTTTGTAGAGACTTAGTTTTCATAGAGATATATGATACGAAGATATTTTAGATATGAATTATTTTCGCATATATTTATATTTACTAAAATAAGTTTATATAGAGATAATTTTACACAGAATTATTTCGCAACATAAATATATTTAATATTGATATTTTCGCATAGAAGTCTATTTAAGAGAGTTGTATGTTGGTAGAGTACTAAAAGTAGAAAAGTAAAAAATTCGCTTGTAACCAGGTACGGTATGAATACATGGCGCTGATAGTATATCGTTACAAAAATTTCAATTAGATATATAATGGAAAATGAAAATATTGAAGTCAAGGTCCCTGATTAAAAACTCCGATTGAATCTGATTAAAACTCAATCAGAATTCTATCAGTTTCAATCGGAAACGAATTTTCAATCAGAAGTGTTCGGGAGCGTTTGAGGCCTCCGATTGAATTTCAATCAGATTCAATCAGAAGAAAATATTTTTTATTTTCTGATTGAATCTGATTGAAATATTACGATCAGATTAAATCAGAAAATAATTATTTTAATTTTCGATTATTTTCCGATTGAATCTGATTAAATCCGATTGAAATATCTTAATCATTTTCAATCAGATTCAATCGGAAAATAATAATTTATTGCTAGATTTTATCCCGATTGATCAACTTTTTATTTCTCCGTGTAGAATGTTCTAATTGATTTTAAACTATCTTCCTGACGAGCTAGATATATAGCTAAAGTCCTTAGTAAAAATGAAACGAGGCACTGGCTAGCGTCTCGCTAGCGTCGCTAGAATCAATGCTAACGGTAGATGACGAACGAGGCGGCCCTCGTTTATTTTTAATAGGGGTGTGCGTATTATTTATGAGATACGAGTAGTTTAACATTAGACAGTATAAAAATTGTAAGCTTAATATAGTATAAATCCTTTCTACTGTAGAATGTTCTACTGATTGTATCGTATAAACAGTGCACTTTAACAATATCACCCTGTTTAGAGAATCTCATAGATTCTTATACATTCCCATAGAGATTTTATGAGAATGAATGAGTTCTATGAAAAGTGCTATATGGTTAAGAATAGGGCCTTATAGATACAGCTATAAGAATCTCTCGGATTTTTTAAGCAGGGAAGTATAATAATAAACAATTCCGTAGAGGACGAAATTTTCTAAAAGATGGGTGCTATGCATCTTTTTCGTACGATGAGCCTTTTTTTTCACTATTAACAAAATTATATGAAACAAGTAAAAAATAAACTTTCGGAGCAGATAGAATCGACATAGATCGAGTTAGAGCAATTTGTTTTATAGACTTCCAAATTCAACAAATTCTCTGCAAATTAAAACTGGTTTCAAAACGATAGCTTAAAATTTGGCTAAGTTACAGCAGTTAAAAAAAAATGTTATTCAATTAACATACTTTTTAAATCGAAAAATTTGATACTCGAGAGAAAGTACTTTAAATTAAATTTAAGAGCTGAAATTTTCAGGGAATTTTTTTCCCAATATAAACAACAAAATTTTCTTGTGTCGGCTAGAAAAAAAAATTTCGTTTCAAACGAAGCGGATTCAATTAGAAAATAATGATTCATTTATCGATTATTTTCCGATTGAATCCGATTAAATCCGACAGAAAATTTTCAATCAATTTCAATCGGATTTAATCAGAAAATAATAATTCATTTAACGAATATTTTCTAATTAAATTCGACAGACAATTTTCAATCAGTTTCAATCAGATTCAATCGGAAGATAACAATTCAGATAGTATTGATGATTATTAAAATTTGGACAGATATGAATTTCATTTATCATTAATTCAGCAATTTTTAAAATATCCGAGTATAGAGTTTTATCCGTCTTTCTAATTTAATCAATCTTATATAAAGTTAAAACAAGCATTTTTCAGGATTATGTAAAAACTTTTTTTAAAAAACTGTATTGATTGAGTTTAAAACTGTCATGAAAATAAAAGGAAACATCAATAAAAAATTATATATATATTAAGTTGATTAAAAAAAAAAAAAATTTCTTTTTTTTTGGTATCCAAAAATTGGAAGTCTACCTAAAAATAAAAATTTCGGTACCGATCAAAGCTCTTGATAATAATACTATCGTTTGCGTCAATCAATTTTTCTAGTTTCTATTTAAATAACACGGAAAAAAAACTTTTTATTTTTTAGAATTTTCTTACTTACAAGCCAATCAACGAATTATTATGCACGATTGATATTTTTGAAGGATATTGAATGCTCTACAACAAAAGTCTCATCATTTTTTGATAAATCTAACTGTTCAAAAGTTATTTGAGCTTAAAGTCAAATTTATAGAAAATTTTGAGATCTTCTTACTTTTCCGGCGAAACGATCAGTTTTATCAGAAAATCTCATAGAAACTTTTTTGTAGGTAATTTCATTTCTCAAAAATTATTATGATTGAAATTTTTCAAAATTTCGCTTTTTTTTCTAGTTATTTTCATTTCAATGTCAAGCTCTTAAAAAAATAGTTTTCTGATTGATTTTTTATAAATTCTAAAATATATTTTTTGTATTTTAACTTATATTTTTTAAATAAATCTTTTTCATGGGAGTGTTTAACGCAAGGATTTTCGTATGCTCTAACTAATAGAAAAAAAAAGTTGCTTGAACCAAGAGAAAAATTTCTTAGGAGAAAATATATGTAGAGGAGAGGAAATTCACCAGTCCTAGGAAATAGTAGTAGGAGTAGTTCGGTGCTCACCACTAGATAGCGCCTACCACTTGTGAAGTGTCCCTGGTAAGAAACGTAGTTCAGACATATTATATTCCAGACTTGAAAGCAATTCTGACACGAGCACTCCTCTGTTCTTTGACAGAGTGACAAGTGCCATTTTTGGTGGTAATATAGTATATCCTATATTACTTCATAACTTAAAATCTAATTGTAAATATAGATTCAACGTAGATTTTAATATATTTGATTTTCTAATTTTTTACCATTTAGTAATATATAAAATTATTTTTTCCCGGGAATCGGTAATTTTTGATTAATTTACAATCGATACCTTCCGGAAATATCTGATTAAATCTGATTGAATGTCAATCAGAAATTTCCGATTAAATCTGATAGGACGTTTTCAATCAGTTTCAATCGGAGTTTTTAATCAGGGCGTTGCATTACAAAATTATTCGGATTTGGAATCTAATTCTAACTAATTCTTAACAACTGAATTTTGATTACGTAGCGCTAGTATTTCTTTTAAAACGATTATTTTAGACATTAAGGTTTTATTGACTTACTCAGTAGTTATTATTATACGTCGTTCTTATTTTTCTATTGTTTCGTGCGGAGTGAGTTGATCGAGGTCCTTATTCAGGTGGCTACCAGCCCACTCTGTGTGATTACTTGCTTGAAAATTATACGGTTTAATAATGGCTACTAGCCTATTCTGTATTATAAGCTATTTGGAAATTATAACTACTAAATGAATAAACTGTTAGAATTATAAACTGTTAAGCGGTTAAAATTATAACTATTAAAAGAAACTGTTAAAAGAATAAGCGGTTAAACTTATAAAATGTTAAACGAATGGCTACCAGCCTATGTTTTAATGAAAGTGGATAATTTGGGTATTCGAAAATAATGGGTAGTCCGGGACTCACGACACAACTGGCTATTTTTGGGGCCGTTTGTTAGGACTTCGAAAAAATGAGTGGATACTCAAGTTTTGGTATTTGGGGGAAATTTTTTTCCCACGTTCTTCCACTTCCACCCGAAGTTTTCTACTTCCTTATGGAAATCCGCCAGTTCGGGGCCGCACTATCCCTTCCACGTTGATTTCCCGTCTCTTACTCTTCCGTTCTTTGCAACCCCGCGCTGTTTATTTGATGATAAATGTAATGATTAATAATAATAATGATAATAATAATAATAATAATAATAATAATAATAATAATAATAATAATAATAATAATAACAATAATAACAATAACAATAACAATGACAATAACAATAACAATAACAATAATAATAATAATAATAATAATAATAATAATAATAATAATAATAATAAAGAAAATAAAGTCTTTTGCTTTTATTTATTTAAAAATTCCTTTGTCTTGACACCATAATTTACGTTTAAGTATTTTTCAATTTGGAAATATATTAAATACTCATTACAGTAAAACTATTTGCTTTAACTTATTTAGAGTGCAGTGGTGATAAGAAATTGTATTAGCTGCCACTCTGACCTTGGTGAGGATTAAAAATCTTTCTCATTTGGTAAAATATTTGGACATGATTTGCGTGCCTAGACAAATTTTCATTTACTAAAATAAAGATAGAATAAAATTAAATAGAAAAAAAAAATATAAAACAAATGAACGTGAAAAATAATTTGGACGTAACAAACAATTCGTATTGAAAATGATTTGTAATTTCAGTATGCTGCATTGTAAATTTACTAGACGAACTATTTTAGCCAAATTTACGAAAATTACAGCATATTCATTGTATTTTTAATAAACATCTATCAAAAATTCGTTTAATAATATTACAATGCAAATGTTATAATTTTAGTCAGCAATTTATATTGAAAATGAGTTGTAATTACAATATGCTGTATTGTAAATTTACTACCCAGGGAAAAAGGTTTAGATCTGACCACATATAATTATATCTGATCAGATCTGATAAAGTGGATCTGGCCAGATTTTTAAATTGTCTCTATCTGACGAGATATGGCCAGATCTGATCAGATATAATTATATGTGATCAGATCTAAACCTTGTTTCCCGGGAATCTGTATTAAAAAAAAATTAAATTGCGAAAAAAAAAAATAAGATAATTTCAATTCAATCCGAAATGTAATCTGATCCATTAGAAACTTTACTGAGAGGAATTATAAATGATTATATATGTATGTGATCGCGTAGGTGTAAATAACTAGATATGAACAATTTTCAATAATAATACAATATATACATGATTATATCTGAGCAGTTGTAATAAGATCTGATTATGTTAAATGTTGTATTTAGGGCAGATGTAGTTATATCTGATGGGATCTTACGAGATATGCGCATATCTGACCAGATATAAACAATTTTCTATAAAAATAAGACTTATACATAATTTTATTTGAGCAAATATATTAAGATCTAAATGATTCCGCGACTAGTTTGCCGGGAATAAGTTGTAACTAATTTAAAAATAAAAAATGAACAAAAATGTTTAAGTATAAAAATTTGCTGATTGCAAATTGATTTATTTTATCCGAAAACCAAGCTGCTGCTCGGTAAAGATTCTAGTTACAAACTAATAATTGTAAAACTTACAAAAATTGCTTAGAGTTAAAAATTTACAAAATGCTCAAGGCCCAAGTGAGTGGGAGTAAGAAAAATGAGAAAGCGGGAGTTGTGATTGGAGGCTACGGACATAGGGTGTATCCGGAAAAGTGGAAAAAGGGCTGACCCAGCGTGGGAACGTGGTAAGAGGAAGGGACACGATGAAACCGGTCAAGAAGGACAAGGACGTGGGACCATGTGTCTAAACTGATTTTATTGCAGGGATTAAAAAATGATCAAAATATAAAATAGAGTGGTTGTAAATAATGTAAGAAGGACACTTCAATATATTTTACTTGCTAGTGGATAGAACTAAATATTTATTTAACAATTAAACATTATTAAATCCGACAACTAATCGTATAATGCGGACAATTGATTATAAGTAATATAATAAGGGTAAGGATGAGAACAGTTAGATGACGTCACGTTGGGTCCTCTCGGAGGGACCCGTTGGAATGCCTCGTCTTCGTGCGCCTCGAGGTCCAACTCGCCCTTCTCTAGTGGGGGGTGAAACTTGTCACGGGCTGGGGGTAACTCCTGACGTCAGAGGCTACAGGCCTCAAGATGCCCGCCGAACAAAAGTCTCGGTATTCAGGAAAGAGTAGCTTACAATCAGGAGATTGGGAAATTTTACAAATTTAAAAATTTTAACTTAATCTCTAGACAATGAAGCTACTCCGAGTACTGCATTAAAACAGTAAATATTAGGACATACAGAATAAAAATAAAATTTATAACTTAAGCCTGAAAAGATGTCTTTTAGTACAATACATAAAAAAAAATCGGTCTGTCGGTTGACCCTGCGGGCCAGCCCCAAAACTTCCCGCTGTTTTCGACCTCAAAGAGCTCGAAAACATTAGTGCAGATATATTTTCGAGCTCTTCGAGCTCGAAAATGCTATCACATGCAATTGTTTTTTTACGATCTTTTCAAGCTCTAACAAGTTACCTGTTATGCTGAAGTTTGAAAATTTAAGAATCGAAAATCATCAATGAAGCGGTTTTTACAATTTAGTTCCCAATTTTGTTCAGTATAATAAGTGTATTGAGGCAGAAATCAATGTCGGGGATCAAAATCAAGATTTAAATAAATTTTGACTCATGTAAGAAACAATAAAATATGAAATATCCGATAAAAATATTAAAAACTACGTTTTATCGATTTTTTTGTTGATACTATGATTTAAACTAAAAACCAAGTTCGATGACATTATATGATCAAAAGAAACCATAAAAAAGATGAGTTGGTATGATATCAGGCACATTTTAGTACGTTATATTATGATTTATCCGGAAAAAATAACATAAAATCTTATTTTTTTAACATTTCAACGCCGATATCTTTTGAACTAATCAATCGATTTTGATAGTTGACGTGGCAATCGGCGCGTTCTATTGAATTCTAGAGCTGATTAAAATTTGAAATCGATCGCGTCAGTCGTTTCGAAAATATTTAGAAAAACCCGTTTTTCACCATTTCTTTCTCCCGCGATAACTCTCGAACGAATTATCCGATTTTGATGTTTGAGGTGGCAATCGACGCGTTTTATTGAGTACTAGAGCTGATTAGATTTTGAAGTCGATCGTATAGGTCGTTTTTGAGAAATCAATAAAAAACTAAAAAAAAAATTTCTTTTTTTTCGTAATTCGCCAATATTTTCGAGTCTATTCGATCAAATAATCTGAAATTTTCAGGAAAGTTGAAGGCCAACAAGCTTTTTCGATTGCTACCTCAACCATCCAAATCGATTCATTAGTTCAAAAGTTACAAAGAGTTTACATACATACACACACACACACACATATACATACACACACTCGGACATCATTCTGAAAATAGTCAGAATAGCTTCCTAGGACCTCAAAACGTCGACATCTGATGAAAACTCGATTTTCGAAAATCGGGGTGAAAACATCAACTTCCCGAAATTTCTGAAAATTGTCGATTTTCTTAGCGGGAAGTTAAAAAGGAAAGTTTAAAAGTATAGTATTTCGTCTTTAAAATAACTTGGAGAAAAAATATTTTAAAATAATAAAATAGTTTAATAAAATAATTATACAGAATAAATTTTATAATTAAAATCTACTTTCGCGACGGAGCAAGATCTGATTGTGTCAAATGTTGTACTTAGTTCAGATGTAGTTATATCTGATCAGATCTTACGAGATATACGCTAATCTGACCAGATATAAACGATTTTCTATAAAAATAAGACATATACATGGTATTGGAAATAAGGCCATGGAAATAATTTATTCACTCAGTTTTCTCAATAATTACTTTAACTTTATTGAATCGCAATCGGAAAGAATATCTAACTCATAAGAGTATAAGACGTATGCTTTCAGACTCACTAACTTCAACCAACATCTTAGTGACTAACACCATTTATTTGGCCGCATAGGTCCACTTACATATACCTAAAGAATAAAGAATATCACCCATGCATTCGTCATTCTTAGTATTTATTTGATCTGTTTTTCTTTTAAACATACTCTTAAACTTAGGTTTAAATTTTATTATAAGTTTATATAAATAGTTAAAATATAAATAAGAAAGATATAAAATAATGATGCTAGGTCAAAATAACCCGGCAATAATAACTCGAACAACAATAACTCGGAAAATAATGAGTCGAACAATAATTTTTTTTGTTCGAGCTATTGTTGGCGAGTTATTTTGACTAACTAACATACTAAAGAGTCACGTGAATATATAAAATATATCACAAGCCACGTTTATCACCTGAGTTTGTGAGTTATTATGATCGGAGTTGTTTGTGTGTGAGTGATTTTGGCCGGTCACCTAAAATAATATATATAAAAGATTAGTTTTTGTTTAAGTAAATTCAGTTAAATAAACTAACACATGGTTACATCTGAGTAGATATAACGAGATCTGATTATGTCAAATGTTGTATTTAGTTCAGACCTAATTATATCTGATCAGATTTTACGAGATATACGCAGATCTGACTAGATATAATCTTGTCTAACATTGTATCTAGCCCAGATCTAATCAAATCTAACAATGAGATTTGAGCATGTCTATGCATTAGATCTGATCAGATAGAAATAGATCTGCCGAGATATAATTATATCTGGTCAGATCTTAATCATTCTCCCCGGGTAGACCATCCATTTTAATCAAGTTCCGGGGTACAAAAATTATATATAATTATTAATTATATAGAACTATACATAATTAAATTTCCATACAATGTATGAAATAAATTGTAAAATTTTTGTTCATATAGTAGAAACTCTATACTTTTCATTAAAATATTTGTTTTTTGTGAGTCCAAGTGTTAGTTCTAAGAAA
The DNA here is from genome assembly GCF_026212275.2 of Microplitis demolitor. Lineage (NCBI taxonomy): Eukaryota > Metazoa > Arthropoda > Insecta > Hymenoptera > Braconidae > Microplitis > Microplitis demolitor. The sequence goes on from NC_068545.1 coordinate 14,748,842, forward strand.
AATTATTCATGGTAGCATTCATAATAAATATTTTTGTCATTATGTAATGTAGAATATAATATATAACCACAAAAAAAGTAACTTATCACTCTGTCAAATAACAGAGGCGTACTCGTGCCAAAATTGCTTCCAATATTTGAATATAACACTTCTGAAATAAGTTTCTTACCAGGGACACTACAACTGGTGGGCGCGATCTCGTGGCGAGCACCGAACTACTTCCGCTGCTGCTTATAGCATCGGTGACTTCCCTCTCCTACAAATATACATATATAACTTTACTCCCAAGTTATTTTTCTCTTAGTTTAAGCTTTTTTATCTTGGTTAGAGCATACAAAAATTTTTTCCTTAAAAAAATAGCACTTAATCCGAGAAAATTTATTGTCTTTAAACAAAAAAATATAACATTGCTTCAAATGACTAACACGCAGACTCAGGTAATGATTGGAATGGCCAGGATTGAGTAACCTATTTTGACCCAAGCATGAGCCAATATAAACGTGCCAAAGCTAGGTTCCCCAGTGCTGAGCCAAGGATGACCCCTTTGTTCAACTCTGGCAGCTCTTGCATGAGTATACATTTTTTTCTTTTGGGAGCTCTTGTAATATAAATAATGAACAAGATTTCTTTGTAAAAGTTTATAAAAGTTTTTCCATTTGTTTATAATGATTTTTTAAAGTTATCAAAAATTCAAATATCTGGCTAATGTTATAAAAAATTTTTTTTTTCCTAAATCGTGAGTTTCGGTTGTTTTTGTATTAATTTATTGCGTTTAGTAACTTAGCTAAAAAATTTGTAACACTAATTGTTTGCAAATTTGTTCTAAACAAATAGACAAATTGAAAATTAAAAAAAATTTTTTTTGTCATCCCTAGTAGGAAGGGACCACTGAATAAGGCTCGGACCAGGCATTGGCCAGTCGTCATGCCAGAGTTCCGAACCTTGGCACGAGGCTTGGCTAAACATCGGACCAAGGATTAGCCCAGGCCTAGGATGATAACTATGTCGCCAAGCCTTGGCAAACAAAAAAACCAGGCTTGGACCAAGCCTTAGGAAACGAAAAATCGAGCCTTGGCCAAGGCTTGGGAAACAAAAAATCTGAAGCTCGCCCAATGCTCGATCTAAAATATTATTATTTAAATTAATTAATATAATTAAAAAAAAGTTTGATCACATTTTTATCGGCATTACATCGGAGTGTAATTAACTAATTTCTGAATTAATAGGAAATATCGAACAAAATTATTTGGGCACTACCGGGGTTTGAACTGAGATCCTTCTGTTTACTAGGCCAGGACGGTATTCACTGTGCTAAATCTGATGTCCAGATAATCATGATTTTTTTGTTTGTTAAATTATTTAAATACAATTCAATTCAAATATATTAGATCGTAAAGATGAGGTGACATGTAGTTTTCTTTAATGAACTTAAAATTGTCTGTTGAGTAATGGAAAATATTTATTAATTTGTAATTTCATGATTTGATATAAATGAATAAATTAAGAGTAAGATCAAGTAGCACTATTAGGAAAGGGGGGGGGCAAAAGGGGTAGAGTAGGCCAAACGAAGTACTCCCAAAATACTTAAAAAAAAAAAAAAAATTTTTCTTTTTCGTCTAATTGCTATAAATCCAATATATTTGCGCATTTTTAGCCCTCCACATGATACCTGCGGCGAAATGGACCATCCGAAAATTCTAAAAAAATGATTCATATTTAATCATCAAATTAAAAAAAATTTAATATATTAATCCACTTTTCGGCTGATTCTCTATACCTGGGGCAAATCCAGCCACTAAAATTATTCGAGGATAATATTTTATTTATTAATTGATAAACTTTTTGAAATAATGCTAAATAATCTGTAATCTAAAAAATAAAAAAATACGTTTTTTGGGTTCGAAATAATGGCAAATAAAAAATATAGAATTGCTTTTTTCTTTTTTATTGAATAACGATTAGTAATTAAGCTAATCGAAGGGAAACGATTTATTAAGCCAATGATGTGAAATGTTATTTTTCTTCATGTAGAACTTTTTTTTTCAACTTTTTTTAAAGGGTACCCCATTTTGCCCGCCAAAAATAAAAATTTCATGTTTACTAAAGTTTTGTACATAGCAGTAACTAATCAAATGGAAATTATTGATATTAATCGTATATTCGGTAGACCGAGTATACGATTATGCACTGGTCTTCTCTATATACATATATACATATATACATGTATACATATATATATATATATATATATATATATATCTACATATATACACATTTAAAGTTGATAATTTGAATATTAAATAAAAATTTAACCCAGGCTGAGGCATAGGCCAATGGTCAGTTGCCAAGGCTCGGCTTGACAAAAATTAAACTATCGGGCCCAGCCTCGGCCGATCCTTGGGCCAATGGTCAGCAGCCAAGGCTCGATTTAACAAAAATTAAACTATCGGGCCTGGCCCTGGCCGAGGATCGGGTCAATGGCCACTACCCAAGGCTCGGCTTAATTTAATGAAACCAATGGACCAAGCCTTGGCCTAAACTTGGGCCAATGGTTAGCTGCCAAGGCTTGGCTAAACGTAATCAAACCATCGGGCTGAGCCCTGGCCGAGGCTTAGGCCAATGGTCAGCTGCCGAAGCTTGGCAAGTGACGAAAGGGCTAAGGCTCGGCCTATAGTCATCCTGGGCGATTCCTACCTGGGTCATTTCACAGTCTTAATAAAATAATAACTTTAAGGAAAAAAAATTTTTCTTAAAAAAACATTTTTAATGTTTATCATTGTTTTTTTCATTTATCCACCATTTAAATTATTTATTAAAAAATAATTTTTTTTTCTAAAAATCATCATTTACAATTCTCAACATAATTTGGGGAGAAATTTTTTTTTATTTGAATTTCATTGTTTATGTTATAAACGATTTGTTATAAACAAATTTCAATTTCAATTATATTTTGTTCCGATGCTTTAAAAAATTACAGATACAGCCATGTACATAAAAGTTGTAGAAAGAATGTTTCTCTATTTTTTATTAAATTTTAAAATACTTTACCCCATCAAAATTGAAGCGGTCAACTATTTTATTAATTTATAAATTGTTATAACTTCCAAACTATTGATGAAACGGTCTTTGACATTTTTGAAGATCTTTTAGAGAATTTATTGATTTATATTATAAATTTTTTAAATGCTCGAAATCTATTGTTACGTTCTGGCTCTAATTAAATTTAAATAAAAATTTTAGAAATTTTTTTTTTTTGGAAGTCTCGAATTATTTATTCGCCACGGTAGGCGAATAAACAGTTCGACACTTCTTAAAATCATAAATAGATAATAAATTGATAAATCGTTGCTTTGTTGGCAATATTATTTTATTCATCGCCAACAATGTAACGGAAATCTCTTGCGATAAGAGAATCGCCGTGGCTCGCGAATAGTCTAAACAGATGACGACGCATGAGACCCGGGCCACGACGATTCTCTCATAGGAAACCTGAGATGCAACGTTAACACTTTGACGAATGTATTTAGTCGAAGAGCAGCAGGATCAGGCAGTTAATCGCGAGATCTCAAAGAGCACGAAACTCTGTACAATTAACTGACTTATCCGCCTGTCTCCATTGGTTTAAAAGAATAAAACCTAACAAACCTTTACATAAAATTTTGTCTGAGAACCTTATAAGGGGCGAGCGCTTACTAGCTGTTTCACCCTTCCTTTGCTCAGAGCGCTTACCAGCAGTTCGGGCTCCTTCACCGCCTATCATAACAACCTTTATGCTTCGAGGCCGACGTAGCAGGAGATCAGGACGTGCTGTACAGCTCGGTCGCGTACTTCAAGGCATTATCGCGGACCTTACACAAGGTCGACCGAGAATAAGATCTGAGGAAGTCCTTATTAAGCCGGTAACGTTAATAATACCGCGAGTGGTTGCCAACGATTCGATTGAGATATCAAAATCCGGTGTTGTTGAGCCGTTGAGCTCATGTGTTGTCGAGCCGTCGAGCTCATGTGTTGTCGAGCCGTCGAGCTCATGTGTCGTTGAGCCGTCGAGCTCATGTGTTGTCGAGCCGTCGAGCTCATGTGTTGTTGAGCCGTCGAGCTCATGTGATCTGATCAACCAATTACAATCATTTGTCCTCACGGAGGAGTCGAATCTCCAGAGCTCAGTCCGTTCAACCTCAGGCGAGACCCCAGGGGAAAACCCGGCCTTCTGGACCGGCATCAGCGACCATTGGCAGTTAGTTTCCGTGGACGTTCCATTCCGAGGCCTATTTCCAGGCCACCGGCAGGGACGTGTACGCACCTGCGGAGGAGAAGAAACTACGCAAGAGAGGGGTTATTTGGGCCGACTTATGGGGCCCATAATCTCCACCATGGTAAGTCGTTAAGTTTTTTTGAATAAAATAAAAGAAGGTCAACAGCTGACGCACCTGGGGTCTATTGACACCCTAACGACGTCAACCTGGTCGATTTAAAATTATTCTGTCTGATTAATGGATAAGCCAGAATGTAACATTAGTGCTGTGACCAGCGTGCTGTTGAGTTTCTTTTATTTTATTATTTGATTTTAATTTAACAAAGTGTTGCAACAGAAATTCAATGAAAAGTGACCGCGAGTGTTTCCCTTTCGTATTAAAAAGTGTTTAATGTTTTTTCACAAAAATTATTATTATAAATACTCGCGACCACTCTTACAGTACGGAAACTGTTATAAAACGTTACCTAGGTATTTAGATTTAACTTGAATTAATGTGAACAATATAATGATAACTGTCTTAGATCTCAAATGAGATTTTATCTTGTTTGATCTAATGCAGGTTATCTTTCATCAATGCTTACATTATTACTATTCATCATTTATTAATGCGGTCTAGTTTGAAAATGATTTCCTTCGGCATTCTCAATTGCACAAAGGAAAAAATAATAATCAGAATTTATCAAAGCAATTAGGTCTAATTTAAATGGACTTAACGATTTTTTTTTATTTCAAGCAGTGAATCAGTTTTCGAAAAATATTTATATTAAAATTATTAATAACTGTGTAGTGATAATAACAATTCCCTTGGTAACTTTTCTGTTTAATTATTTTACTAATTGCATTAATAAATACTGAAATAATTGAGAAGGCGTTAGGAAATAATTATTTTGCAAAATGGATAAACGAAGAGAACCTATGACGGAGGAGGAACTCCTCGAGCTATCAGAAAAACTCAACGAACAGTGTAGAATGCACGATGATCGGGAAACAGATCTGGAGGCCCGGGAACGGCTACTTAATGACCGATTAAGTGACCTTTCGGAGCGGGACCAAGTTAACATTGAAAAAGAGTCAAAACTGCGCGACCTTGAAGCGGAACTGCGGAAAATGGAAATTTCTTTAGGAGAACGCGAGCTTGACTTAAAGTCACGCGAGTTAATAAATCGGGGTGAACCAAATGAGCTCAAGGCCGAGTTTGAACGTCGGTTACAAGAATTAAAAAAGCGTGAAGCAGAATTCGGTCAGCTTCTTGAGCAGGCTAAAAGCATGCAGACAGAGCGTCTGAATAAACGCGAGGCTACATTAGCCAATCGGGAGCGCGAGCTGACGAATATTCAGGAAAAACTGGACAAACGAGAACGCGATTTGGTTGAGCGAGAAAACGCGGTCGCTGCTCAAGAAAAAGAGTTGCGGAATGACTCCAAATTATTGCAAAGCTGGGCTTCGGAGCTCAAGCAAATGAAAACGGCCGTCGTGACTAAGGCACCAAGTGTCATCCAGGAACTCAAGGAGGAAATGTCGCAACTAAGAAACGGCGGGCCAAACGAACTCACATGCAACGCAAACATTACAATCAAGGACGCGTTGTCTTACGTACCTACCTTTGATGGTACTAGCGCCGCGGTTTCGGATTTCATAAGATCGTGTAGTCGAGCCTGTTCCATGCTCGCGCCGAGCGCCGAATTCATGTTTTCAACACTTGTACGGCAAAAATTTAAAGGCGACGCTCGGATCGCCGTGGAAAACATGGAATACAGCAATATGAAGGAGTTCGAAAATCTTCTTCGCACTGTTTTCAACCGTCACCGCTCTGCGAACCAATGCAAGGCCGAGCTAGAAAATATTATCATGCGACCCAAAGAAAATATGGTTTCTTACGTAAACCGTGCTCGTACGATTTATCGCGACATTGTGCACGCGGAAACAATCGAAAGAGGTACGCTTCTAGAATCGGAAAAATTAAAAATTGAAAAAGATGCGATTTCGGCTTTCCTCAATGGTATTCCACCTCTACTGCAGGTTCAATGTTTATTGAAACCACACGATACGTTGGAACAAACATACGCGTCGTCGATAGCCGCGTTTAAAAATCAGGAATACAACGCAAAGCTCTTCCAAACTCCGGTTTTGGTTCCAGTAGCTCATATCCAGAGTAATCAACCTGACAGGTCTAAGCCACCTAGGCAAGAGCACCAGGTGGAAAAAAATAAAGAGCTCCGCTGTAATTTCTGTAACAAACGCGGTCATTTCGAAAGGAATTGCTTGCAGAAGAAGAGATCGAATAACAATAATAATAGTAGATTTGATAACGATAATAAATACAATAATGGGGACCGGAGAAACCAGAACGAGGGATCCGGTAATAGAAACAAACCTTGTGGTAACGATAGAAAACCCGAGAAAAATCGGGAGGGGTGCCCGTGTTGCGGTAAGGTAAATCACAGTTCGGCAAACTGTTTTAAATTTGCAACGCTTGTACAAACTCGTTATGGGACGTCGGGAAACTCCAAACTCCCGGGGAAGAACGACGACGGGTCCCACGAGAGTCCGAAACAAGTTCAAAGCCCGCCGAAAAATCCTTTCGAGGTCGCGCACCAGTCAACGTCGCGACCATCGTAATTAATTTAAGGAAAACCGAGGTACCAGCTATTTTGGTCAAAAGCGATGATACCAAAACTTATTTAACGATCATGCTTGATTCGGGTTCGGAGGTAAACATTATAAAAATTGGGGCGTTAAATAAACCGCAAGGTATCGACGAAGAACATAAATTGGCGCTATTGGGCATAAATAAAGACCCAGTATATACGGTTGGTAAAATCCACGTAGAATTATTCGGTTACGGTATTGAATTCAATGTGGTTGAAGACGACTTCCCCACAGTTCATCCCGCTATTTTGGGTGCGAAATTCTTTAACGAGTATGGCTCTAGATTCTTCTTCGATCGCAAATTATTTACGTTTTACGATGTCGAAGTTCCGTTCTTTGAAACGGAAATCGAAGATTGCCTCCAAGATCTGTTACCGTGATTAACATTAAAACCACTCCCGATTCATCTGACTATGGATATGTACCTCGAATATACTGTGCATCCGAACTTGGAATCAGAGGCACATTTGAAACCAACAATAACGGTAGTACGCTCTTACGGGCTTACAATAATTCTGATACTGAAATTTCTATTCCTAGGCCTGTGGTCGATTTACAATCTCCTTTATGGCGGGATAAAAGCGATATTTCCACTAAATTAAAACTAGTAAATTTAATTCATGATTTTCCATGCGAGCCTCAATCAACTGCTACTGATGCAGATAATGTAGAGCCTATCAGGGCTATTCGTAACTCGCGATTGTCCAAAGACATTGGGTCGGAAGTCGGGGAGGAACTAAGAGATTCAGGGGTCGTAGAATCAAGGGTATTCATGATCTCTGAAGATAGTAAAACGCCGGAGCGGGCACAAGAAGTGACCAACTCCGTGCACGTTACCGAATATTTATCGGATCGGCAGCGCATGGAAATAAAAAATTTGATATTTGAGAATCAAGACTTATTTTATTTATCTGGAGAAAATCTCGGATCTAGAAACGAGATTTTACATCGTATAATAACTACGGATGACCATCCAGTATTTAAGAAACAATATCGCTTTCCTCCCATACATAGGGAGGAGATCTCGAAGCAGGTCAGGGAATTAGAAGAAAAGGGTATTATTAGACCCTCAGAATCAGGTTATTGTTCCCCGATTTGGATCGTTCCTAAAAAGGAAGATTCTTTCGGTAATAAGAAATGGCGTATGGTAATCGACTTTCGTGATTTAAACGAAAAAACTTTTACAGTCGTTTACCCTACGCCAAATATTGTTGAAATAATCGACCAAATAGGCAATGCAGAGTACTTTTCAACCTTTGATCTAGCGAGTGGTTTCCACCAAATCAAAATTCACCCAGACGATATACATAAGACAGCTTTCTCTACGCTAAATCAGCATTATAAATTTGTTAGAATGCCGTTTGGGCTGAAAAATGCCCCTCCGACATTTCAAAGATTAATGAATAAGGTTTTGGTAGGACTGCTTGGCAGGGGTGTCTTTGTGTATATGGATGACATAGTCGTCTACTCAAAAACATTTGAGGACCACGTCGCAAAAATTAAAGAGTTGTTTATGTGTCTACGTAAAGCGGGTTTGCAATTGCAACCCGATAAATGTAATTTATTTTTAAAAGAAATTAATTATTTGGGACATATAATATCAGGAAATGGCGTTAAACCGGACCCTAAGAAAACCGACGCGGTCGAAAAATTCGCGATACCTACGAATGTTAAAAAGGTTTGGGAATTTTTGGGTCTGACCGGGTATTATAGAAGATTCATTGACAACTACGCGAAAATAAGCAAGCCACTAACCTCCCTGCTACAAAAAGACGTAATATTCAAATGGGGTCAGGGTTAATCGGAAGCGTTTGAGACGCTGAAAAAGAAACTTGTAGAGTCGCCGATTTTACAATTTCCGGATTTCTCACGAGAGTTTATCATCACAACTGATGCTTGCGATTACGGAATCGGGGCGTGTTTAAGCCAAGGAGAAATAAATAAAGATAAACCTGTGTCTTACGCGTCTCGCTTGTTAAATTCAGCCGAACGCAACTATTCGACCATCGAAAAAGAAATGCTCGCGATAGTCTACGCGGTGAATAAATTCCGGCCGTCCATCTATGGAAGTCAATTCACGTTAGTTACTGACCATAGACCCCTCACATGGGTTAACTCGGTATCATCACCAAACTCTCGAATAGTGAGGTGGTGATTAAGCATGGAAGACTACATGTATAAGGTAGTTTACAAGCCGGGTCGCGTAAATTCAAACGTGGATTCTCTCTCTCGAAATCCGGTTGACGAACCAGAGGAGTTTACTCCTGAGGCACGGGTCGGCCCGATACGGAAATTTGATCCAGATAAAACGGCAATGACGCCGGACGAAACGAGCGAAGATGACTCTACCCCCGGGGTAAAACGGACGAGGAAGCAGTACGATCTTAGACGCAAAGTACGCGTTCTTAACGATCCGGAAAACAATGATACCGAGCCTGAGCAGGTAACCCCTCCAGTCCGATTCGTATTTAGACCCCGCGAATGGCCCTCAGCTCCACCTGTGCCAGAACCAAATCAATCGCCCGCAAATGATCATCAATCTGCGAACGATTCTAGCGACGATGATGAGGTGGTGGTTTCGGATAACGAAGATCGAAGTCGTCACCAGATTATTCCCGAGTCGGACGACGAACCAATGATGGAAGACGTGGACGCGGACGACGAAGCTAACGGTAACGAAGATGATATCGGAGAGGAGCGTCTCCAAACCGATGGAGAAACGTCGGAATCGGAAGACGATAACATCCAAGGTCGCAAAGACGTGGATCAAGAAGACAGCGATGAAGGAGAGTATGCCCCGCTTCGTCCACGAGCCAGGCGAAAGCATACTACTCCCATGACGCGAGAAATAGCTCCGAACGTTCGCGAAACGCGTGATCGGTTGTCAATGCAATCAGATAATGTACTAATATTCACTAATGTAAAAGGGAAACCTCGTGACGAAGGAAGCAAAGACCTTGCTGACGTCTTAGAAATTCCCGCACAACTAACTTTCTGTCGAGCTACTGTAATACCCTACAGGGGAAATAAACGCTGTATAGTAGCAGCACCTAAATACAGAGATACTGACATCGTATCGGTCGAGGATATCCGAGAGACATTGGCTTCTGTATATAATATAGTAATGGAACTAGATCTAGAGTCATTTAGTGTGGCAAAAACTAGTAAAATAGATGATATAAATTGGCTGACAATCCAAGAGGAATTAATTGATGCATTCACGGACACCGAGGTTAAAATAACTATTTGTCTTAACCTCGTGCGTATCCCAAATTAGGATGAAAAATTAGAAATTTTGGAGGAATACCACGGTTCAGCCGTGGGAGGTCACAAGGGAATGACCAAAACGTATAAGAATACGACAAAATTTTTTCTGGCCTAAAATTAAACAAGATGTTATCAATTATATTCAAAAATGCTTGGATTGTCAACTGAAAAAGTTAATTAGAGTTAAGACAAAGCAGCCAATGGTCCTCACGGATACCCCTGATGCTGGGTTCGACAAAATCGGCTTAGACATTATGTACCCAACGCATACTTCTGCGTCTGGAAATAAGTACATATTAACTATACAGGATCTCCTGACTAAGTTATCGATGGCAATCGCTTTAGAGCAAGCAACAGCCGTAGACGTAGCACAAGCCTTAGTAAATCGTTGGTTTTGCTACTTTGGGCCTCCTAAGGCCATACTTACTGATCAAGGAACAAACTTCCTTTCGAGTCTACTTAAAAATATTGTAAAAAAATATAAAATCAAACAGTATCATACATCTGCATATAGACCTCAGAGTAATGGGTCGGTGGAACGATCTCACCACGTATTACAAGAATACTTGAAAAATTATATAGGCGAGAATGGAGACTGGGATGAATGCCTAGACATAGCCTCATTTTCATATAATGTAAGTGAACATGAGGGTACGGGATTCACTCCATATCAACTGGTATTCGGGAAATTACCCCGTCTTCCTTCTCGCATACAAACTATTGAAGAACCTAATGAGACATATGCAGGTTATTTAGAGCAATTGTTTAGACGGATAAGACAAGCTGAAGTGATTGCCAATGAGAACGTACATCAGGCTAAAGCTAGATCAAAATTTTATTATGATAGGAAGATAAACCCACACCAGTTTAAACCTGGAACTAGGGTATTCATACTACGGGAACCAAGGAAAAGTAAAGGAGACCCGCAGTACACCGGTCCTCATGATGTAATCGCGATCAGTCGAAACGAGACGGCCAAAGTAGATATAGATGGGGTGGTGAAAATGGTTCACCTCAACAATCTAAGAATATCTCGAATATAATTTTCAGATGACCGGATTGGTAATACTGCTGGGACTCCTTCCCTTTTCCTTGGGCCTGGTTGGATATGACTGCAGCGGGTCGTCAATGAATATGACTACGCTATCACTGTTAGATGTAGGGGAGTGCAATTTCCCCGCAAGGAAAGCTGAAACTGAAAAGGTAATCGTAAGCCTATTACAACCGGCTGAAATAATTCACGTTCACGTGATCGAGTGTAAGATATTGATAAATAGAGTAGTGCAGCGTTGCGGAATGCACTCCCATACATCCTCCGTGTTAAACGGACGTAGGGAATACTATTTAGATATGGATTATACTAGATGTAAGAAAATGCACGAAACAGGTGCAATCTGGCTTTACGATCGAGTCTACATGATCGACTTGAAAATGAACACTACAAACTTTAGACAGGCGATATTAGCCGGCGATCATCATATGGACGGTACGTGTGCGGAAGGTGTCTTTAGTGATTCGTGGGGTACTTGGGAAAAAGTCGTAGCCGATGGGTTATTTGAAATATCTCTTTCCGATTATGAAACAACGCTGAACACTAAAACTAATCAAGTGATTTTAAGATCGGGAACGCGATGTGACGCGCAGAAACTTTCTTGCGTTACCAGTGAAGGTATGACAGCGTTCTGGAGCGAAACTCCAAAAGACTCGTGCCTTATGAAATACGCGTTGCTCTACCACGGATCGGCTACAAGAATCATCGGGGAAGAGGGACATCCAGATGTCTACTCACTCACCACAGAAGATATCACCTTCGCGCTGGCTCAGCGAGGTGAGGTAGAAGTGTGCGGGCATAACGTTATCAAAACGGAGCACCCGAAGCTTTTCATAGTGGTCCTTAAAACCACGGACTACACCATGCAAATAGAAGCGATTAAGACCGAGGATACGGATATTTTCGCGTATGTAAATAGCAAGTTTATATACGTCGAGAAATTTATAAGGCAGCAAATACAAAACCTCTACCATGACGTCCTCGTTAGACGTTGTGAGTTAGAGCGTTCGATATTGATGAATGCATTGGCCTTGTCATCACTGGCCCCAGACGAGTTCGGTTATGCACTTATGAAAAGCCCAGGGTACTACACCACCGTTGCGGGTGAACTAGTGCACATTACAAAGTGCCTACCTGTGCCCGTGCACGTACGTCAGGACGAACATTGTTATCAAGAACTTCCGGTAACGTACAATGATCAAAGTTATTTCCTAGCTCCAAAGTCAAGGATACTCCTGAAAAGAGGGACTATCATCGAGTGCAACGCTATTTTACCCACAGAGTACTTCATTGATGGAGCGTGGTACCATTTGACGCCTCAAGGTATTCGGGCACCGACACCACAACAACTACAACCACTGACGGTCCCGACTTGGAACTATGAAAACCCAGAGCATCTGGCAACATCAGGAATCTACTCTCCAAAATATTTGGAGAAGTTACGAAACCGGATAATGTTTCCGGCTGAGAGACCAGCACTGCTCAATTCCATAGCCATGGGAGCAGCTGGAAGAGACATACCTGCAGGAAGCATCAACGTGCTGGGATTATTCGACGAAGAAGCGCTAGAAAAATTAGCGCTCACCACAGGGCAGAGAATCTGGCGAAGTTTAATTGACTTCGGATCCGTTACCGCTGGCATATTGCCAATTATGTTGGTATTGCGACTTCTGAAGTTCATTTTGGACACGATATTTCATGCATACGCATTGTATGGCATATGGGGCTGCAGCTTAGTCTTAGTAACAGCAATATGGGACACATTGGCGAATCTCATACTGCACCACCATCACCGCAGAAGGTACGACTTGGATGTAGAGAGTCAAAGAAGCAAGGCTCCCATACCTCACCCGAGGTCAAGTATATCAATTATCGATGAAGAACCTGAACCTCATAAGTCTGCGCCAACTCAAGAAATATCATATGCAGAGCTGAATCGACAACTCGAAGATCAACCACTGAGGTCCAATATCCATGAGTGTACAAACAGTGAGATGTTAGCTCGTTTGAGAAACCGTGCGGAAAACCGCGAGTGAACATTGTGAGTGAAAATCGCAAGTGAACGCGAGAGCCAGATTGTGCCAATTTCATATAAACATTTTAGAAATTTAAGGGAACTGTCTTGAATGCAATAAATTAATTTTTAAGGACCTGTATTAATTACCTGTTATTATCAGGAAAATTTTATATTTGTCAATAACTATACGCAGTATATTAGTACCAGATAACTAAAAATGTTTACAAACATGAATTTAGGTTTAATTACTTTGTTTATTATAAGTACAGATAAATATAGGAGTTGCTAACTGACTTAAGTCGGGAGGTAGCTACCTCATTATTCAGTATGAATTACGACTTAAGCAGTTACTTCTTGAGTAACTTAGAAATTACCGCAAGGCGGACGTATATCAATACGAATTTAGATTAATCATTTCAATAATACCAAACGATCGAGTCGGGAGGCAATTAAATTCCTAGATACTAACGTTTAGTTTCATACTACTAAGTTTAAGTAACTTTATAAACGTTGTGTCTCAGGTATAGGTTTAAATTCTACAGCCAAGAACTCTTCTTTACAGTATTCAAAATTGATTTTAACTTTTGGTTTATATAGAGTCAGTCACATGATCAATTTAAATTTATATCGAGCCACTTTATTTATAATAGAAGTCGCACCGATTTTATTAAAGCGCCGCGACTTACTTAAGTCGGAAGGTGTTACGTTCTGGCTCTAATTAAATTTAAATAAAATTTTTTTTGGAAATTTTTTTTTTGAAGTCTCGAATTATTTATTCGCCACGGTGGGCGAATAAACGGTTCGACACTTCTTAGAATTATAATTAAATAATAAATTAATAAATCGTTACTTTGTTGACGATATTATTTTATTCATCACCAACAATGTAACGGAAATCTCTTGCGATAAGAAAGTCGCCGTGGCTCGCGGATAGTCTAAACAGATGACGACGCATGAGACCCGGGCCACGACGATTCTCTCATAGGAAACCTGAGATGCAACGTTAGCACTTTTGATAATGTATAATACCAAGGAGAGACAGAATCAAGGCAGTCGATCACAAGATCTAGAAGAGCTAAGAACTCTAAATAAAACTGCTGGCTTGATCCTGTCACTCGGACTTTAAGGCAAAAATATATATCCGTACTTTACCAAATACGCACTCCTTATTTTAAACTTTGGGCGCTGTCACCGGCAGCCTAATAATCTCATACCTCATATTGGGCGCTGCTACCGGCAGCCTAATACTCTCATCTGTTTTGGGCGCTGATACCGGCAGCCTAAGCACTTCCCTTTCGCATCCCAAAAATTCATGCCGAGAAGCCGAAGGTCAGGCAAAAAGGCCCAGTTCCGCCGGATCATTCGAACGATCCACGAGGATCTCGGTCGTTCAGTTCACCAACGTTCCCGCCTAGAGATCGTTGCCGAGGAACTCCTCCTCGATCCGGTAACGTTGGTCATTCCAAACCCGGTTAATAAGTTACCAAGTTCTGGTATCGCGTCGAGTGAAGTTCGTGACCCGTCGGGTTCTGGTGGTATTATTCAGCAGCTGGTGTCACTCGCTCTTAAGGAGGAACCGGGCCCTCCAGGCTCGTCTTGTCCAGAGGAAGCATCAAGGGAGAACACAGTCTTCTGGACTGGTATCAGTGAGGGTTGGCAGTTGATTCCAGTGGACGTTCCATCCGTCCGTCCGCCTAGTGGGAGTATCCCTTTCCACGACCCTCGTTACGGGTATTATTCTGAGGCCTATTTCAAGGCCACCGGCAAGGACGAGTACGCACCGGCGGAGGAGAAGAAACTACGTAAGAAAGGGATTATTTGGGCCAACTTATGGGGCCCATAATCTCCACCATGATAAGTCATCAAAACATTTTCGCATAAAATAAAGGAAGGTCAACAGCTGACGCACCTGGGGTCTATTGACACCCTAACGACGTCAACCTGGTCAATTTAAAATTATTCTGTCTAATTAATAGATAAGCCAGAATGTAACACTATATATATACATACACTACCGTCCAAAAGTTTGGAAGCACACCTGTTTTCAAACAAAACAAATAAATGCCGACTAATAGCGGTAAAAATTAGCAATAATCTTAAGTTTTACAACCTTTTACGACTGTCTACACAAACACAAAAGGATTATTATCCTACATTCATCAAGTTTTAAGGAATTCCTTAATATTGACGAAACACGTGTTTTATGACTTAATCCGTCGGCTACTTTATCCTATGCAATGGTGTAGTTTTATTGACAATGTTTGCTGGTTTTAACTTTTTTAGACCTTATTCAGTCGCACTTGAGCATTGGCACGTGAAAGTTGTGATATTAACATTGTCTGTATTCGAAAGATATCGGCTACTACTTTGACCGTATTTTTCTTCTGAAAATGGCAAAACGCAAGCAAATCACGCTTGAACAGCGAAGCGCTATTTGCACTCTACGCGAGGAAGGATACAGTGAACGTCAAATCGCAGAAAGGCTCGGAATTTCTTGTAAAGGTGTCCACTATACCCTTGCTAGAAAACAAGAAACGGGGAAAAATGAAGATAGAAAGAGATCTGGTAGGCCCAAATCTACAACAAATCAAGAGGACAACTTCATTAGAGTTCTTTCTAAACGGAATCGACGCTTAACTGCACCACAGATCACTGCAGCTCTGAATGATACGCGAGAAACACCCATTTCAACAACTACTGTTAAAAGACGCTTACTGTCTGCGGGATTAAGAGGATGTGTTGCTGCTAAAAAACCCAAACTAACAAATTGACATAAGAAAAATAGACTAGAATGGGCAAAAGCGCATAAAAACTGGACTATAGAACAATGGGAAAATGTCCTTTGGAGTGACGAATCAAAATTTCAGATTTTCGGATCCAATAGACGTGTCTTTGTACGCCGGTCAAAAGAAGAGAGGGCTTCAGAGGCATGTACAGTGCCTACCATCAAACATGGTGGTGGTAATGTCATGGTTTGGGGGTGTTTTGGCAACAGTAAACCCGGCAATCTTGTGAGGATAACCGGAAAATTAAACAAGGAAAGCTATTTAAAAATTCTCCAAGATTCTGCCATACCCAGTGGACTAAGTCTCATTGGTTCTGGATTCATTTTTCAACAGGATAATGATCCTAAGCATTCGTCTAAATTGTGCCAGAACTTTTTAAACAAGAAAAAAGCTGAAAACATTTTAAACATCATGCAATGGCCATCTCAATCCCCTGATCTTTCTCCCATTGAACTTGTTTGGGATGAACTTGACAGGAGGGTGAAAAGTCGTTGTCCTACGAGCTCAGAACATTTGTGGCAGCTATTAGAGAACGAATGGAACAAATTAGATAAAGATTATTTAAAAAAATTGATTAATAGAATGCCCAGAATATGTGAGAAGATTATAAAGGAGAAAGGTGGACACTTTGATGAAGCTAAAATTTAATCTAATTTACCATTGTATGTTATTTTTTTATTTTGTTTGAGTTAGTTTCTGTTTGATCTTTATTTTTTTATCAATACATTTAAATTTAAATGACTTAGTTTGGTTTTATTCGATTTTACCTTGCTGCTTCCAAACTTTTGGACGGTAGTGTATATAGATATATCAGTGTCATATACCTTTTTAACCTCTCTCGCATTTAATCTTATTAATAAGAGATAAGTATCAATTATAACTGGTATTTACCTATTTGTTTGTTAATCTATCATGAATAGAATCTCCAAATCCTTGAAAAATCTTTCAGCTTAATATTTAAATTTTAATTCCTGAATATCTAAATATTGGTTAGTGCTGTTTTTAATAATTTTAACGAACTTATAAATCTTGAATTTCTGGTGAATTATGTAAGTTTTTATCACATATTTTGTGACATGTATATTTTCGTTTCTAACACTGTTTACTCAAAACTAGTTTGTCAATGTGAGATTTTAGTAATACACTCTAAAACCAAGTGTGTTATAAGTGTGTTATTTTAACACATATTAAATGTGTTCTATGTTTACGGCCATCAGCGAAACTATAGTTATTTGTAGTCATTTAAAACAAGTTTCAATGGCGTTTCAATGTTATTTGAGAAGTGTGTTAATTTTGACTACACACTTGGTTTTAGAGTGTACGCGATCAAATTAGTATTGCTCGTAAATTTATATATAAATACATAAGAGCTCTCACAATAATTGAAGCGCAGATTAAAAATTTCGTATTGAAAAATTGACGCCAAAAATTGGATTTAACCTTAGTAAAAGGTACAAGGGCCGCCTTCGTTTTAAACTAAGCTTGAGCTACCGAAAAGTCGGGGGTTTGCTGAAAATTTTCGAAAAATCTACCTTCCATTCTGGCTGTCAGATGGCATTTTAATATTGAATTGATATTTGAAACACTCTATGTGTTTTAAACCCAAACGTTTAAAACATTTACTTCACATTAAACACTATATTAGTGTTTAGTTGGTGACTACAAGCATTTAAACGTTCAAAACGTTTTAAATTAAACACTTGGATTTGCAGTGTGGTAATCAGATTTCATAGAATGATAGTGTTTAATTTCATTCGTTTTAGGAGTTTCATACTTAATTAAAAAGTTCAATACTTGTTGAATGTTAGGGAATAATTTTAAGCAAAAAGTAAGAAAACATCAAATACTATACAGTCAATGAGATAACCAGAGTGGAAGTCGCAGGTTGCACCCAAAAAGATAATATGTAAATTACTAATAGTAAACGAAATTATCATTTATTAAAACAAATTATCCATTCACAGTCGAATTTTATTACCTCGGACAGCTAATCTACGAAGGAGTGAAAATTTCCTGGAATTTTCGATTAATTGAATGCTCCTTCTCTTTAAAAGAGTAAACTACACGCATGTGTTCTTACATCTTGTCACGTAGCGATTCAAACGTGAATCGCTGCGCGCACTTTTCTATCTCGCCGTGAATTTGACAACACCTCCTAGCTCAAATCAGGCGCATTTATTTATTAAAATTCATTATTGTTCAAATATTTATATTATTTTAATAGATTATTTTAGTATGATTTAATTATGGATTTATTGATATTATTGTTTATTATGTTTATATATGTTTTGATAATTATTCTGAATTTATGTAATTAATCGATATTTTCATTTCAGTTAGTAGCACACGTGCGCGTATGTTGTAGATAAAAATATCGACCGAAGGGAGAGTAAGTCGATATAGTGGGGATAAAAATCAATATTTTATCCAGCCATGTGGTGCACTAAATTAATTATTCTTTTATTATTTGAAAGAGATAGTAATGATTATGTTTATGTTTATTGATAGGAAATATTATTCGATTTATTATTATGATATAACTCAGGTAGTGTGACAATTTTATATATTTTATTTTAATTGATAATTTCGGGTCCGAGGTCATGAGAGGGGATAACACGTGAGTGATTACCCTCCCTCGGAAAAATCAAGGAAAGATATAGTCAGAGAGGACCGGAATTTTGTGAAGATAGGACGTGTTGTTGTCCGTGATTATTTCTGAGTAGATTGTTCTGGCCCAGTTGCCTTAATAAAATAATTACATAGTTAAAGTTTGTTTAATTTGAATAATTAGTTTTTTTATTATATTGAGTCAAAAGTATAGTTTGAATATCGTATGGTTGAATGGATCCAGAAGTAGTTTTTGTCAACGCCGGTAAGTCAATTGTGTTATCATTTGTTGCATCGGCTATCGCTGGTCCTTCAGTAGAGTTGATCGCGGTATTTATTTCATAGAAAATTGACACTGAGTTATATTGTTATAATAAGTTGAATTCGTTCGGCGCACGTTCCATGTACGTAGACGCGTCGAGCGAATTCCTTGAAGGATTAGACAAGGATAGCAAGCGTGTCTCCTTGTCTTACCCTAGTAGTTCACATGTTATTTTAAAAGTATAGTTGAGTATTTAATATTATGTCTCTGGTTAAAATTTATTTTCTAATTTAATGGTAATAAGAAAAGATTAGTATTATTATTTAATACAATTTTATTATAAAGAATTAAGCATACTAATTATATTGGGTAAAAGTTTGTAATTTGTAATTTGGTTTCTCCAGCGGATAATTTAATAATATTATTTGAATTGAATTGATTATTATTGTAACCATTTATTGAGTCTATTTAAATATATTTTGAATTGAATAATTTAGTAAAAGGAACCCAGTGATAGCCCATATTTATTTGTTTGTTTCCTGGATATATTTAGTAATAATTATTCCTTATTATTATTTTTTATTCATTATATATTTGTTTGGTTGTCATTCCGCTTGGTGTATACATTCTCGCTCAAGATTTTGTCCCGTGATCTCTCCCCTGATCGTTATTAGTTTTGTCCGTTTTGTAAAAACGGATTGGCGCCCTTGTGCACTAACCCAGCCTGAGGAGCTGGTCCAGGCACATCTTTAGTTTGTTTATAATTATTTATTATTTTTAGTAATAATTATTATTGTTATTTATAATTTTTTTTAATACACTTGGGTGACCACATACGACTCCGGGTTTATTTCACGTCTCCGTCGTGAAAAGAAAAACGGTTTACGTTATAATCTCCATGCATGATACATATAAAAATAAATAGATACATATAAATGCATACGATCGGGTGAAAGATAGCGCAGCTCGTAGTAGGGTTCAAAATTGAGGGGAAGTTCCAAGTTAATGGAATCCGTCTAAATGGACTTTGACTGTATAATTTATTGTCATCAATATAACTAATCTTTGATTTGGAGAGATGCTTTTCCAAACTTCCTGACGGCAGTGTGTATTAAATAAAAACAACTAATGATTGAAACCATTTTGTTTTTAGTATGTGGTCTTTTTATAAAAAAAAAAAAAAAATTAATATTTTTTGGAAATTATGCACTGCAAGCATTCTAATGGGAGAATCTTCTCGTGATAAAATAACGATAACTACTTTTTTTAGTTTTTTCTTGATCCTTGTGTAACATAAAATCTTATTATTTCTCGCGCCAAATACACTCGAAAATTCGTGCGTATGTTGGAGTATAACTGAATTAAACTTATTTAATGTACAATTACCATCATGTTATCTTTGAACATTTTTTTTGTATAGATACGAACTCAAGTAATTTATGTTTTCATAAATTCCTTATTCAAATAGAATATCTACGTTCAATTTTAATTGTTAAATACACTGAAATTTTACGGCATTTTTTACTTAAAATATAAAGAGTAATTTAATTAATATTTTCGATTAAGCTACCACCATTATTAAAAATAACATTTATTATAAAAATTCATGAGTTATTTCTTAATTAAATGAATTTTTATAAGTAAAATTATAAAATTACGGTTGTTGATTGCAAATAACAACGAACTAAAAAATGTATTAATTATTAATTGTAAATAATTTTAATCAGAATGTAAAAATATTTATTCATTAAAATTTATTTTATTTCAAAAAAAAATAATTATTAATTTAAAAAACCATAATCATAAGATGAATGGATAATTAATAGAAAAACCTAGATTAGCAAATTCTGGCCCAAGGATGGGAAACTATAGGTATACCCGAACTTGGATAATCCTACCTTGGCCCGAGTCTGGGTTGCCATTGAATGATCAAAGCTGAGGAACATAGTCTTGGCTTAAACTCGGGTAATCATTGGGTCGGCCAAGGCTAGGTTACTCAGTGCTGAGTCAAGGAGGGCCCCTTTGTTCAACTCTGGCAGCTTCTGTATGGGCAATGGTAACATATTGACTTAAATTTGTACAATGGAGAAATCGGGTAGATCCGCGAAACTAATTTTTTTTTGCATTGACTGGTTCTCAAGCCTGGTCCTTAATGGCTGTTAGGCAACGGTCTTATCCACTAGCCTGTTACGCTATACATAGAAGCCAGGGCTTTTTTGGTACCATTTGTTATTTAGACTAGTAAACTAAGGCTTGTCAGTTGAGTATTGGCTGAACCTTGTCCCAAGACTTGCAAGCCAACGCTTGTTAGTTGAGTATTGGCTAAACCTTGTCCGAAGACTGGCAAGCCAAGGCTTGTCACTTGAGTATTGGCTGAGCCTTGTCCCAAGGCTAGCAAACCAGGGCTAGTCACTTGACTATTGGCTGAATCTTGTCTCAAGCTTGGCAAACCAGGGCTTGTCACTTAAGCGATGGTCAGATGTCGGGCCAACCTTTGGAGACCGAGCCTTAGTAGCCCAGTATTGTGCCAAGACCGGCCCCGTTGTTAATATTTTTTTTCCTACAAGGAAAGTGACTATTCACTGCCGAATAGTGATTTTCACTAATTCGTTTTTAAAAATTACATACTATAAATTCAACTTTGACCTTGAATAATTTTTGAATAATTAAGACCGATTTTTTTTAGAGTGTTCCATTTCCAACAAAAATATCTATTCATTGTTCCGACGCACTGATTCGCTAATGGGTTAAGAAATTTTAAATTAAAAAAAAAATTTCCCATCTTATTTAAATGAGAAATTAAAAATTGTGATGAGGTGGTGGTTAATGTTCATATATTAAGAGCCCAAACTTTAAGAGAATTTTTTTTTTTTTTTGTCATCTCAAATCATATTTTCCGTACAATTTTCAAAAAAAAAAAGAGTCGATTTTTTTAGCGCAGTTTAATGTACATATATATTAGGGTGGCCCAAAAAAACCGACTATTTTTTTTTTTCTCGTGGCAGCAATAGTTTATATTTGTAAAATCATGACTATGCTGAAAATTTCAGCCCAAAATTTAAATATTTAAACGGCGCTTAAGAATTTTGAATGTTTCCGAGTGCTGTCTTTTGAACGTTTTCGAGCAACCCTTGAATATTAATAATAAAGCTTCTCCATTTTTTCACCATCAAATTGCATCGAAACGAATAAAAATATAACCCGAGAAATCGAAATAATAAGTTATTTACATACTTTTTTATTTTTTAATTCAATTTTTAAGTTTTTTCGCTTATTCAAAACTTACCAAATTTTATTGTTTAAGACTGTCCTGTGTATTTTTTGTTATGAAAAATTTATATTTTAGTGAAATGACAGTAATTGAGTTATAAAAAAATACAAAAACTAATTCAAAGTATTAGTTTCATATTATCAGTTAATATTGGAAATTCTTGTGCGCCGTTTGTATATTTAAATTTTGTGCTAAAATTTTCAGCATAAACATGATTTTACAAATATAAGCTATTGCTGCGACGAGAAAGAAAAAATTTAGAAGTAAAAAATCGAAATTTCAATCACTTGTTATATTTTCAAAATTCATGAGCGGTCTCTTAAATATTTTTTATCAAGCTGATTTTTGGAGAGGCTTCTTAAAACATCATAAGCCAACATATTTTCATAAGACTCGAAAACAAAAAATAGTCGGTTTTTTTGGACCATCCTAATATATATGCTTATGTTTGCCATTCTTTCATTTTAAATTGAGATAGTTATTATCTCTTTTAATATTATAATTTACGGTAAATATTTTCAAACAAGTTAATTTTAGATAGCGTCAGAAGTGTATTTATAAGTATGTTTCAAGCAGATCAATAAATCATACTGAAAAGATCGAAGAAAGATTAGTGAATTTTGCATGGGTGTGTCAGTATAATAAAACTTTAAAATATGATAGTTCATCGTAGACAGTTTAATTAGTACGTTGTTGTCTTGGATATGAACTGTGATAAATTACGCTATCAATTTATCAGATTTTTATAAGTCTCTACTGTTTATTTATTCTATAATGGTAGCAGTAAATGTTTGACAATAAATGACAATTTTTAAGTTGTAATCAAGTCAACGCGGATAAAAATAAAACCAATTACTTTAATAAATAAATGATTAAATAATTATGAATATTTGAAATCATTTATTCTTTCAATTGGCGTCTTAGAACCATATGTTCCGGAAAACCATTAAATAATTAGAAGAATTAGAAAAATGAAATAAAAAATGTACGTCAAAATTGTTCACAAATTGGTTTAGTTACGAATATTTGTATAATTTGATTTAGCGAAGTATTGTAAGTTGGATGTTTTTAGTTCTGTAGTATATTTATATTTAACTTAATTCAACTATGTTCAAATAGTTGAAATTAATAAAGTTTTGATTCTGAAGTTGTTACTATATTCATTTATTTATTTATTTATTTTTATCGTTTGCTTACTTACTTGATAACATTTTAGATTTTGACGGAGTAATAATTCGAAATACGTAAATAATCGATTCAACGATTGTATTCCTGAAAAAAAAAAAAAAAAATATTTATTTTATATTTGTATTCTTATATATTATACTTACAACAAAAATTATATTAATTGGTTAAATTTTTTTAATTAAATAACCAGGCAAATTGGCAGTTTCATCAGAGAAAATATCATATAACTTGACGTAACTTAATCTAACATATGACAATTCATCGTTACGAGGAATACAAGTAATGGAAATAGCGTGGAGATGAGATAAACGTCGCGACTCAAGGGATAATCATTAAGGTAGTCTGTCTAACCGCTTATTAATAACATCCGCCACGATAGCTTTTTATATTTACTTGGCTGTGGTGTCAAGGTTAATAACCACTGTAAGTTTACTGTAATAAGACATCGGCAAGGGTTTTATCGTGGCACCGACCTCGTCTGCAAAATTCTTCCATAATGGCTATAACCTGCGACTCAATGAAATAATGATTTCTTTAACTTTATCATATGCTTCATAACACGCCGACACTGAATTAGCATAGTATTATAATTATCAGTGACTAATATTTCTCGTTTATCATTCTTCAAAAATAATATCTTGATTGAAAAGTTGATCATGAACATTTTGGTTTTGTTACCCGTGACTACATGTAAAGAAAATTAAGGAATGTATGCAGTGGTTTTCCCTGATTAAAAACCGATTGAAAATCAATGAAATTTTTATTGGATTTAATCACATAATCGGAATGCACTTGAGAGCAGTCTGATTAAGTGGTTGGATTTCAATTGGCAAAAAAAAATTTATTTTTTCGATTGTTTTCCGATTGAATCCAATGAAATCTGATTGGATGTCAATCAGAAATTCTCGATTGAATCCGATTAGAATGTTTTGATTAGATTCAATCGGAGTTTTTGATGCAAGTATAGAGCCTTGGTAACTTTTATGGCTATACTTCATTTTTCTTGTACTCTATTTTTCCTAAAAAGTTGGTTGATTTTTAAAAATAATCAAAACCCAGTGCTGATGGTTATAGTCTGCAAATTTTTTATTGATAAAATTATAATCTTAAAAATATAGTCGATTGAAAAATTGATTAGTCAAAAATCCAGCGATGAAACGTAATACGACTATTTTTTTTTTTTTTCATATCTTATCATATTGGCATAAAAAAAAGGCCGCGCAGAACAAATAATCACGCGGGTTTTTTTTTTTTTTTCTTCAAGTATTGAGGAATATCATCATAAATGAAAACTTTACTGAATTATGATATAACATCAATAAGTATCCGTTCAATATTATTAATGTATCCAGAATATCTAAAAATTAAAATAATAAATAAAAAAGTATATATTAATAAATAACATAAAAGAGTATAAAAATTAAAAAAAAAAATTGATCTGTCAGTAGACCCTACGGGCTAACCCCAAAACTTCCCGTCGTTTTCAAGCTCCGTCATCTCAAAAAATTGTTAGGATACATTTTCAAGCTCCTCGAGCTCAAAAATACTTTTGTATGCCTTTGTTTTCGAAAAAAAAATGTTTTTTACAATTTTTTCTCAAACGATATCTCTTGAACGAATAAACCGATTGAGACAGTTAAGGTGGCAATCAACGAGTTTTATCGAGTTCTACAACTGGTCAGATTTTAAAATTGATTTATCGAGTCGTTTTTGAGAAATTTCGAAAATACTAAAAAAATTTTTTTTTTAGTTCTTTCGAGGACAGTTTCTCTTGAACGAATTAACCGATTTTGATGGTTGAGGTGGCATTCGACGCGGCTTATGAAGCTTCAGAGCCCAGTTGATTTTGGAATTAATCCATCAAGCACATTACAAGTAATCCAAAAAAAAAATTTTTTGAAAAAAGTTTATTTTTGGAATGTCTCTAAACGAGGCTTACCGATTAAGCTCAATTTTTTTACAGCTTTTAGATATTGACAAGCCGCGTCGAATGACATCTTGACGATCAAAATCGGTTCATCCGCTCAAAAGTTGTAGATATTTACATACATACATACATACACTCCGATATCATCGTGAAATAGATATTTACATACATACATACATACATACACTCGTATATCATCGTGAAATTAGTCAGGATAGCTTCCTAGAATCTTAAAACGTCAAGATCTCTTAGAAATTTGATTTTTGAAAATCGGACTGAAACCAATAACTTCCCGAATTTTTGAAAATTTGCAATTTTCTTAGCGGAAAGTTAAAAAACTGAGATTATAAATTGAAAAAAGTTTAATTAAGTTTAAAAATCTTTAACTTCTTTTTTTTTGTTTTTACCAAAAGAAATATTTCTTACCCCATTACTGGTGGATATACCGTTAATAGTCCCGTTACTCTATAAACAATAACATAATTGAATATAATACAAATAACCAAATCAATCATTTATCTGATGTCTTTAATTTTCTTAGCTTCAATTTTATCCAAATAAATATAATCAACCTTACATTTTAAGTTTGTGATTTGGCAGAGTGGTTAATAGATCTGACTTTGAATCAGAAGTACTCGGGTTCGAGCCCATGACCCGGCTGGATTTTATTTTTTTTCATGACAATTATTGCATAT
This sequence comes from Microplitis demolitor, assembly GCF_026212275.2. Lineage (NCBI taxonomy): Eukaryota > Metazoa > Arthropoda > Insecta > Hymenoptera > Braconidae > Microplitis > Microplitis demolitor. Next base: position 14,774,817 of record NC_068545.1, read on the forward strand.
ACAACTTTACAAAGTTATATACAATTTTATTAAAAAAATCTATAAATTTAGTTCCCGAGATAACAATGTTAATCTCACTATATGTAATCTGATATGTTCATATCAGAACATATCAAATCTTATCTGTACATATATTATCTGATATGGCCAATTTCCATATCAGGCCATATCAGAAAATTTTTTTTACGGCTAATTGTATATAATCACATACCGTATTCGTATAGATTATATACACTGAATAAAAAAATTTCTTTTCGGACAATTAAATTAGTTTCGTTAAATTCTGTTAAACTCAAATTTATTTGGGACAATTAAATTTTATTACGTCAACATAACCTATTTTCTTATTTTTAACAAATGACTTAATAGACTCGATTTGGTTGACATTAATATTTCTCTCTTTAAGATAATAAAATCATTTGGTAAAGTTGAGAAAATATTTATTTAATGGACAACTAAACTATTTTACAGTGCCAACAAATCCAAATATCAAAGCAAAATATTATTATATTAACTCTAATAAATATTACTTAGACACGAAAAAATATATTCATTTAGAATAAATGTGTATATTTGTTCGAGATTAATAAATATATATTTAAACCTAATCATTGTTGATTTAAAAAGTTATGGTGCTAGGCAGCAGCAGCGGGAATAGTTCAGTGCTCCCCACTAGATCGTGCCCACCACTTGAGGTGTCCCTGGTAACACACTTATTTCAGGATTATTACATTTCCAACTTGAAGCATGTATGGTACGGGTTACCCGCTGTAAATTAGCAGAGTAATGATAACCCTTTTTTGATAGTAATACAGGGGTGTCCTGCATTACATTATGACATTAATGTTTCCTTGAACAATTATTGTCATAGCACAAAAACAAAAGTACGTGTCAAAGAAATAAATTATTATTTTAAATAAGCATTTATTCGATCGTCAAATAAATATTTTGTCATTTTAAAACAATATTTAATTATTTTTAATAACTCATTCTCTAAAGCCCATTAATATATTTCATTATGACTACTTTATAAGATCTACAGGTAACCAATTTTATTTTATGCTTGCTACTTAACGCGTAATTATCTTTACTAAATATTTTGTAGATTCTAATAATTTGTTTTGCTGATGGATTATAAAATATTTAGTTAAAACAACCAAATATATGATTGGTAATAGACAATCAAATTATTTTGTTGTCATAACTAAAATTTAGTTGTCAGAAGAAAATTTTTTTCTCAGTGTATAATTATATACAATTCTATATAATTTGTATGCAAATATATACATTTGTATATATTTTTACTATTCTTTTTTGCATTTTTATATAGGATTATATACGATTGCATATAATTATATAGGAATTTTATATAATTATGCATCACCTCTATCCAATTGTATATAATTTATATATAACTGTATACAGGTATATAAAATCTTTTTTCATCGGGTATTGCTATTATTTCGATTATTATTGTTATTTATGTCATCTGTATTGGTGCTGGTGTCAATTTTTATTTTAAAAAAATCACTTGTTTTAACTGAGATTCGAACTCTGATCTCCCGCACGCGAGTCCTTTCCTATATCTGACGGCCTGATGTCTCCTTTGAGCAAAGGTTCTTGAACTTGTAATACATATTTGTATACGCTATCCCCACTCACTTTTAATTTTATCTATCCATAGTGGAGTTGACTATACAGATAGTAAAAAATGTTATCGTGTTAGGAAAAATTACATTACACGTAATAATTGTTAATATCTTTTTACGTAATAATTGCGAACCAGTAAATTTTACTAAATGTTTTGTAATAATTAAAATAAAGAATGTATTTATTCTTATCTGTTAGTAAATTTTACTACTATATTGTAATTTTCACTATATTTTTTTCTCCTTGTAGTAATATAGTTTTTGAATAGTGATTATTATTTCATTCTTTTTGCGATGTTGACATTGTCATTTTTTAAATAATTTTTAATCCTATAAGTATTTGTTAAAATTACGATGTTAAATAGTAAAAAATGTAACCTACATAGTAAATTTTAAAATAAGAAATTTGAAAATTGACGCTACTGAAAGTATAGTCCACAATTACGATGTTGGTATCGTAAATTTTAATGGAATCTTCTTTCCGTATACGTATTTTCGGCCGAGGTATAAAGAAAACAATGTTTTTCATCGATAGTTTAAGATCACTACATTAAATTTATTCAAGTTGAGAGACATGATTGATATATTAATTACACAATTTTAGAAACGTCAAAACTTTATTTTACCACATCTCCTGACTTGGATATATTTTACGTGTTCATTTTAAATTATTGTTGAACATTAATTATTTTTTACTTTTTAAATATTCACGACAGTCGGAGGTTTTTCAATAATTTATTTTCCCCCTTTTTTTTTTTATATCGACTCAGTAACACAGCTTAAATATAATTGTTATAAGAAAGATAAGTTTCAAATAAAAACAAAATCAATTAATTTAAAAGAGTATTTACAGCATAACGAGTTAAAAAAATATGCTTGTGAGAAATAAAAATTTTTTTACGACTGACAGGTCAATTTACTACCGCTTTAATTGTAAATTGATATTAGATTTATATCTTTATGATTTTTGTTGATTGCAGTTGTAGCAAAATAATACGAGGTGATAAGTCGACTAAAGCTGTAAATAGACTGAGAAGTTTGAAAATATTGAAATGCGTTAATTATTATTCTTAAATAATGATTAGAAAGTAATTTTATTTATTATCAATTCAAGTGATAATGTTTCTTTTAATAAACATTTATGCGTTAATACTCACTCAATCACTTATAAGTGCAAAAGGTACATTTTTAAATTTATAATTCCTATATTTCTGTACCCATTTTTTTGTAATTATAACACTATCAATCTTATTGGTTTGTACTTCGTCATTGTTGGTACCATTGGAGGACTGGACTCAAAGCGTCAAGCAGGAGGGTTTGATTACCAAAACTGTGATGCGTGGAAAGATGAGTATCCATCATGTGGTGGGAATAATCAATCACCCATTAACTTGGACTTTGGAAAATTTCGAGAAGTTGTTGATCCTCGAAAACTTGAATTTCATGGCTACAACAATATACCAAAAAAAATTTCCATAGTGAACAATGGACACACATGTAAAGACAAACTTAATACTTGAAGTATATTTATGCATAGAGAGAAAATTATGGCAACCGTTCTTAAAACATTTATGAAATATCGATTCATATCGTTATGGTAACAATTACTTGGAGAAATGGAATATACGCCCATAATTTCTGGAAAAAGTTTCCATAACTATTGCAATGATTCCTATAATTATGTTAATAGATCCTATAACGTATGGTTATAATTATGATATTTTTATAGAAATAATTTTCGCAGTCCTCTGGTAGAAATGTTTCCGGGTACCTGACCAGGCTCCATATAATTTGCCCGATTTCAAATAAGGGCTCGAGAAATCGTCCCAGTTAATAGCCCGGTTAGAATGTAATGCGTTTTAAGATGGCCCCGGTAAAAAAGCCCGATCGAGTTAATAATCGGGTAGACAGTTAATCAACCGATTGGGCATACGTTCTGCTGCATGATCAGGAAAGAATTCAGAAACCTGATTGGGTTTCTTTTAATTGTCCCGATTATTTACCTGGTTAAAATGCAGTGCGCTTTGAAAGGATGTATAGAAATTCTAACTAAATTAAAAAAAAAAACTTTTTTTTTTTTTTTTTTTTTTTTTCGTCCAATCGTTTTTGCGATGCGGGTACTATCAGGTTTGCGGATAATTTCTAATCGAATGGGGGAATTTTAATTCGGAGAAAAAACATTAAACTTATGAACGACCGGACACACGTTAGTGGGATTCGAAACCGGGACCCTACGTACGAAAGACCGACGCTTTAACGACTTGACTACGCAACCGACAATAAGAACCGAGCTTAGCTGTACTACATAATCTATAGGTAATTTGAGGAAAAGTTTTTTTGTTCTGTTAATATAGTTATTCACTTGTTTTTTATAATTCAAGTAGATACCATATTTATAATATATAAAAAATAAAAATTAAAAAATTCTATTTATTAGACTTACATATAAGAGTTATATAACGCTTTGCCCGATTAGTTGCCCGATCGGGTTAATGGTTTTCGGGATATATATTTTAAAACTTAACAGGCTCCCGACAAGGTAAAAGAAATGAGGCTAATAAAATTCTCCCTGACTAGTTACCTAACCGGGTTTTCGATAGTTCGAGCAACGAAATCGTCCCTGGTCTGGCACCTTCTCGGGTACATGTCATCGAGCCTTACTTTTACTCCCCGATCGGGTGCTGGTCGGCAGTCGGGTGGTTGCCGGGCACTTTCTACCAGGGTCACGTAATAATAAATCCTATATTCATCTTGGAACGGTTCCTAGGTGCGTATAGGAATAAACCCCATATATCACGGTAGCCAATCTCATAATATATATAAAATGTTCCCATAATTTTATGTTAATTTCATACCTCAGGCGCGAAAGCCTTGAGAGTGCTTTATAAACGATTTTTTGTTCTTATATGACTATGGTAAATATTACCATAACATTTAGAAATTCTTTATATGATGGGAATCATTACATAATATTGTGAAAATGGTTACCATACTATCATAATAATTGTTACCATAAGATTATAGTAACCATAAGGTTATAGTAACCAGATTATATTACCATAGTAATATAGTAATAATTCCCATAATATCAGGGAATTCTAAATGTTATGATAATTGTTGCCGTACTATTATAGTAATTGTTACCATAAAATTATATTATTTTTCCCATGAATTGGGGGAATAATTACCATAATCTATTGCAATTGTTACCATAAATTTTTATCCGTGTACTTTATTTAAAATATTTGCTGATGTCAGCTATAATTCATAATTGTAGTGGAATTAGAAGGTCATTGGTCATATAATAAACATCCTTATATATCTGGAGGGCCACTTCAAAGTGATTATGTATTTAAACAATTACACTTTCATTGGGGTGTTAATAATAATGTAGGAAGTGAGCACACAATTAATGGTAAAAGGTTAGTCATAAGTCTTCTTCAGATTTATTATTACATTCTTAAAATTTATAATTTAGCAGGATATAAAAATTTGAATTAATTACAGTTTTCCACTGGAAATGCATTTAGTCCATTATAAAAAAGATTATGACTCTTTCAAAGATGCATTGAATCACACCGATGGAATTTCAGTTGTAGCAGTATTTTTTGATGTATAAAAATTTTCAGATTGATATTACTATATGTCATAATATTACCACTATCAACAAAGTCTATGGACTAGTCCGATAATTCGTTGTCGTCTACGAGTTCGATATTTTTGTAGAGACTGTTAAGTTAAAATTTCGGAGTTTCTAGAGCTCAATAATATATTTTCTTTATTAATAATATTGTAGGATCAAATCTATATTTATATATTGACTGACCTTGACTGTAAAGTGACTAGAAAGATTTTTTCTATTTTTGAATGTAGACACTTGTTATAAACCTTTTTTCACCATCAGATTGAAATCTATTTTCGATTTTTACAGCAAGAAGTTAAAACTATTTTGATTTTTTGATAGATACAAGAAGAGGGCTCAGAGGGCATAGCCAATGTTCTCAAAAATGCGTCCAGTCTTTTACGTCCAAATAGTCATGTGAATTTGGAACCATTTGCTCTTTCAACTTTTGATGGAATTACTTCTGCGCCCAAATATGCTAGTTATTATGGTTCCCTTACTACTCCACCTTGTAGTGAAACTGTCACCTGGATATTTCCAGTCACTGTTTTGGATATTACTGCTTATCAGGTATATTTAGTAACTTTAGTTTTAAAAAATTATTTTTCAATCATTAGTATGGCATAGAGATGTTTTCTAACATAATCATAACATGAATTATAATTACTTAATGTAATTTATTTTTCATGCATTTTTAGATGAAAACATTCAGATGTTTAAATTTTAATCACAAAGATTACCATAATTTTCGGCCGACGCAAAAAACAAATGGTCGCATTATATACTTATTTAAACAACCTCAAACCTGAATATTTATTGAGAATCAGTTACAATTTTTATTTGAATTAAATTTCTAAAATCAATTATACTAAAAAATTTTATTGCTTAGAAATTAAAAAATTAAAAGTTTTGGAGGTCCAGACAGATCTTGTTTGTATGTAAAAAAAAAATCTTAATAAAAAATTCAGATATATCGATTGTTTTATCACTAGTGGAAGACTTATGAAATGAGTTAGCTTTCAAATTTAATAGTCAAATTACTGATGACCTAAAATTTCTAGTAAGTCGTTAGCTACCCTAGTAGAATTCATAAATAAGTTTTACGTGAATCTGTATCTTCAGTCTTTACCAAGCCTGCATCATCAGTCTTGGCCACAACCGAGGTAAGTAACTTATGGTACTTTCGTAGGATACCTTAAGTAAGTCTGTAGTAGTGCAGTATAATCTCTATAATGTGACTCTTCGTAGTGTGACTCTCTCTTTCTAAATTAAACGAGATTTTCTCCGTAATGTTAACAATCCTACCTCTCACTACGTTTTTTCGCGCAACTAATTAAAAAAAGCTTAGTGACGGGCAATTTAAATCTTCCCATGTACACCAATATCATTATATAGATTAAATTCTAACTTAAAAATGTGTTTCATTTTTTTTTTTTTTTTCATACATTACGCATTTTATCGCGCACACCTGAGCACATAAGTTACGAGTACTGGTATGGTAGGGACGACAGAATTTATTAATATTACGAATTGGTCCTAGACAGGAGTGTTAACGTTACGAATATTGCACTGTAATATCATCGAATGATTATATTGTTAGTTTATAGCACTTTAAATTTGAATGAGGACCTGGGTTTGCTATAGGATTTCAAATACTAGAGAGGACTACAGAATTTTGAATACAATACGTTCTTTTATAATATTTCCGTGTGTTGGAAATGTTTCTATATTTTGGCATACATAAACTTAAAGATTACAGTTCAAACGGGAGACATTACAGGTGCCTTTTTATTCAATAAATAATTATAACAAGTGCTCACAAAAATAAAAGACTCAATATTATAATTAATTAATTATCAATATGCTCAATATTTTTATGAAACTGAAAGTTAATTCTCGCTCAGTAGCCTCTGCAATCATGCTACCAAGTGTTCAATAAATACATTCACTTCAGTGTTAATTATTACGATCTCATTCAATTAAATTAAATTAAGTGATCACTAATATCAGAATTCGATGAACTCAAATATTTATGCATTTAGTGCTATTAAAAACTAATCATTAAGATCATCCTTCATTCCTTTACGTGTATTTTAAATGGGAAATCTTCACGCGCTGTGGTTGAATACTTAATATTAACATTAAGGGCTCAAACTCTCAGATGATTTTTTTTGGAATATTTCCGAAAAAATTTTGGGATAGGAGCGAAAAAAAAATATTCGCGAAAAAAAAGCACCCTATTATATATTAGACTGAGCCAAAAAAAACAGCTATTTTTTTTCATTCGATAATGTGAAAATATTATTCCTGATGACCAAAAAAAATTATTGTACAAGTTTCAGCCCTTAACATTGATATTAAGAGTTGTATCGTTACGACTATTTGTTTTTTGACAAAAATTTCATTTTTTACCCAAAACTCGTAAATCATCTATCGGAAAAATATGAGCAATGTGAATTCTTAAAGGAAATTGAATTCCCTACAAAAAATCTCTCTCAGTAAATTGACGTAAAACGAGCCGTTTTATTAAAAACGTGCTTTAAATATTGATTTCTTTTTTAAATTCTTTGCTTTTATTTTGAATTTTTGTAACTACTAGAAATATTAAAATTTTTTTTAGTCAAGATACATATTTTTTAAGGAAATTATAATGCTCTACAAAAAAGGACTCTTAACATTTTTTACAAAATTCACTCCTTCGCAAGTTATTCAAGGTTGAAGTTGAGTCAAAACGACTTAAATAACCGGAATAACTTTTGAAGGAGTCAATTTAGCAAAAAATGTTAAGAGACCTTTTTTGTAGAGCATTAAATTTCCTTCAAAAATATGTAGCTTGACTATAAAAAATGTTAATATTTCTAGTAGTTATAAAAATCCAAAATAGAAACAAAAAATTTAAAAAACAAATCAATATTTAGGGCATGGTTACAAGAAAACGGCTCGTTTTACGTCAATTTACAAAGAGAGATTTTTTGTAGGGAATTCAATTTCCTTACAGAATATACATTGCTCAAATTTTTCAGATAGATGATTTACGAGTTTTGGGTAAAAAATGAAATTTTTGTCAAAAAACGAATAGTCGTAACGATACATCTCTTAATATCAATATTAAGGGCTGAAACTTGCACAATAATTTTTTTTTGGCATCAGGAATAATATTTTCTCAGTATCGAAAGAAAAAAAAATAGTTGATTTTTTTGGCCCAGTCTTATATATATATTTTATAAACTGTTTAAAATTAGGGGTCTATTTTTATTTTTTTGATGAACATTGAAAAATCGAAAGGGTATATTAAAATATGGTGACAGTTCAAATTTGAGCTCTTAATATTGATATTTAGAGGTGGCTATTAGTAATTTTCGATTTTTCATTTAGTAACATGGTAAAAAATACATAACTTCCGAAAAAATCAAGATACGAAAAACCTCTTCTGAAATATTTTATAGCAAATTTACTGATCTACGAAAAAGGTTTTTTATGATTTTCACAAGATATCCGACGTCAAAGTTTGATACAATTCGAAGAACTTGTTTTTGCTCGTTCTGAATTTTATACCATGTCAAATAATGAGAATTCAGAAATTCTCTATACAGTTTTTTGTACAGAATTAAATGCTCTACAAAAAAAGTCTCTTATCATTTGTTGATGAATCGATCTGTTCAAACGTTATTAGAGCTCGAAGTAAAGTTGGAGATCTTTTTACTTTTCCGGTGAAACTATCGGACTAATGATAAAATATCATGGATTATTTTATGTAGGCATTTTTATCTTTTACAAATTATCTTTGATAAATTTTTTTTAATTCTGCATTCTCTTCTATTTATTTCCATTTTAATGCCAAGCTCCTATAGAAAGTGTTCTGATCGATTTTAAGAGCTCGACATTAAAATGGGAATAAATAGAAGAGAATGCAGAATTCAAAAAAAACTTATCGAAGGTAATTTGGGGAAAATAAAATTGCCTACAAAGCAGATTCTATGACATTTTATGATTAGTCCGATAGTTTCACCCAAAAAGTAAAAAGATCTCTAACTTTACTTCCAGCTCTAATAACTTTTGAACAGATCGATTTATCGAAAAATAATTAGAGACTTTTTTTGTAGAGCATTCAATTCTCTACAAAAAACTGTATTGCGAATTTCTGAATTCTCATTAGTTAACATGGTACAAAATTCAGAACGAGCAAAAACAAGTTCTTCGAATTGTATCAAACTTTGACGTCGGAAATCTTGTGAATGGTTGAATTTATGCGAAAATCATAGAATACCTTTCTCGTAGATCAGTAAATTAGCTACAAAATGTTCCAGAAGAGGTTTTTCGTGTCTTGATTTTTTCGGAAGTTATGTATTTTTTACCATGTTAATAAATGAAAAATCGAAAATTATCAATAGCCACCTCTAAATATCAATATTAAGAGCTGAAATTTGATCTGTCACCATATTTTAACGTACTTTTTCAATTTTCAATGTTCATCAAAAAAATAAAAATAGACCCCTAATTTGAAACAGTCTAATATATATATATCTATGTATTAGGGTGCTTCGTCTCCGGCGAAAGTAATTTTTTTGTTGCTCATCAAGCAAAATATTATTTGTTATGCTAAAACAGAAATTCCGGCCAAGTTTGAGCTCTTAATTCCAATCCGAAGTACTTCTCATTTGATTTCCAAGATTTCCTATTTAAAATATACGTAAATTAAATTACTTTTTTATTTACTTTCTTATACTCAGCTGTGTTTTATGATATCGACGTGGTTTTGGTCAAAAATTGTAGGGCATTTGGTGTTCTTCAAAAGTGCCCATAATAACTTAGCTTTAATTCCAGCTTTCACTTGTGTTCGCTGAGGAAGTCATTTTTCGTATGAAATTGACCTTTACAGGCTTGCAGAACGTAAACCAATGAAAGTACACTGAAAACGCTTATAAAAATTTAGTAGAAAAGTTTATTCCCTTCAAAAAAAGTCCTATAAGTCAACTCGCTAAAGTCCATAGTTTCCGAGTTATAGTAATTTTAATAATTTGAAAAATATAACATTAAAAAAATCGGTCTGTCGGTTGACCCTGCGGGCCAGCCCCAAAACGTCCCGCTGTTTTCGACCTCAAAAAGCTCGAAAACATTAGTGTAGATATATTTTCGAGCTCTTCGAGCTCGAAAATGCTATCACATGCAATTGTTTTTTTATGATCTTTTCAAGCTCTAACAAGTTACCTGTTATGCTGAAGTTTGAAAATTTAAGAATCGCAAATCATCAATGAAGCGGTTTTTTAAATTTAGTTCTTGATTTTGTTCAGTAAAATAAGTGTATTGAGGCAGACATCAAAGTCGGGGATCAATGTCAAGATTTAAATAAATTTTGACTCATGTAAGAAACAATAAAATATGAAATATCCGACAAAAATATTAAAAACTACGTTTTATCGATTTTTTTGTTGATAATATGATTTAAACTAAAAACCAAGTTCGATGACATTATATGATCGAAAGAAACCATAAAAAAGATAAGTTGGTATGATATCAGGCACATTTTAGTACGTTATATTCTGATTTATCCGGAAAAAATAACATAAAATGTTATTTTTTTAACTTTTCAACGCCGATATCTTTTGAACTAATCAATCGATTTTGATAGTTGACGTGGCAATCGGCGCGTTTTATTGAGTTATAGAGCTGATTAAAATTTGAAATCGATCGCGTCAGTCGTTTTGAAAATATTTAGAAAAAACCGTTTTTCACCATTTCTTTCTCCCGCGATAACTCTCGAACGAATTATCCGATTTTGATGTTTGAGGTTGCAATCGACGCGTTTTATTGAGTACTAGAGCTGATTAGATTTTGAAGTCGATCGTATTAGTCGTTTTTGAGGAATCCATAAAAAAATAAAAAAAAAATTTTTTTTTTTTTTCGTAATTCGCAAATATTTTCGAGTCTATTCTATCAAATAATCTGAAATTTTCAGGAAAGTTGAAGGCCAACAAGCTTTTTCGATTGCCACCTCAACCATCCAAATCGATTCATTAGTTCAAAAGTTACAAAGAATTTACACACACACACACACACACACACACACACACACACACACACACACACACACACACACACACACACATACGCACACACACTCGGACATCATTCTGAAAATAGTCAGAATAGCTTCCTAGGACCTCAAAACGTCGACATCTGATGAAAACTCGATTTTCAAAAATCGGAGTGAAAACAATAACTTCCCGAAATTTTTGGAAATCGTCGATTTTCTTAGCGGGAAGTTAAAAAAATGACAATTGATATTTCATATTTTATATTATTGAAATCATTATAACTCGTAAACTATGGACTTTAGCGACTTGACTCATAGGACTTTTTTTGAAGGGAATAAAATTTCCTACAAAATGTCTATAAACGATTTCAGTGTACTTTTATTGGTTTACATTCTGCAAGCCTATAAAGGTCAATTTCATCCGAAAAATGACTTCCTCAGCGGGCACAAGTGAAAGCTGGAATTAAAGCTAAGTTACTATGGGCACTTTTGAAGAACACCAAATACCCTACAATTTTCGACCAAAACCGCGTCGATATCATAAAACACAGCTGAGTATTAGAAAGTTAATAAAATAGTAATTTAATTTACGAATATTTTAAATGAGAAATCTTGAAAATCAAATGAAAAGTACTTAGGATTCGAATTAAGAGCTCAAACTTGGCAGGAATTTTGATTTTAGCATAAAAAATAATATTTCATTTGATGAGCAACAAAAAAAATACTTTCGCCGGAAACTAAGCACCCTAACATATATATGTTTATAGACTTTAAAAATATAAAATATCTGTAGAATATACAGATTATTTTGTTCACAAAAAAATATTACTGACAGAATGAGATTATAATGGGAAATCCATAAGCTATTCGCGATGAAAACAATATTCTATAATTTTTTTAATAGTGCCCAAACTTTCAAGCCTATCGAGTTATTGGAAGAAATAGTCAAAACACAAAGTTTAAGGTAAAAAATTAAAGCTTATTATTCGAGCTTTGAGATACTTTTTACGCAAATTGTTTATCTGTGTTAGTTTGATAGTCATATGAACTTGAACAATAAATAAAAAATAAATAAATAAAAAAAAAATTGATTTTTTCGAAAAATCGTAAAAATTTCAAACAGCTAAAATATCTAAACTAATCAACTGATCCAGCCCATCTTCGACCTTGATCAAGATAATCGCCTATGTCATAAATGTAGAAAATTTCATTAAGATTCATTAAGAACTGTGGGTGCTACCGTCATTACAATACCAGTAATAATCATAAGGCGTAGAGGTACATTCGAAATATCATAAGTAATGAAAAACATACTTTTAAAATATAAAATAGCTGTTAAATTTACAGATTTTTTTTGTTCACTATAAAATATAACTGATGAAATCGGATTAGAAAGGGAAATATGTAAATTATCCGAAATAAAAACCATTTTTTGTAATTATCTTGATTCCATCTAAACATTCAAGACTATCAAATTATTGGAAGAAATAGTCAAAACATAACGTTTAAGGTAAAAAATTAAAGCTTATTAAACATGCTCGAGATACTTCTTACGAAAATTGTCTATCAGTTTTAGTTTTAAAGTTATATGAGCTTTAACAGTAAATAAAAATTGATTTATTCGAAAAATCGTGAAAATTTCAAACAGCCATAACATTCAAACTAATCGACCGATTTAGCCCATCTTCAAACTTAACCGTGATGATCGTCTATAAAATAAGTGTAAAAAATTTCATTAATATCCAATAAGAATTGTAGGCGTAATGATAATGACAAAATTGGTTATATATACATATATATATATATATATATATATATATATATATATATATATATATGTAGCGACCACGTCACTACTTATATTATATGATATTTATAATTTCGGATAAGTCCGTCAATCATCGATCGTCATCGATCGACGAATATTTTCCCCTACGTGGATACGATATTCGGTAGCAACAATTCACAGAAGTACACAGCCCAGATAGCAAAATGACGTCTTAATGAGTTCTGAATGAGTTCCTATTTATGATTTGGACGTCTCTTCAACATCTTAAAGAAGTCTTTAAGAAGTTCTCAAGGTGTCGAATGAGCCACGTAGCGAACTCAGTAAGACGTCTTTAAAAAGAGTTCTCAAAGAGTTCTTTTCTCTGACTTCGTCAAGAAGACTTCATTATGAATTTAGCATGACATCTTTAAGGAGCTCTTAGTTTTGACTTCATAAAGAAGTTTAAAAAAGAATACATTTAGACTTAAAAAAACCGACGTCTTATTTATGGAGTCTTCAAGAACTCTTAATTAAGAGTTCTTAAAAATGACATCTGTAAGAAGTCATCATAAGACTTCTTGAGGACTCCTTCAAAAAGACGTCGTAAAGCAGTCATTCCGACTTGAATGCTGTTTAGGAGTACAGTACACGCGTACAATAGAGAGATTCACGGCAACTAGCTAATACATATCTAATGCAACCAGCATGATTTTGTATTATATCTAATTTATTAAACAAAACTAATTATTTATTACTCTGTTAATATAATAAATTGGAGTCAGATGATTTATTTATCGTAGTGGTTAAGTTCCAAGAAGCACATCCTAGTCACTACATTGGTGACTGCCCGACGTGATTTTCAAGAGGACGCCATTTCGTGCACATGTTACACGTGGCAAATAGTTTTTTAAGCGTACAACATCGCGTCTTTGCTGATCGCTGATCACGACATATTAATTCCGCGAGTTCTTTACAACAGTGAAGTGCGTGAATTAAGTGTTGTTTAAGCCTTTTATCACGGCTGGTGCATTGCGGGGCATTTTGAACATATGCCGCATTAGTTTATAATTTAAAGGACACCATCGGGGTGCAAATTAAATTGTGATAAAAGTGATCAGTGAATTCCACTGTAAAATACAGAGAGTACAATTATCGTGCGCGTTCAATTTTCGTCCAGTGATAATTTTCGTGTAACTCGAAGCGTCTCGAACATTCCTAAACGGTGAATCAGCTTCGACGGACACTAATCCGCTCACAGAGGTATTATTATTATTAAGTTTTATGCTAGTTTTGTTGTGTTAGCGTTTCTCATGCGTTCATTATGTCTGATCCAAAGAATTCAGACGACAAGAAAGGCGATGAGTTTGTAGATGCTAAACCCATGATCATCAACTTTCTCAAGGCACCTCACTTCAACCCGAAGCGAGTGAGTTTATGTTTTGCGTAGCTCGAGGCTCAGTTTGCAATCCACGGCGTAGCAACTGAGAGAGAGAAATACAACCACGCGGTTTCTCTCATTGACACAGAGTATGCATGTGAGGTTGAGACCCTCATCATCAACCCACCAACGACGACGCCACATGCCGAGTTGAAAGCCACGCTCATTGCGTGTTATTCAAAGTCTAAAGAAGCCAAACTACGTCAGCTTCTAGATGGCGAAGCGATCGGCGACCGATCACCATCACAGTTCCTCCGCCATCTGAAATCGCTTGCACCGACCATTGAAGACGCGGTTCTGAAAGCAAGATGGCTGACAAACTTGCCTAAGAAGACACAAGAGCTTCTAGCCATTTCTCCGACCACGGCTATCATCGATGAGTTAGCCAAGACAGCTGACAAGCTCCGCGAGATGTTTCCGATATCCCACACCTCTGCCGTAGCTTCAATATCATTTTCGCAGGAGACAATGGCACTGCAGAATCAAGTGAGAGAACTATTTCGACAGGTAGCAGTACTGACGACAGCGTTCATCAAGAACTGCGGCAGATCTCCAGCCAGAGGACAAAACAATCGCTCCCGAAGCAAATCGAAGCCACGTAAGCTTAATAAAACAGGTATTTGTTATTACCACACCAAGGTCGGTATAACCGCGTACAAATGTACGCCAGGCTGCAGGAATACTCAATACCTCGTGGATTCTGGTCCAGTTCTTTCTGTTTATCCATACGGGCCGATGAAATGCAAGCCTACACCAGTAAAATACCAACTTCATGCAGCAAACGGCTCGCTGCTCGAAACATACGAGTGTATCACTCTGTCACTAAACCTCAGTTTACGTCGAGAATTTACTTAGAGATTCATCATCGCTGACGTCACGAAACCAATCATTGGTGCCGATTTCCTGAGTCATTTTAACTTGTTAATCGACCTCAAACACAAACAATAACGTGACGACTCCACTGGTCTCCAAACACGCGTAGATTCAATACGCTTGGATGCAAAATGCATCAATTTAATCGAAGGTGATACAGTTTATCAAAAACTGTTCTCAAACTACCCGGCTATAACTCGACCTGAAGGAATAACTTCAGCAAAAAAGCATTCCACAGTGCACCACATCAAGACGACATCAGGACCTCCAGTATCGTGTAAAGCGCAACGTCTTGCACCTAATAAATTAAAAATTGCGCAGGAAGAATTTCGCAAGATGGTTTAACTGGGTATCGCACGTCCATCGACCAGTCCTTGGATATCTCCACTTCATCTTGTACCCAAGAAATCTGGAGATTGGCGATCATGTGGCGACTATCGACCACTCAATGCCTGCACGATACACAATAACTACCCTGTCCGACGACTCGACGATTTTACCGCAACGTTGCACGGTAAAAATATATTTTTAGAGTTAGATTTGATTAGAGCCTTCAACCAAATTCCCGTCACCGAAGGAGACATTGAGAAGACAGCCATCATCACACCTTTTGGCTTGTTCGAATTACCATACATGCCGTTTGGACTTCGAAATACCGCGCAAACTTTCCAAAGTTTATTAAGGATGCCACACGAGACCTACCATTTGTCTTCCCGTACATCGACGATGTACTAGTAGCTTCAGAGAACCAGGAGCAACATCTCGAGCACCTAAAAATTTTATTTCAGCGCTTACGAAACTACGACCTTGTTCTCAACGCAGCCAGATCGGTGTTGGGTCAGCAAGAGGTAAAATTTTTAGGTCATCATATCAGCGACAAAGGTATTAAGCCGTTGCCCGACAGAGTAGACGCAACTATTAACCTAAAATTTCCTAGTACGATTTCTGTATTCCATGGTTTTCTAGGTACCATAAATTTCTACAGGAAATTTATCAGAAATGCTGCAGAAATCCTTGCACCGCTTAATAAACTGCTCGAGGGGCCTAAAGTCAAAGGATCAACGCTGATCTTCGAGACACCAGAACTTCGACAGGTTTATGACAACGGGAAGCAGGCATTAGCCAACGCTACAATGCTTGCGCACCCGAACGACGACGCAACTTGGGCTATTTTCTCGGACGCATCAAATACAGCTATTGGTGCAGTTCTGCAACAACTAGTTGACTGAGAATGGCAACCACTTGCTTTTTTCAGCAGAAAACTACAGCCATCCATTCAAAAATTATCGACGTACGATCGTGAACTTCACGCCATCTACGAAGCTGTCCGACACTTCCGTCATATTTTTGAAGGTTAACAATAAGTAATTAAAGAAATCAAGTAAATGGAATAAGGATAATTATGGTGAATTACGTGTAAATTGTAACGAGTGAACTTTGAGTTTGAATATTTTGGTAAATGCGTTAATGAAATAACGAAGTAAGAAGTCTTAAATTTTGAGTAAAAATAATTAGTAATGGAAATGAAAAAGGAATAATAATAATAATTAAGGAAAATTAAAGTTAAATAATAAATTAATTAATAATTATTTAAATTTTTAAAATTAATTAGTTTCTTTAAATTTTGCAGAAAAATTTATTTTAGAATCAGTGCGTGTGGAAAATAAGTGCGGGAGACTGAGTGAATGTGTGAGTGATAAATCAAGATTTTAATGGAAGAATTGTAGTAATTAAGTCTCGCGAAGGTTAAGCGATTTTAATTGAGTGTGTGGAAAATGCCGAAGGTAGTTGGCTGCTTTTAATAAATAAAATATTGCGGGTAATAATTAAATTAGGTTTAAGTGAAATATTGCGGGTTAATAAATAATGTTATAAGGTTTATAAAAGGTTTGTAAGGTTTATAAAAGTTATAAGGTTTCAATAAAGTTATAAGGTTTCAATAAAGTTATAAGGTATAAGGTTATAAAGGTTATAAGATTTATAAAGGTCATAAAGGTTCAAAAGGTTTATTGAATAAAAAGGTTAAAATTGTTAATTGAAATTATTATAATTATTTATAAATTATCCTTCCTCATCCTTCTCTTACAATTAAATAAAGTTACACCAACCCTGATGATCTAAGATCTGGCTCTGAGACGCTGTTATCACTTCCAGCGGCGCCCTTAACAAAAGGACGACCAGAGTAACAGCTTAGCCCTGCTATAAGATCGTCCGAACTAGGGGTATCCAGCGTTAAAGATTTGACCGGGCCCGATTATAGTCATGCCGATGTATTTTTTGAATTATTAAATATCGACCCATTTGCCTGAGCAGGTAGCTGCCGGTTGTTCCCGCTCCCAGGATGAGGAAAAGTGTAGTGCTCACCACTACATAATCTGCATGTAACACCTTTACAACCTTCAGGCCCATATTTTTCCCACAGGCAATTGTGACAAAGCCTTGCATTATCTACCGCCTTTTTTCTCTCTATTATAGACATATCACGGAACGCATAACATTTATAAATAGAGTGTTTCCCTTGACAAATAGAACACGGTGGATATGAGTTCGTCATGTTATTAACGTGATTGTTTCCGTTATTCTTAAAGTGATAGCCATTATTATTAGAACTGATGTGATTATGATTATTATTATTATTTCTGTTACTATCATTGTAATTTTCTCTAGCTACTAACGCATGCGGGCGTGAATTGAATTGGTTTTTTGACGGTCGCAGATTGTAATTATTTTTTACATTTTCATCGGTAGTAGTTCTATCCACAGAAGAATCAGTACAACTACCACGTTTCTCAATAAACCGAATCAGTGATTCATATTCTGGCATCTTGTTGTCCTGCAAAGTCGTCTCCCATTGATAACGCATATTTTCACTAATTTTACTGAGTATTAAACAAATAACACAAGTGTTCCAGTGCTCAATTAGCTCCCCGAGACTCTTCAATGCGCGCAACTGTTGCCAAAACGCGTCCGTGAGGTCATCAAGAGATCTCGATGAACCTTTAGATATTGATAGCATATCATGTAGGATGGACCAATGCCGTAAAATAGCTTTACGTGAGTTGTTATATATTTTATCCAAAATATCCCACGCTTCTTTATTATTGTCCTCAGTGTTTTCTAGCGACTCGATCGCATGCTTAGCCTTGCCCGCGAGCGAATTTTCCAGATATTGTAGCTTATTTACTGCTGACAAATTATTATTGTTGTGAATTCTTGACATAAACTTATTTCGAAACGAATGCCGATTCTCTATGCTGCCATCAAATGTTGGTAATCCCAGTTTCGGTAATTTCACGGTAGACACGGTCGGTTGTTGAATTGTAATATGCGGTATCACGGAGCTACCAGACCCGTCAGAATTCTGATTTACTACAGGACCGGCAACTAAAGGACGATTTTTTTCCATTAAAGCATCAATAAGCGTTTGCGTTGCCGCGACTGCCGTAGAGTATTCTTCCTCGACACCTTCTAACTCTGCATTATTGGCAGTTTGCTGTTGTTCCTCGGCCTGGATCCCTTGGATTTCATCGTGAATCGCATAAATAGATTTAAAATGATTTTCAAGTGTTGTTAATCGGATCTTAATTACATTCAGATCTGGCGTCGCGTGTGATTTTTCGAGAAATGTTTTATGCCTTGTTATACGAACTTTAATGTCGCGCGTTTACGTTTGAGAACTTTAAGGTACTCTTTGGGCTTCAGTACAGATTTTGCGAAATAAAGACAATCGAACAGGAATTAAATTAGGATATTGGCGAATAATTAACGAGCTTACTTTTGTTATGCTTCAGATGTTGATTCTGACGAAGGTAGCACTGCTGCTGTTTCTTTTCTCTGCTATCGGAAGTTAAATGTTGAATAACCATGGATCAGCGCCTCAAATGATTGGAAAATTTCGTGGCCTCGTTGCACTTCACTTTCTGAACACTAACTTTTAATTTATTCTTTGTTAAGTTATTTTTAGACACAAATCAAGCTCGAAGAACCAAAATGTAAGTTGCGTTAAACCATTTTTTCTATTTTTCATGTTACTAAAAAATAGATAGTTGGCGTTTGAAATAATTATTACAATAGAATTCAGATTAAATATATGGCTAAATATTTATTCAAAAACAAACTTCGTACAATATAAAATTACACTTGCTTTTTTTACAAATTAAATTGATCAGTATAATATAGATGCTGAGTTGAACCATTATGATTACAAACAATATAGTTGACCGGTATAAAAACAAGATAGGTGTATGAACAAAGGTGTAAAATAAAATGTAAGTATACAAATAAATTAAGTGTATAAACAAAAATACGTAACAAGCTCTCTCAAGTGGTAATTCTCTACTAACTAACACAAGAATTTTGTTAAGTTACTTCAGGTTCAGAAAAAGGACTCTTTCGTTGGAAGGAAAAATCGTTTTATCATTGGTGAGAAACCTTATGACGTAGAGAAATAGGTGGAAATATTGGAGGTATATGGTAATTGCAAAGTTTAGAAAAAAAGGTACGATCAAAGATAAAACGGATGAGTGTTCAGAGGCAAGAGGCAAAGGAAGTAAGAAATATTTTTAAGTTACAGTAATTATTTTACTATATGTCCGAGGACCTTCCATCGTTAAGTGCATTTTATGAAGGGCAATTAAGTACTCGAAGAAATTCATTATTTCAAATATAGGGATTAAAATAATAAAAAATGCGTACTGGAACGTTTAGAAAGGACAGAGCAAGGATAAAAAAATGGTCGTAGCCTTGAAGTAACAATAACGTGCAAGAGTGTTAAAATACATATTATATAAAAATTTAAAATATATTAATAATCTTAAATAAGTTTGTAGTCTTAAACAGAAGATGTATTTAAAATTTTTAGGTTTTATCTAAACTTACTGACTAAGAAACTTGATGTCATCTCAGATTTCATCTGACTGCTACGTTTATTGCATACATACTTTTTTTTCTTTAATAAAATGCACATATAAAAATTTAACATATAAAATAAAGCAGATCTAACAGTCATAAATTGTAGGAGAAGGAAATCTTGAGCCAAACAGAGAGAACATAAATTTGGAAATTTTCAATAAATGATTCATATATAATTGTAGAAAAGATAAGATGGAGAATAATGTCCAATATCGATTTAAAATCTCTTGGTTTTGAGATTTTATCATTATCAAGTTCTTATTAAAATTTCCCTCGGCGTTACTTCAACCACTTTTAGTGAGGTTTGTATAACACGTTGTCTTCTGATCCAAACAAGACTTGTCGTTTAAATATCAATCGCCATCTCGAAACGCTGATATGGAAATTTTTTTTTTATGAGCTCTGCAGGATTACATATGAGCTACATGGGTCGATGACCCGGCACATGGTGGCAGAATTACGTTGTCAGCGTTTCTAACCTGACACCTGAGTGTCAGTAGGTTACGGGTCGATTGTTGTGTACGTCTTCTCGACTATTTATGTTTCTCATTGAATCGAAAAATTTTAATCCCTTTGCGTTTTACGCTTGTATATAAAGGAAAAAAAACCAAAATATTAGTACGACTATTGAACCTTAATACTGAATAGGATATTCCGGAAAATACACTTTCTTGAATTTGGAAGATTCATGAATCTATGGGATTTGCAAAGGTCCTGATTTACCGTCGCAATTAAAAATTATTACAATAAGAATATTTACTTTCAAACTCTTCTATTGGTGGTTGAAAATATAAAAAAAAAATTGGTCTGTCGGTTGACCCTGCGGGCCAGCCCCAAAACTTCCCGCCTATTTCGAGCTCCTTCAGCTTGAAAAATTGTTGTAGATACATTTTCGAGCTCGAAGAGCTCGAAAATACTTCTGTATGCCTTTGTTTTCGAAAAAAAAGGTTTTTTACTATTTTTTCTCAAACGATATCTCTCAAACGAATAAACCGATTGAGACGTTCAAGGTGGCAATCGACGTGTTTTATTGAGTTCTACAACTGATCAGATTTTGAAATTGATTTATTGAGTCATTTTTGAGAAAATTTCAAAATTCTAAAATTTTTTTTTTTTTTAATTCTTTCGACAACGGTTTCTCTTGAAAGAATTAATTTATTTTGATGTTTAAGGCGGCATTCGACGCGGCTTATGAAGTTTTAGAACCCACTTGATTTTGGAATCAATCCTTCGAGAACATAAAAAGATATCCAAAAAAACATTTTTGACAAAAGTTTATTTTTAGAATATCTCCGAACGAGCTCTACCGATCAAGTTTAATTTTTCTTCAGCTTCAAGATATTCGCAAGCCGCGTCGAATGACACCTTGATGATCAAAGTCGGTTCATCCATTCAAAAGTTGTAGATATTTACATACGTACGTACGTACATACATACATACATACATACATACACTCGAACATCATCGTGAAATTAGTCACGATAGCTTCCTAGAACCTCAAAACGTCAAGATCTCTTGGAAATTCGATTTTCGGAAATTGGACTGAAACCAATAACTTCCCGAATTTTTGAAAATTTGCAATTTTCTTAGCGGGAAGTTAAAAAAAAATTTTATTGCTTTACTAAATTTTATCAATCTGGAGTTTTTTTGGGAGGTCTTCAAAGTTTTATAAATCTAAAAATACTAACTGACCGAATCTCAAGTACTTTTCAGTTATCTTCCAATCATACCTTTACTAACCACTAAACCTTCAATAATCCGCTTTTAGATTTAGTTTCAGAATTGGGAAAGACATTACCAGATATATGTTTGTGTTTTGGGGCTTCTGGAAAACTTTTAACCATCAGTAACATAGTGCAGAGAAAAGACATTTTACCAATTAACCATTCAAGAAAACGGAGGATTCCATAAGGACAATGTGATTTCATTGTAAGAGGAAAAGCAGGTGATTTACTACGCAAGGAAACTACGAAAATATCTCTAAGACTCTCCCAAGATTATCTCCAAGGCCTCACTTTAAAATCATCGTATGCAGATCAACAGATATCCTGCGAATCAACTCGACCTCATTGACCTCATCTAAAAGTTTTAATCAACAAAAGAATATCAGATGAATCAACTGTTGCAGAATCATCTCGAAAACAAGTTGCACGCGTCAAGAATTAACTTTTGTCAGTTAGAATAAGTTCATTATTAGTCTAATACTATGCAATTAAAACTTTATGAAAATTACAAAAGAAAAGAAAAAAAAACTATAGAAATTACGTATTTTATTTTATCGCGCTTGCCAGTTGTAGTGTCCCTGGTAAAAAACTTATTTCAGAACTGTTATATTCAAATTTTGGAAGCGACTTTGGCACAAGTCTCCTCTGTTATTTGACAGAGTGATAAGTTCCTTTTTTGGTGGTAATCCAGTATATTCTATATTACATAATGACAAAAATATTTGATATCAATGCTACCATGAACAACTTTTCTTAGAAATTAAACTTGGAATTTCAAAAAAAAATTTTGTAATAAATAGTATAGAGTCTCTACTATATGAACAAAAATTTTCAATTTCTTCAATACATTGTATAGGAATTTAATTGTATATAGTTCTATATAATTATGTATGATTTTTTTACCCAGGAACTTGGTTAAAATGGATGGTTTAATAAATTTACAATACAGTATATTGAAATCACAAATTATTTTCAATATAAATTGCTTACTAAAATTACAACATTTGTATCGAATATTGCTAAACAAATTTTTGATAGATGTTTAGTAAACTTAAACAAATATTTTGTAATTTTCCTAAATAGAATTGGAATAAGTCGCATAGTAAATTTACAAAACTGAATGGTATTATTACTAAATTGTTATGCGTTAAAACTCTCAACACTTTTGTTGCAAATCTAGTATAAAAATTTTATAACACTGCAATTCTGCAACAACGCTGATGTAACATTGTTACATAGTACACTGCTTACGACTTGCTGCAGACTGTATCTACAGATTTCTGTAAGTCTTTAAGAAGAATTTCAAGCAAGAATTGATTAAATCTATGGTCAGTATTCTTTTGAAATATGTCTTCTCCAAATTTTGTTTAAATCTTCTGCATGAAACTTACTAAAGGACATTCGTCAAGTAACTTGCTTAAGAGAATGCTGCTAGGGTTGAGTTTTTAGTTTTATCAGCAGAATATTGTTTATCGATCGCTACTACAATAGTGAATAATTGAAAAAGTCCAACGCGGAGATTTCACTAAAATTATTTTGGTTTATTCAAAAACTGTTTGAAGCTACTGCCTTCTTCAATGCATACAATAAGCAGAAGTCATGATCAGAAGTCAGTTGTATGTAGAATTCAAAAGTTAAGAAATAAGTAATAAACATAACATACATACGTACTTGTTATTTTATACCCATAATTCCTTTTTATCTATGAATTTATCGCTGTAAACTAGTTGAAAAATAGTGATGAATGAATAATTTTGAAAAATAACCGAAATTAGGATACAACTGTTGAATTACAGAAGTGGAAAAAACGTATTCATTGACTACAAAGATGCTATATTGAATACTGAGGATTAAACACTAAAATAAATGTGTAGACCGCTACCAACGAGCTGAACATGAAGTCTTTTGATAACGGCTGGAACTCAAGCGCAACGTGGGCGTGATTGCTAACTTTGCAATGGCTTCAACGACTTGCGTTAGTATGACACGGGTTTTAATAGTATTTGCCTTGTTGCTGTTTACTTCTTTTACTCGGTAAACAGCTATATACCGCGGTGGAGGATTTAGAACCGGAGTCTCGCGGTCCTTCTCAGGTTAACGCACCGTAAAAAGGAGCCCGAACAAGGTACAAGGCGAGGACGTTGTCCTAGCCGCCCACGTTACTTCGTCTCATGGAGTCTTGGACCTGCAAAACCTGAAAGATTCTTTCTCTCTGTTCTTTTTCTTATTCCTTTCTCTCTTTCTGTTTATGGCGATTTCTGAGAAATAAGTGAAGGTTTGTAGTCCTTACGTCCTTCATGATTCACGCAAAGAACTGTTGAACGATCAGATCAATCAATCTTTGTATATATCTATAGTGAGATATCGACACTGTTGTACTTAATGAACTAATGTTTGGCGCTAAGAAATCATGTACATCGATCTTTACATGAATATCTTTTTGGTACGAGATTCATATCGCGTGAAAAATCATCATTGATTATTTGATTGATCATGTTTTCAAGGAAAGATTTCAAATTTTTCTTCTGTTTATTAAAATATCTTTATTGATTTATTTTAGTTTTCGCTTCTTCAACTATTTTTTACTCATACCATTTAATTGAAAATATAATTAACATATATTCAGGAGTATTCTTTCATTAAAATATAGATATTTTTTAATATTTATGTGATGATAAATATATTTGATTTTAAAATTTGTCTCTATGAATTTCAGCATGACTCAATAGGCTAGGGATTTTGGTTTGAAATTTATTGACAGATAAAGCAGTAAAAGATAATTTTTTTTTTTTAAATTGGAATAATTTAAATAACCTCTAACTTTTGAATTAATCGACTGATTTAACTTATTTTCGAGTATGATCAAGATAATTGCCCAAAAATAAGTGTATAAAATTCTATTGTGATCCAATCAGTATTGTAGGTGCGATTGTTATGAAAAGGTGTGTTATATTGAAACAGGTCACATACAGTTTTGACAGATCATAATTAATAGAGAACATTATTTTCGATAATAAGATAGCAGTAAAATTGAAAAAATATTTCATTAGCTACAAGAAAAATTGAATATGATTAGAATATCATATGTAATGAATAATTTATTAGGAGTTAAAACCATAGAAGATATTTTTTTATATATTTTTAAGAATTTTCAAAGCTTAAAAATTATTAGACGGAACAGTCGAAGTGTTAAGTCTAAGGTAAAGAATCAAAGCTCATAAAACCAGAAATACAGTACATTTAGTAGAATCATCTATGGGGTTTAGTTCTAAAGTCATGTGAACTTTAATTCTGAAAAAATAAATTTTTTAAAAAACCGTGAAAATTTTGAATAGCCACAACTTCTCAAGTAATTGATCGATTCAGCCCATCTTAAAACATAATCAAAGTAATTGCTTAAAAATAAAAATGTAGAAATTTTCATTAAGATCCGATAAGAATTGTAGACTCTATGCAGCCGACAAGGCCGGTTATATCATATATATGTTAGACTGTTCGATTTTTAGACCACATTTTATTTTATGTCCAACCTGAAAAAGTGATAATTTATAAAAAAAAAAAGTATAATCTGTTAAAAACAATTTCTAATTGAACTAGAGGATTGGTGCATTGACAAATTCAATTTCCCATTTAAATAACATGGGAAAATTTTTCTTTCTGTTTCAACTTGATTTTTCGTCTTTAAAAGATTCTTTTGGAAAAATCAAGTACATGACTCCTGTAAGGCATAAAAATTGCTACAAAAAAAAGCTTAAGAGAGTCAAGTGTACACACGGAAAGAAACGGATCTCAAAATTTAGGAATAGTTACTATGTGACAAGTAATCCAAAACTATTAATGGGTCCGATAGCTTTTACTTTTGTCAGAAGTAAAAGCTCTCGGATCCTGCTGGTGATTTCGGATTACTTTCCGTGGATTAATTTTTGCTTACATTTTTTTTCCGTATGCGACCCATAATTTTCCGGTTGCCATACGAGGACCTAGTTTCACAATGCTAAGCTCAAGTTTGGATCAAGCGTGAGCCTGCTATTTTTTCCTACCTGGAACGGAACACGGATTTTGGGTAAAACTCTCTATCAATTAAAAAAGGAACCTATAATTTAATATCAGACTATTACTAAATTAAGGGCATTAGGAAATTATTAAATTACTAGTTGACCCGGCAGACTTCGTACTGCCTCAATCGATTGTAGAGCAAAATAAAAAAATCAACTCTGTTTAGGTTTCCACTATATAAAATTTGTGCATTGTCGTACGGTGAACGGTGTGGCTCAATCAGTTATAGATCAAATTGAACGGAATATAGTATAGTGCCGGATAGCTCAACTGGTAGAGCACTTGGCACGATACCGACATGGTCTGGGCTCGATTCCCAGTTCAGGCTATCTATATTTTTCTCAATTTATCTATAAATTGTCTTATTGAGAGGGTTTGCATGTTTAGGTTTCTACTACATTAAATTGGCGTATTACCGTACGATGAACGGCGTAGCTCAATAAGTTATAGATCAAATTCAACGGAATATAGTAAAGTGCCGGATAGCTCAACTGGTAGAGCACTTGGCGCGATACCGACATGGTCTGGGCTCGATTACCAGTTCGGGCTATCTATGAAGCGTTCCACGCCAAATCAGACACCATTTAGCTTTTTAACCTCGGATTTTTTTGAAACTTTTTTATCTTTTAGCATAGGTTAAAAGAGGCCTTCATTATTTTTTTCAAATTTTTTCCCCCAACCGTTTTTGAAATATCGAATTTTTAAAATGAAATTTAATAAATCTTAAAAAAATAGATCCCATCGTTGTTTCGTTATGAGCATAGCTGGAAAAGTTGTAGAATAGGTGACAGTTTTCTGTGAAAAATTATGAGGATATGTAAATCGATCATTACGTGTTTTTTATAAATCGACAATTTATACTTAAAAATTAAAATTTCAATGCAAGCGTGGTTCCAAAATTTTTTTTGATATTTTTTATCGAAAAAATATCTAAAAACGAACATTTTTTGACTCCTTAAAAATTTTGTTTAAATCACTTTTCGCAAAGTTACAGCCGTTTGAAAAAAAAATCTCGCCATTTTTAAAAATTCGATATTTCAAAAACGGTTGGGGGAAAAAATTAAAAAAAAAATCATGAAGGCCTCTTTTAACCTATGCTAAAAGATAAAAAAGTTTCAAAAAAATCCGAGGTTAAAAAGCTAAATGGTGTCCGATTTGGCGTGAAACGTCTCCTATATTTTTCTCAATTTATCTATGAATTGTCTTATTGAGAGGGTTTGCATGTTTAGGTTTCCACTATATTAAATTGATTTCCACTATAAAAAAAACCAATTTAATATAATGGGAACCTAAACATGCAAATCTTCTCAATAAGACAATTTATAGAGAAATCGAGAAAAATATAGATAGCCCGAATTGGGAATCGAACCCAGACCATGTCGGTATTGCGCCGAGTGCTCTACCAGTTGAGCTATCCGGCACTATACTATATTCCGTTCAATTTGATCTATAACTTGTTGCGCCACACCGTTAATGATACGGTAATACACCAATTTTATATAGTGAAAACCTAAACATGCAAACTTTCTCAATAAGACAATGTATAGATAAATTGAGAAAAATATAGATAGCCCGAATGGGGGTATCGAACCCATACCATGTCGGTATCGCTCTGAGTGCTCTACCAGTTGAGCTATCCGGCACTAAACGAAACTCATATTTATTCACCTTTCAAACCTTCTTCGGACTTCCACAAATAATTCAAGACCAAAATTAGCCAAATCGGTTTAGCCGTTCTCAAGTTTTAGCGAGACTAACGAACAGCAATTGATTTTTATTTATATAGATTAGAAATTTCCATTGAAAAAAAAAACGTAATAAGATTAACTCATTAGACTATTATAAGTAGTAAATACAAATTAGAAAAATCTCAATTTCAGAAAACGTTCAATAATATCATATTTGATATTAATATATTCGACTGTAGTATTCACGGGTCCTTGATCAAAAATTATATAAAAAATTGCAGCTACCTAGGGCCGGTGGCAGTAAGAAAAAATAGGTTAGGAAAGAAGCAGCGGGGTGGACGAGATTATTTGCATTTTAATTTGCATAGTAAAACATACCTCGTCAATCAAGGGATCGAGACAACGAAATATGATAGCACAAACTCCGCGGACGTCGCATTAACGTGAGTTACATGACCGCAAGGCAACCCAGCGGTCATGAAGTCGTTCACGTATGCTGATCTTAAAATATGCACCCGTGAATTGAGATTAGTTGGCTCGATAGCGTTGTCTGGATCAACCAGCATTTTTTATCCATCTTACTATCTTACATCATACTATTTACCTCTTTCATCTTTGTAGTGTAAATCACAATCATTTTATATTACCGGATGAGTTGTGAAACTTACTATAAATTATTATTTATTGACTAGTATCTTACGGATTATAACTTAAAGTTTTAATTTTTAAAGTTTCCCAACTATTTTGTCATTCAAGTTACGCCATACGAATGGATGGATTGATCCAATATCTATCAAATAATTAAGTAACGCTATCAATAACATGTTCGAAGTTACACTATCAGAAGAATCCATGAAGAATTATATGGAAATTTATAGAAATCTATGTAAGAAACTATGAATTTGCATAAAAATCAATGGGGATCAACAAAAAAAAGTATGGGTTTGGATAGGAATTCATGTAGGAAAGTATGAGTATAGAATCTCCTGTAGAAAATCGACATAGGAAACTATGGATACTTAGATTTCATGTAGAAAACTATCGATCCCCGGATTGCCATACAAAAAATACATATAAAAATTTTGATATCTAAATTCCCATGTTAGAAATTCATATGGAGACCCGGGTACATGTATTCTCATGTAAAAATTGTGTATACATGGTAGATTATGTATGTCTACATAAGAATATAAACTAGGTTCCCATATGGATTTTTGCATGGTTTGCATTCTTACAAGAAATAATTCTAACAATATGCATTGGTAACCAAACAGAGTGAATAACTGTAACCATAACAGCTTCACTCCCTCAGTAATATCATTCCTTATGCAGATAATATTAATTTATGTGAAGGAATACTTAAATCTTTTGCCTTTTTCTTGCTTCGTTCTGAAATCCCGTCTTCTGCTTTAATAGAATACAGTAATACACATAAATTTCAAGCTCATAAAAAATTCACTGCCCTTAAGCCGAAACAAACAGTTCGCCAATCATCGTTCATTACAGTCAAAACTTCCGCAAAACGATGGCGATCTAAAGATCTTTGCTCTTATGTTCACTGCTCATTTATAGTTAACTATACAAATTTTACGCACGACTAGTTTGTAACTTACTCCAGTCGAAATTTAAAAAATGATTTGAGCCTCTAAGTCCTACTGGAAGGCAAGGAGGCTAAAATTATTGTTTCAGACTATGATGACCTATACATGAGAACCATAATTTCGGCCTAAACTTGGTACTTTTGTCCGCTTTTACCATGTTTAGGTTGAAATTATTGTTCTAAAACCATAAAATTAGCCACTAGAGCCTAAATTTGTACCATCAGAAAGATTTTTATTGGTTGATGCGAAATAGGCAAGGGGAAGGAAGGAAAAGGGGAAGGAATTAAAATCAAAATGGCTTCCGGGAGCGGAAAAAAATTAAAAATAAAAAAATCATTCTATTTAATAATTTATTAAAATTTTCAGGAATTAGAGCAGAAAGTTACTCAAATCATATATTCACTAGAGTAATTTTTTGTTTATTACTTTCATTAATTTTTATTCAAGTTTCTGAGAATTCTAACTTTAGTTGTAATTATTGGAGATAATAATTAATAAAAAATTCTATAAAATTGAATGGTTCAAATATTTATTCAATTACGTATTTTTTATTAAAAATCAATTATAATGTACTCATATTTTTTACGTAATGTTTATTTCTCATTTGTTAACATGAATTTTAAAAAGAATCATAAAGTTCTTTTTTGTATTAATGATTGAACACCTTTTTGTATAATTTTAAAAGAATTAAAATACAAAAGTGTAAAATTGACACATAAAAGTGTCAAATATTCGACACAAAAATTTTCAACACAAAATTTTTTGATAAAATGACGCAAAATTTTTACTGTGCAATCTGTATTTTGGCTCTATACCAAATTATTGAAAATTAGAACTTTTGATATTGAATCAATTTAATATGCTAACGTAAATAAAAAATCACATGCTTAGTGCTACTCACATGTAATATTTTATGATTCATTAATTAATTTTTGTAACATTAGATGTCTCAATTGAAACTCTATTTAAAAACTTACAATTTCTCAACTTATACCGCTTTAAAAAATTTTCTAGAAATTAAGTGGATCTATTTTATAATTTAACTTGATAAAACATAGAAAATTATAATTTGTCACGGTTGGAAAAATTTTTCAAGTCCACTTTTAGATTACATAAATATTCAACTCTTTCAAAATTTTTCAAAGTCTAAGAATGGACGCAGAAAATTTTTCTGACTGTGATATGTCTATGTTTTATCAAGTAAAACTCCAAAATTGACCTACTTATTCTCACGGTAGGCTATAGAATGAAAAAAAATTGTTTTGTTAGCAACGGTAGGCTCTGGAGGCTCAAAATACTGTTCTAAAATACTAATTTATGACTCTACAACCTATTTTCAGGACATTGAGGGTCGAAATATTGTTTTACATTTAGCGGTAAGTACAACAACAAAGAAAATGAGGCTTTTGAGGCTCAAAATATTATTTTAATTTTGACTCGGGACGTCGCTGTAAACTTTTACCACCGTCTCTACATATATATTGAAGTGAATCAATCTGAAAATACATTTATCATACTCAGTAGAATTTCTAGTTTTTTTAAGTGCCTAACTGTAATGCATTCGTTTCGTTATAACAGTAACAGAATCAACTTTATAGGAGTTTACATAGTAGAATATAAAAGTACAGGTCTCAGAGAAATTTTTAATTATAATTTACAAAATTAATTTTCGTATTCAGATTTTTATTTTATGTACATACAAATAATCATCTTTTACTAAATTGTTTATAACAATTCAGAGATTATAAGAGAGGCAGAAAGTAATTTGTAAATGGAATTTGTTTCAGGTATCATATAAGCTATTCTGTGTAGCTCCTTTAATCAAGGCATTTAAAATTTTATACACTTAAGTACATTTGTCATAATAACACTTTCATGATTAAGTAGAAGATCGTAAGAGTCACGCAACGCATAAACATGCAGATTAAAATAATAACAACACGCAAAAAAATAAATAATAAATTTTTTTCGGATTTTCATTCACTTCTATTGTTTGAACAATAAACCCGCATCAAAGAAGGTAATTCATAAATAATATAATATTGAAAGCGAAAAAGTATTAGAGTGTTTCTCTAAATTATATATACATATATATGAAAAAAAAAAGAAAAAAAAAATAGTCACTCTTGGTCTTTAAATTTTATTGTTTGAAATGATAAAATACATCATCTTGCCATGTAGATATAGTCGCATCAGTAATACTTAAGGTGAATTCTTTCACATATACATTGGATGTCTACAAACACAAGTAAAATTTTATCGCTTAAAACTATAAAAATTGATGCGCTTAAGATATACTTCTTGACAATTTAAAGAAAGTAATAATTATACAACGTTGTATATAAAATCAATTGCTCGACATGGAAAATTTTAGTTATCATACTGAATGATTTTTTACTTTTTTTTATTATAAACTTCAATGTTCCAAACAGCGAATGTTGAAGCTAAAACGTTAAATTATTATAATTTAATTTTTTTATCTACCAAGCAGTAATTTCTATTATTTATGACATGATTTATTTACATATAAACCTTAAATTTCAATATTTAAATTGAGATTATTATAATTTATTGTATAAAACCACGAAATTGCTGTTGGAAATGATATTAAATTGTGACCACATTCTAAATTTTGAGTTATCAATTATTAATTTTTATAATTAATTTTTTTGCGTGAAGAAATATACAAAGATCTTCACATAAAAATACACAGAAGGCTGGATCGTTGACTGAACTGCTTTAAATAATTACCTCTTCCCTTTTTAGGTGAATTGATTCAGAGCAATCACGAAGCACTTGAGATATTTATGCACATCTTTATGTTTTAATATCCTTCACTCCTTTCAATGGAGCTAGCAAGTAAATCTCGTTCCTATCATCTTAGGAAAGAAATTCTAAGGCTAAATTTTTTTTTCTCTGGTGCTCAACACACAGTGTTATAAATATTTTCTTCCTCTATTGGAGCACTCAACACATCTGATACTTCTGAATGTGCAGCAAGTTTTACGTAACCTCGATCTATCTCATTGGCACATAACTTACTAAGTGATGAATTTATTTTTGGCGATCGGCAGTTAATTTTCCCAGAGTGATTGTCCTTGGGTTCACAAATTTCTGAGTAAATATCTTCTAACTTAAGAGGTGGTGTCAATGGAAATGGAGTCAAGCTGTCTCTAACTTTTGAGTAAGGCGGGTCTGAGTCGGTTTTTGTTTGGATCTCAAGAACACTTGTCGATATGGATCTCTGTACACGCTGTCTCGATGCATTATCGTTATGTGCACTTAGTGTTAATGCATTTGTATCCGATTCAAGGCTACCGTATCGTTCCGGTACCCTCATACCAATTTCTGGTCGAACAGCAAAGGTAAAAGATGCGGACTTTTTTGCTGGATTTCTGCTTTTACTACTGTGAGTAATTTTTGTAATTCGCTCGAGGAAACTTTGATTAGTTGAATTTCCACTACTTCTGGAATAAATTCGATCACGAATTGTTGTTTTTTCCATGTGTTCTAAGCTTACTTTTAAACTCTGTAAAATTGGTTTTGCTTCAGACTGAAATTTTATTTCTTTTAAATGCAGTTCTGTCAGTTGATTACCACTATTTATCAGTTTTGGTGGTGCTACACGAGGTTCAGTTGCTCTCTGATCTAAGGCACGTCTGTAATGAATATTTTCCACATGTCTATTATCTCATCAAATGAAATATATACTTTGTTATAGATAAAACAAAAATGCCTGAAAATTACCTGCACGCTGAAAGTAATCGTTGCATTTTTGGAGATGCAAGTAGTCTCGATTCAGATGGGCAACCTAATCGATCTCGTTTGACTCTTGGTGCACCGGGACCGGTTGCAACCAATTCCAGAAGCTCTGGAACGGCAATGTTAGATAAGGGTCGATCTGGTATCAATGGTACAGCACATCCCAATACTATGGGACCTTGCGTTGCATTTTCAAGTTGCATCAACCCACTGTAATCTCGTGGCAATGAAATCGGTAGGGGACCTGCAACTAATCGTACCTGCAAACAAACAAGATTTCCTGCAACTCTTTCTTGCATTTCTCCGCTGGGATTTAGTTGTTACTGAGTGTGTGAACTATGTTATTAATTGAGAATGTAATAGTCCAGTCGAGTTAGGCCTAAAAAGTAACTCTTGCAGGTGAAAATTCCTGGCTGACTAATTTTTTCACGGGATGATTCAGAACATGCTAAAACTATGACAAACGAAAGAATCTAACAAAAAAGTGCTTTGCAAATATGATTTTTTATAACAAAATCGTCAAAACTCCGATTTAACGCAAATATTCAACAAACTATAGCACATAGATAAAAAAAAACCTTTATAAAATTTGAAGAAACAAAAATAATGAATAAAATGAGCCCTTATTTAAGATTCTACGAGCTGTAATTTATAGATTATTTAAATATTAATTAATTTTTTCGACAACTCGATCTTATTTTTTACACATCAGCTGTTCCGGCGCCGGAACTTGCCGAAGCGTGACGATGCATGTCGAAGCTGCGCGTACGCTCGTTCGGGAAACTTAAAATTTTAAAAATTACTTTTTATTTTCTAGCTGAAAGACATTTATATTTAATGTAACGAAAAAATTAAATAGTAATTAAATTTTTTATTCCTATAAAAAATAATTAAACGGATCAATTCTTAGGTTAAATGTTTTTTAACAATATTAAAAATTAAAAATACGTTCTTTTCGGTAATTTATTTCATTTTTTATTAAAATCGATTGCCTAATTATTTTCATATCTTAAAATTAAAAATTAAAGTTCGCTTATAATTGAATAAATACATATCATGATTTAGAGCAAAGTTTTAAATATTTTCATAAAATTATTTGCTCCAACAAAAGTATTAATGTAATATAATTTGTCATGAAAGGGCGTTCGTGCGTAATCTAAAAACAATTTATTTTAAATTACTCTGTCCTATTCTCATACTCAACATTATTTGTAAATTTTATTTCAAGTATTGAAGCATAAACAAACTATAAAGACATTACAATTAGTAACGATAGAAATATCGAACATTCTAAGAAGCCATTTTTTTCGGCATAGTTAATTGTTTCATTACCCAAATTCAGTCCAAGTAAAATCGCTACTTTTGTCCTTTTATACTTACTCCTTGTAATTGATGGTCAGTTATATATAAGAGATTTATGTAAAATAAGTAAATAGTTGCAATGAAAATATATAAATATTTTTTTATTCATAATTTTAAGATATGAAAATGATTAGGCAATCGATTTTAATAAAAAATCATATAAATTACGGAAAAGAACATATTTTTAATTTTAATATTAATTAAAAACATTTAAGCTGAAAATTGATCCGCTTAATTATTTTTTATAGGAATAAAAATTTAATAACTATTTAATTTTTTCGTTCAATTAAATATAAATGTCTTTCAACTAGAAAATAAAAAGTAATTTTTCGAATTTTAAATTTCCCGAACGAGCGTGCTCGCAGCTTCGTTATGCATCGTCACGCTTTGGCAAGTTTCGGCGTCAGAACAGCTGATGTATAAAAAATAAGATCGAGTTAACGAGAAAATTAATTAACACTTAAATAATTTATAAATTACAGCTTGTAGGAACTTAAATAAGCGCTCATTTTATTCATTATTATTTTTCCTTTAAATTTTATGAAAGTTTTTTTTATCCGTGTGCTATAGTGTGTTCAATATTTGCGTTAAACCAGAATATCGACCATTTTGTTATAAAAAAAAAACACATTTGCAAAGCTTTATTTTGTTGGATTTTTTTGGTTGTCGTACTTTTAGCATATTCTAAATCATCCTGTCAAAAAATTAGTCGGCTAGGAATTTTCACCAGCAAAAATCCTTATCTCAACTAGACGATAATGTAACATTCGAATTAGATTAGTAGAATAATACGGTACAAGGAAATTATTATTTCAGTATATCTTTGTGACATATTTACTTTTTTTATTATATACCTTATTAATGATTAGGACAGAAAATTTAATTGTAGCATTCTCAAGGGAGTTTTACGTAAATCTGTATCTTCAGTCTTCAGTCAGTTTACATCATCAGTGCTGAACACGTCCGGGGTAAGATACTTTAAGTCTGTAGCAATGCAGTATAATCTTCGTTATGTAACTCTCTCTCTCTCTAAATTTAACAAGATTTTCTCCTTAATGTTAACAATCCTGCCTGTCACTACGTTTTTTTGCGCGTCCAATTAAAAAAAAAAATTACTAGCAGGCAATTCAAATCTTCCCATGTGCACCTATATCATTATATACAATAAAAACCTAACTTAAAAGTGGGTCGCATTTTTTTCTCCATACATTACGCATTTTGCTGTGCAGACCTGCGCACATAAGATACAAGTTTTGGTGTGGTGGGGACGACAGGATTTGTTAACATTACGGAATGGTCCGGGACAGAAGTGTTAACATTACGGAGATTTTACTGTATTTGCATCAGATGCATTAGCGCAGACTTGCTGCAGAATCGCGTAAGATAGCTGGACATGACTATCTTCTGCGTTGTTTCAGAAGCCGTCTATTCAGCATTAGTATAGCCAATTCAATGGTGTTCACTTGAGACATTCTGCAGCAACTCTGACTTAACATTGTTACATAGAACTTACACTGCTGAAAATATTTACTGCAGACTGTATCTACAGATTTCCGTAAGTTTATGAGCAGAATCTTAAACAAAGCTTAATAAAATCTTTGGCAAGTATACTTAGGAAATATATCTTCTTCAAACCTTGTTTAAATCTTACGTAAGAAGCTTGCAGAAGGTCATTCATCAAATAACTTGCTCAAGACAATGTTACGAGGGAACTAGTCAAATGAAAAAGATTAATGACAATGTCAAAGTAGACCCAAGTCAAAAGCAAGAAAGGGATTTGAGCCTCTAAATCCGACACGAGAACAAGGAGTTTGGTGTTATCTTTCTAGATTATAATGATTCTTACATGAAAACAGTGATTCAAACCTAAACTTCATAACTTTGTCCTATTTTACGAAGTTTAGGTTCAAATCATCTTTTTACAAAATAAAATTATCTTCCGGAGTTTAAATTTGTAGGGTGAGAAAGATTCTCATCGGATTGCGTACTATTGGTAAAGGAAAAGAAGGAAAAAAATTTGAAATTTGAAAATTCCACAAATTATTGTTCAGTGATGAATGTTTTATTGTAAGATTAAAAAAGATAACATCTAAATTATGAATAATAGTGGTTAAAGATATAAGAGTAGTGTTCGAATCGAATAGTACTAATCTTTGAAATATTAATATATTATACATAGTTAATTATTTTATGTGAACAATAAATACGAGTGATATACTGGGAAATGAAAACTGCCGAAGAATTCGTAAAAAACCTGAAAAATAATTTGTTAGCGCCGGGATTTGAAACCAAGACCGAACGAATATGAACCATGACCGCTGCCGCACTGCTCAAATGCTCAAGTTTAGTTAGAAATATCTTTATTTACTTAGAACGCAGCTATTATTGTAACAATAATATCATGCTAAAAAATTAAGATTATTCGAAATTATAAATTAAAAGTATGGTAGGCCTTGGAGGGTAAAATATATCTTTACAAAGGTGATTTACTTTTTCATATGCCACTTTTAGGATATCGAGAATTTAAATAATGTATTACATTCAGCAGCAAGTCCAACATTAAAAGAACTGAGGTTTTTGAGGCTCAACCTGCTTTTTTAATTTTGACTTGGGGATTGAAGTAATAAATAAACTATTTTAAATTATAATGTAATATGATACTAAAAAAGTAAGATCATCATCTATATTTAATCGTACTCGTAATGGTAAATCTCTTTTGGCTAATTGATGAACTCTGTAAAGGACTGCATCACTTCCGGTGTCTAGACTACCACTTTGACATGTTGCGTAAAATTCACTTCTAGAAGAGAGAGGCACGAATAGTTCGTGACCTTGAGAGTCAAGACATTGGGCGTACTGATCTCGCTCGGACAACCTTGAATTCTTCTTCTTTGAAGTATCACTCGTGGTTACTTCAGTAGTTATTGGCACTTTTCTAGTATCCTGAAATACTGCTGCCAAACGTAATACTTCACCTGCTCTTACTATTGTTTTTATATAATGAGCTCTCAAATTTCCATTTTCTAGAAATTAACACAAAATAAAAAAGTTCATTAATTTTACAGTAAAAACTATATCACAGATTTAAGTACAATAGTAATTATGTCTATAATTATTAAAACAATAGTTAAAAAGATTCAAAAGCGATGATATCAAGTTATAACATTTGCTTCAAGTATTGTGATATGGAAGTCGAATTATACAAAACTTATACAGTCATTTACTATAAACATGTTCATTGCAAACGTTTATATTGACTCGATTCTAAAATAGAATATTACATACACGGAAAGAATTTTTTGTTGAAAATTACTCTGCAATTTCGAGTAATCCTGGGCCAATACAAAAAATTAGTATTTTTTATTTCAACTTTTAATATTTTTCGTTGAAATATTAATATCACTAGACTATATTTTACTCTACTAAGATAAGTGCCCGGATGAAAATAACAGATATGGTCAAAATATACGTAAAAACAAATGATAAATATCAGAAAATATATATGGCGAATTTAACTATATTTTCTGATATACTTTTTTTTTTTATTAAAAGATATAATACTCATCATATACAAGTCCGTATATGTTTAGCATGTATAAATTATTCCAATTAAACTAGATTTAAGAGAACTCCAATTAAAATAGATCTAAGTTTTAATATACTTTTTAAATTGCAGTTGAAATTTTCAAAATTAATTAATTTGATGCGAATATATATACCCATATACATATATGTCGAAGTCTTTTCGCAAAATCCGTCATCCCATGAAAAACCTAAGTATTTACAGAAATGTCGAAGCTTAGTGAAAAATGATTATTTTCATAAAATGACCACTTGACTATGGCATATCGTGGTTAAAACCAAGTTACACAATCGGGCGCAGTTCATAGTTTGATGTTGCGTGTAATGCCTGTAAAGTGTCCAATGTTGTGTCATTAAAAAATACATCAATTAAAAAACAACTTTTTTATTCGTATTTAAAATATAATCAATATGAACACGTTTATTAAAATACATATCAATAACTTTGTTATTTTGTCAATTTACTTTATCTTATTTTGTCAATTTACTTTATTTTACTTATTATCACATGACCCACTTTTATGACACCTTGAATTGCATTAAAGCTTAGACTTAAAACACAAACATCTGTTAGTTTGATATTGATTTTTTGAAGGTTGACAAGAACATTTCACAAAGCCTTGTCCTTTAAACAAGGATTAAGCACCCACTGCTTCCCGAACTGAAACAAATGTATTAACTTCAACTTGTTCAACTTTGAAAAAAGTAGACGACGCTTTTTTTAGGTCACTCTTATTGAACCACGATTTGAACACTCCAGCTGTTGTTTCAACCCGATATACAACATTTTTGATGTCCGTAATTACGGGGACTATATTCTGTGGGTCTCCCGGACTTCTGTCAACTTTATCAACATTGACTAGTATACAGTCACCAACATTTATATCCGGCAATATTTTTTTTGTTACTGCTACCATGCTTTCAGCTTGTTTTTTCATACCATAATACAATTGAACTTGATTAGAATAAATAGTTACTCTTGAATTGCAGAAATAACACGATCCATTTTCCATACAAGACAAATGGATCGGCAGAGAACGAGTTTGACAATCGTCATTCTGGCTGTTAGATAAATATTCTTGACATATCACTCATTTCCGGCGTTTCAATTGTCTCAGCTTCGGTTTCGATTGTTATAGCTTCCGTAGAACTAATTGACTCATTGACTCGTGTATTATTATTTATATCACTTGATTCAGACGCGGCGTCAGACGAGTTTTACACCATTTTTAATTTTTACAAATCCTGTTCGGTAACTAACGATGATAGCATGTGCTGTGGGAGATTTGATGAAGCAAGGCCTACTTTTGAGTCACTGCCAAAAACTACTTTGTACGGGCTTCTTCCAATCACTCGATGCAAAGAATTATTCTTTTGCCACTGAACGAAGTAACAACCTGTCGCCCAAGAAGGTGACTCATTATCAACTATCCAAACGCGAATCATGTTCTCAACATCTTGATTGGCGCGTTCAACACTACCTTGACTTTGTGGATGACGGGGCTTACCATGAACAATGTGTAATTGTGGCCAACTAACTTTCAATTCTTCAATAATTTTATTGACAAATTCACGGCCGTTGTCACTTTGTAATATAGAAGGAGGACCAAATTGTGGAAAGATTTTGATGAGTTCGTCGGCGACAGCTGTAACTTGTTTTGCTTTCAAGGGTCGCAAACACAAATATTTAGTAGCGTGGTCCTGATAATTAAGTAGCCACTTATAATCACCATCTGGAATTGCCTGAAAATCGAATAAATCCACTTGTCCCCTTGTCATAAAACATTTTGTCAGAATTGGCTTAACTACAACTTTAGCAACTGTCTTGCTTTTTTTCAACTGGCATGTTTGACAAAACTAGAGAAATATTTCGACACAGGGCCGAGGAATAGAGCAGTTCTGTTTAATGACAGCCATCATCTTATCTCGCGATCCATATCCACAATTGATGTGGACATCAATTAATTTTTTAAAGATTTCCTCTTTTAGAGTAAGGTAAATTAGTTGATAGGCAGTACTTGATATTTTTACTACGTATGTTTTATCTTCTATAGTAACAATATCGTATTTATTCATCAAATAGTATTCACGGTGCGTTTTAGTAGTAGCTTTTTTAGCCAGAGCTTTAATCATTTCGTCAGCAATCTAAAAATCATAAATATATAAGAATCATTAATCATAAATAAATAAGAAATTATAAATAAAATAAATCAAATTTTCGTAAAGACTTAACCTCCAAAATATTAAATTATTTATTACCTCTTTCAATTGAGCTGATGTGTACGGTCGTTTGCTGGGTTGCTTCTCATAATACTCACGATCTTTTTCATTGAATATTCCTTTATTTACTAATATACACACCATTTTTATTTATTAATTTAACAAATACTTGATTAGGTTTGGATTATTGCACGTTTATTGCATAAGCTAGTCTTTTTGTGAAAAACACAAGCCTGTAATCCGTCAGATAACGTATATTATGATTTATCATCAAGCGCTAGAGTTCAATGATCATTTCACGAACTACCTAGGCAGGAAATGCAATATGAAAATTTTTCACTAAACGTCGACTTTCTGAAAGTGCCTGGGTTTTTCATTGAATAACGGATTTAGCGAAAAGACTACGGCATATACATACCCCGAATAAAATATATGCATAAATATAAAAAAGAAACTTTATGGTGCCATATATAATATAAATTATATATTACCATATGGTCGTACAAGAGATAAACAAAAGGAAATTGTAGCTCCAAGTGTCTACATTTTGGATCAGGACTTTAAAATTTTGGAGTGTCAGCGGTTTTTGAGTAATCTTAGAAAAACCAGCGATAAAAAAATTAAAAAATTTTTTTTATTTGTTTTTTTTTGGTCTACGGGCGTGGATAAAATTTTTGACGCTTGACCACTATGAGGATCGGATACCTTCGTTATTCAGCTTTAATTTCATTGTTTGTAGACCTTGATTCGTCCATTTCTCGCCGAGATATCGGTCTTCAAATGGAAAAGGATCATTTTGTCTTTGATTATCGATATCTCAGAAACCAATGATCGCACGGAAAGTTAATGGTGGGTTTCAAAACCTTGAATAAATGTCCTTCAACGATTACCCACTGCTTACTCGAAAAAAAATTTTTTTCCTATCGTCACATGAATTGAAAGCAACAAAATGCAACAAAAAAAGGGCTTTTGGGGGTTTTTTGAAAAATCAAGCGCTGAAACGAAAATATTGTGGGAATCGATAATGTTGAGTGAGCATTTTACAGTTCGATACGTCTACAAAAATCCTACAAACAGCCAAATTAATCCAACTAGCCGTTTTTTTTTTTATTTATTGCAAACAGTGCTTAGATTTTCAAAAAAAAAAATTTTTTTTTCGAATTTAATGGACGAGGGATGGTTTTGGCGTTGGTTTTGAAATTACCTAAAGCTATTCCAACAAAAAATTCCAATATCTCCACAAAAACCCTACAAAGAGCCAGATCAATCCAACCAGCCGTTTTTTTTAATTTACTCGATCGAATTTCTGAAAAAATTGAAGGATCATGGTTTTTGCTTTGAATAGCTGATAATCTTTAACAAATGAAAAAGCAAATTTTTTTCTGAGCTTTGTCCACATTTTGATTGTAGGCGGTACTTGAATTTCTAGAAAAAAAATTTTATTCCAAAAAGAAAAATTTTTCGAAAAAGTTTTTTTTTGGAATACTTTTATGAAATTTAAACACGTTTCCGCCGCTGCATCTTGTGATTTGACTGATTTCTCGTTCATTAAATTCGAAGAAAAATTTTTTTGAAAATTTAAGCACTGCCTGCAATAAAAATCTGTACAAATCTCAGAAGAAAATTTGTGTTCTTATTTTGTTAAAGATTAGAATCTTTTCAGAGCAAAAAACGTGATCCTTTAATTTTTTCAAAAATTTGATTGAGTGAATCAAAAACGGCTAGTTGGATTAATCCGGCTCTTTGTAGGGTTTTTGTGGACATATTGAACTGTAAAATACACACTCAACATTATCGATTCCCACAATATTTTCGTTTCAGCGCTTGATTTTTCAAAAAACCCCCAGAAGCCCTTTTTTTATTGCATTTTTTAATTCATGTGACGATAGGAAAAAAAATTTTTTTTCGAGTAAGCAATGGGTAATCGTTGAAGGACACTTATTCGAGTTTTTGAAATCCACCATTAACTTTCCGTGTGATCATTGGTTTCTGAGATATCGATAATCAAAGACAAAAGATCTTTTTCCATTTGAAGACCGACATCTGGGCGAGAAATGGACGAATCAAGGTCTATAAAGAATGAAATTAAAGCTGAATAACGAAGGTATCCGATCCTCATAGTGGTCGAGCGTCAAAAATTTTATCCACGCCCGTAGACCAAAAAAACAAATAAAAAAAATTTTTTAATTTTTTTATCGCCGGTTTTTCTAAGATTACTCAAAAACCGCTGACGCTACAAAACTTTAAAGTTCTGATCCAAAATGTAGACACTTGGAGCTACAATTTCTTTTTTTTTATCTCTTGTACGACCATTTCTCTCGAAGTTACGGCCTGTTGAAAATCACCCAAA
This sequence comes from Microplitis demolitor, assembly GCF_026212275.2. Taxonomy (NCBI): domain Eukaryota; kingdom Metazoa; phylum Arthropoda; class Insecta; order Hymenoptera; family Braconidae; genus Microplitis; species Microplitis demolitor. The sequence continues at coordinate 14,817,458 of NC_068545.1, forward strand.
AATTTGGAATTTTTTTTTACCCTTTAATTTTTTCCAGTAGTGTATAAAAAACATATAAGTTTCGTATATAGAATACATATATTTATTACTGTATATAACTTTATATTAAATCGACGAAAATCTCTATATGACTTTTTATAATATACAATATAATATATCATATATTGCTTTGTTGCAAACATATATGATTTTATATATTTTATCCATATAATGGTTTTCCATACGGGCACACTGTACAATGTAACGTCAATGTAGAGTCTACACTACCGTCACTTTAGTATAGTACAGTTACCTTTCCCAAAATAATTTTAATGTTGTGCCGTGAGCGCAGTTGCTGTTGGTTCAAACGTCTACGTTTACTTGCCACTATACGACAAAATACTTAAACCAAAATATTTCTTACCATTGAGTTGAGTACTTTTAATTCTTGACTAGAATCACAGATCATCTCGATTAAAAACTATTCCTAAAGAAAGAATATTTTACTCTTCGAACAATTAATTATATTTTGGGGCAAAATATTTACTTTTCTCACTTGAAGAAAATATTTTTTAATTCAAGAAACATTTTTTTAATATCAACTGAATAAAAAAAAATCTTATGCCAAGATGACTAAATTTAAGAAATTTTTTTTCTTGAACTGAGAAAATTTTCGTTTTCATTCAAAATTGCAAAAAATATTCTTGCGGCACGAAAATTTATTTGCGCCAAGGTATTCTTTTTTTTTTGTGTTTTAATCTGTAATCTAAAAATAAATGATTCAATGCACGATTAAATTTTTAAATTACAACGAAAATAATTATTTTTTTACTAAACTAGAAATATAATTGTTTAAATTTTGATAAAATAAACAGGAGTATTTTTTTCAATTCTAAAATAAAATTTTATTTTTGAAGTTGAGAATTTTTAATTTAAAAAATATCAGGTGTCAGCTAAGTTTAGGGTCATTCCTAAAAATTTCTAAATAATAATTTACTATTATTTAGCAAAATTAAATTATGTTAATTAATAAATAATTAGTGTTTTATGTAGAACGGGAAAGGAGCTTAGCTTCTCTCGGGTGTCCCATGACACACGCGTCTTTTTTAATTTTATTTCGAGAAAAGTTATTCAAGCAAACATTCATAGTAAATTCTAAACCCTGGTTAAAAATACTGATTGAAAAGAATTGAGAAGTGGTGACTCCATGCAAACTGTATATCTATATATACGAACAAAAGAATCGAAATTATTGAAAAGAATTCGAATTTCATCATTTTTGATTCTTTTCAATCAATATTTTTAAACAGGGAAGTCATGATGTATTATAGAATATACTATAGTACAATCCGAAAAGGTGCTTGTCAATCTGTCAAATGACAGAGAAATACTCGAACAAAATCGTGTTCAAATTTGGAATATAACAATTCTAAAATATCTTTTTTACTAGGGACACTACAAATGGGTGGGCGCAATCTCGTGGCGAGCACCGAACTACTCCCGCTGCTGCTGCCTAGGACCGGTGACTTTCCCCTTCTCCATATCGATCTTTTCTCCCGAGAAATTTTTTCTTTTGGCTTAAGCAACTTTTGTTTTCTTGGTCGGAGCATACAAAAATACTTGCGTGAAGAGAATAGTACTTGGTCCGAGAAATTTTATTCTCTTTAACTAAAAATATGCAATCCCAGACAGGAAAGTGCAATGGGCCCAGGCTTTACCCGAGTTTGGTTCAACTATGCAGAACTCTGAGTCAAGCTTGTTCCAGCCTTGGTAGAAGTCTGGAATGATAACATCATGCCAAGGCTTGTTGCCAGCCCTGACTCATGCTTGGTTGCCAGACTTGGCCCATGCATCGACAAAACAAATAAATTTCATTAAAAAAACAATTTTATTATCATTATCTTAACAAATCTTGTGATCATTAAAGTTTAAACTATTTAAGTGAGGTACACGACGTGAAAATAACGCGGTGAAAATTCTGCTGGGCTCTGGGCGCGAACTGCTGTCCTTCTGATCGCTAGGATCGAACGGTAGCTACTGGACAAACCTACTAATCTTGAACTCAAACTTTTGTATGTTGTACTTATTCATTTAACTACAACCACCTGGTTTTATGAAATATAAAGAGCAATTAAATTAATATTTTTAATTAAGAAAAAGAAAATAATTTCTTATATTATTATTTATATTGTAATTACATAATTTTTAGAAATAAAATTTATTAAATTCAATCGATTATTTATCAAGAACCGAAATGAATTATCTTGCTCTACCACCATTATTGAAAATAACATTTATTATAAAAATTAATGAGTTATTTCATACTTAAATTAATTTTTATAAGTAAAATTATAAAATTACGGTTGTTAATTGCAAATAATAACAAACTAAAAAATCTTTTAATTATTAGTTGTGAATAATTTTAATCGAAATGTTAAAATATTTATAACTAAGACATGTTTTAGTTCAAAAATAAATAATTATTAATTTAAAAAACCATAATAATAAGTTAATTGAATAATTAATAACAAAACCTGGGTTAGCCAATTCTGGCCCAAAGATGGATAACTATAGGTATAGCCGAACTTGGATGATCCTGCCTTGGCTCAAATCTGGGTTGCTATTGAATGATCAAGGCAGGGAACCTAATCTTGACCTAAGCTCGGGTAATCATCGGGCGGCCAAAGCTAAGTTACCCAGTCCTAGCTCAAACCTAGGTCGCCATTGAATGGCTAAGATAAGGAAATTCAGTCCTGGACCAGGCTCGGGTAATGATCGAAATGGCCAAGATTGAATAACCATTCTTGATCCAAGCATGGGCCAATATAGGCGTGCCCAGCCCCTAACCAGTAGCCAGCCAGGCCTATACTTTAACATTGGCTCAAAATATATATAGATATAATTTAACATGAGGTGGCTGGCTACTCGTTTGGGCTGGGAACTGGTACTCTTACCCGATGTATTATATATGTCACATATATAAAAATATATGTTACTTATATGAAATATACATTCCAACATATTTTTTTTTGCGCCGAAATATATTTAAGTTACATAAAAAGATATATATTTTGATAATTGTAAAATATATACCTACGTATATGCATAAGTATATTTAGACCTTTATATCCCACCAAAAACAGATTCTCTGTAAAAAATCGCGCCAAGTACACGTTCAACACTTTTTATGAATGGAAAAAATTTACATTACAAAAAGCTATAAAATCTTGAAAACATCAAGTAACTGGTAGCATTGAAAATCATGAGAAAAATCTCAATCAAAATATATAATAATAAAAAAAAATATGATCCGAATGTACTTGGTGTGCGTTTAAACAATAAATTTTCTTGTTATCGTCATTTGTCTGCAGCTTACTAAAATTCAAAATGAATCATAGAAATTGACTGTAAAATCAAGTGTGTAGTCAAAATTCACACACTTGCCGAAAAACATTGAAATGTGGTGAGCAAGCTATAGAAATTAAACACGCCGTTAAACGTGTATAAAATGACTACAAAAAAACTATAGTTTGCGTATGACAAACATAGGATATACTCCCATGTGTGTTAAAATAGTATATTTACTTATAGAGTGGATTTACAGCGAATTACTTTACTCAATGAAATCGTGATGCACACCAAGTACATTCGGATCATTTTTTTTTTTTTTTTATTATATATTTTGCTTGAGATTATTCTCATGATTTTTAATGCTACCAGTTACTTGGTGTTTTCAAGATTTCATAGCTTTTTGTAATGTAAATTATTTCCATTCATAAAAAGTGTTGAACGTGTACTTGGCGCGATTTTTTACAGAGGATCTGTTTTTGGTGGCATTTCCTTTTTTTTTTTTTGTAGAGCAAAGCAACTTTATATATTCTCTGAGAGCTCCATTGTTTTTTATATTTCTGAATAGAAACCGTTGATAAAATAATTATAAATTTTTGCACGACTCATGATGCGAAGCATAAGAGTGTACTTTACGATTGAAAAATTTTTTAATGTTACGAAATATTTACATGAAATAATCTTAGCCACTAAGAAATACGAGTTTTTTATTTTTTTATTTTGTCGTCCTACATCCATTGCAGATTGTGAGAAAATTGAATTCAAAGTTGTCAAAAAATTTTTGTCTAAGTCGCCCCATCTACGATCAAAAGTAGTGTAACATTTTGTCAAGTCGTCCAATCATTTTTAAGTTTAAAATAATTCTATTAGCTCACAGTTTAATCTTTATTAGCCAATAAGAGTACACTATAATTTACCGCATAAATTGAAATTAACTTTTAAGAAAGTATTATTGTAATTAATTTTTCTTGTAGCGAGAAATTATAGGATATTTTTAGGAAAAATTTGATGAAAAAATAATCTTAATCAATATAGTTATTACTTTTTTGCAAATTATCAACAATTATTTTTTACTTAAAAAGCAGTCATGATTAAGTTTTTAATTTGTAACGCGGTAAAATTTAATTTATCATCAAGGAAAATCGTGGTTTCCCACGGCTGGTCAGTTACCCGAGCCGAAACCCCAAATAAGTATCCGTTAGAGATTTTCGACTTGTCGCCGGATGCGCTAATTGAAGAAGCTTGGGCTTCTGTCCCAAAATTAATTAAGTGGGAAGACCATTTTCTGGAAGTTGCCGAAAACGGCCGAGCTGAAAATATATAACAACAGGACAGCAGCAAAATCGGGGAGAGTCGGTCGAGCCGACAAGCCTAACGGACGTCCATCTGCCGTGAGCCTTATCCAGAAGACCAGAAACCAAGGAAAGACCAAGGGAAGCTAGATAGACGCCAAGGGTATCATCGGGTGAACAAGCGCAAAGTTGAGTGTTAACATCGTAATGCTGTGTGTAAATCAATTCTCGGCAGGTAAGCCAGAATTTATGAATCATTAATTATAAATTAAAGAGGAAAATTTCTTGGCAGGAGGCCAGAAATTATAATAGTTATTAAATCATTGTTATATAATAAATCAATCGGTATTTAATAAGATAAAATCCAGTGCTGTGAAAATCGGGATAAAGATTGAGATTTTAATTAATTAAATTTGAGTAATAAGTTGATGTCCATAAATTGTTAAAAGAAATTAAAATTGAATGCGAAGAAAGAAAGAAAGACACGAAGTAGAGAGAGATAGACTGAGACGGGCGAAGTACTGAGAGATAGCGTCGGTCGCTCGAGTCAGTAAAATATATCAATTGATGGAAAAAATATTAAATACTGGGAAATTTTGTGAATTAAAGTAAATGATTATAAACAAAGGAAAAATTAATAGTCACTAAAATTAACTCTTAAAATCGGAATTCGTAATTAGGAAAATTTGAATTGTGTGTGTGTGTGTGTGAGTTAAGTCCAGTGGACAGTAAATTGATTAAATAAAACGTGTGGGTATGTGTGTGTGTGTGCGATATAAAATGATTTCAGGGGAATTTTCAATTAATTATTTTGAAATAATTAGGTCCAGGGGATCTGGCAAGTTGCCGATTTTATTTTAATATAGATCCAGGGGATCAGGCTGATGGCCATTATAAATAAAGTCCAGGGGACTAATTTTATTAAGATCCAGGGAATCAGGCAAGTTTCCAAAATTGTATAAGTCCACGGGACTCAATTTCATAAAGATCCAAGGGATCAGGCCAGTGGCCAATTAAATATTTTAATTCATAAAGTCCAGGAGACTAATTAATCAATGTAATAAAGTCCGGTGGACTCCGTAAGTTGATAAAATAATTATATGTAAAATAAAACCCGGTGGGTAAAATTGTTTTGTGATAAATAAAATTGTTAATTATGTTAATTAAAAGTATTGTGTAATAAATTTAATTCCTCATCCTTTCTCACTCTTATAAAATTGAACCCTGAAATTTTCTGAATTTAACATCTCCGGTTCTGGAAGGCCGAGTCTTATCTTCCAGTGGCGCCCTTATTAAAATCAATTAATAAAGGGGCCAAATTTGACAAGGTTGAAAATTACCCTGTTACAAATTTTGAAAATACTTTCGTGTTCATAACTTATCATTTAGTTATATAGTAGGATTCAATTCAAAGTTAAGTTGAGCGGGTAAATAAGGATAATTTAAAATTACCACTTTGTGGTGAATAATGTCACTTGCGTGTGACTAAAAACATTAAAAATATAAAAATATTTTAGTTTGTTTCTGCTCGCCAAACTAAGTTTCTGGTAAACTTACCATAGTATCAGATTCGCCAAGCAAACCTTTACTTAGCAGTAGTTTTCTTGAAATTCAACTTAGATAGCCACTGTTGCCGAGCAAGCTGCTTCAAATTTGCCATTCAATAGCAGCAGTAGAATTCGGGCAAATTGGGTGCCAAGTTGACAATCTACAGACAAAGTGGCTATCAGGGTAGACTCGTTTTTGGAAGACAAACCAAAAGACGGATTTGGCTATAGCTGCAAGAAAGTAGCTAAAGAACAATGTGTTCCTTAATTTGATACAAGTTAGTGGAAAAGTTCACGTCAACTCATTGAACACATCGTTTCTTGCATTCAACTTAACGTCAAACCCCGGGAGCATTTTTTTTTTGAGCTTGTAACCTCAATATCAACGTAACTTCTTAGTGAAGTAAATATTGCCCTGATAGCCATTGTGCCCGCAATTCGTCGTCAATTTGAAATTGTACTCAACTGAAACCTTCTGCTGAGCAAACTTTCCCTGATGGCAAAACTTTCAAAAAGTTTTGTCAAAAAGTTGGTGTCAATTAATTGTGATCAAATTGACGACAACCGTTGACTACAAGTTGTTACCAACTTTCCCAGAAAGTTGATGGCAATCTACTACTGCAACCTGTTGCCAAGTTCCTGATAAAAATGAAGACAACTTTCTGTTGACTAATGAAATGCTAACTTTCGCTACCAACTTTCTCAAAAGTTGGCGGCCAGGTGCCGTTAACTTATAGAAATACCAATTCTTGCGGCCAACTTGATGACACATTGCTGCAGTAGGTTGTCGCTAGCTTGCTGCCAGCTTGGCTATCAGGATTTGTTCAGCAACTCTGTCGATCTTGGTACCCTAATAGAACAGCCCTGATAGCACAGTTTGCTTTAGCGAAAGTATACTTTACAAAAGTTTTCTTGAATTTTTCGTCAAATGTCCGTGAACTTCAAACTTATCCATTTTTGATAACAATTTATATACAGCTTGCTATACAATTTGAAGTAAATTTACTACCTGAATTAGAATTCAAATTCACTTCAAAAGTTGACTAAAAAAAATTTGTCGTCAATTTTCAGGCAAATTTTTATATCAGGTTATTGTTAATTTGATTTGAAAAATTGCTAAGTATTTTTTACCCATGAAATTGTAGACATTTTTATGTATTATGACCGGGCAGCGTTGGTATACGACGTGAGAGTGTGGCTCTCTCGCTGTCTCTGTTTGAATTTGGTCTTTCTCTCTCTATCTCCTTACAGCCTGATTGCTGAGTTTGGCTGAGTTAGGCGCTAGACCACAAGTGATGACTTCGCGCAGCAGGTGACCGTAAATCGGTCATATGCACATAATTAGGTAGGGGTCATCGGACGTTGAGACTTGAGACAAATCTATCGGAGACGACACTCAAGTTCAAGTGTTCGTCGAGGCAATCACGCCGGAAAACGTGCTAGGCTGATTAAAAGAAAATTTAGTTGTTTTCTCGAAACTTTTCTATATATATATATATATATATATATATATATATATATGTACTGTTCGTGTGAGTTGGTTTAGAAAACCAGTTGGTAAATCTATTAAGTGCTGTGCCCAACGTCCTTACGTCGCCATCAGCCCAGGAATTTGAGAACAACCACAACCACCGAGGAAGGCCATCAGGGATTGAAGGATGAACCGTCGGCCCATTCCGTCTGTACGTCGTATATAAATTATCCAGATAAGATTTGATAATAATTACACATATATAAATTTTCAAATACTCTCTCTCTTCAACGCGACATTATTTTAATATTTAATAGTTAATCTATTTTTTGTCCAATGAAATTTACTCGCGAAATAAATTTATTATCGCTGGACACTCAATGAATTTGATTAAAATTTAATTTATAAGAAAAGGGGAATTTTGTAAATATTTGGGACTTGGTTAAATAAAAATTCATTATATGTAATAATTGAATTAACTCTCTAAATAAAATTATTGTCATCACCAGTGTCCTTAGAATAAGTTAAATTTCAGCCGCGTGTCCGGTCAAGACGAGTCGACCCATCTCTGAGATCTATTTCCCGCGTTCCAGAACCAACAATATAATAATTATAATTTATATTTATAATTAATAATCAATTATTTAATCGGGAAATTATTTAACGGTGGTTCGTGGCTACTGGACACGAAGTAGCCCAAGGGCCAACCATTATAGTATAAATTTGCTTATCTTTTGAAATGGTAAAAATTAACATTATCGACTTTTTTTTATAGTAAAAAGTCCCTGATAGCCAGCGTTTCTGATCAGAAAGTTGGTGTACTTGAGTTGCGACCAACTTGACAACAAGTTGTCGACAACTTTCAGCTTGTGTAACTGTTGACTACAAGTTGGCTACAAGTTGCTCAGAAACTTGGCGACAATCTACTGCCGCAACCTGTCACCTTTTTTCTCAGCAATTTGTAGACAAGTTATCGGCAACAGTTACACAAGCTGAAAGTTGTCAACAATTATAATAATATTAATGACAAAAAAGTAAAAAGTTTTGCAGTAAAACTTAAGTTGAATTTTATTTAATGCATGGAGAGCGAGCTGTCTCGTACAAAAATCGATGTATATCTAACTTAACACTACTAACTTAAATATGTAAGTACGAATTTCATAAGAGCAAAGAATGGGAAAAAGGGTGTACATTTAGCGGTAGTAACGAAAAATTCGGAAGTGATTGGTAATGCGGAAGGAAGAGAAGGGATAAGAAGCATTACGGAAAATGGGCATGAGCGCGGGTGTAGCGTAAGCAGGACGAAAGAGAAAGGGAATGACGTCACTAGACGTAGGAAATTTGGGAACGAAGAATGCCGAACTTAAGGGTCGCCAAGTATGGTAGGTTTTTAGAGAACAATAGGCAATAAAATTAAGAGGGTGAGCTTAAAAATACGACTACAATATTTCCAAATAATTAAAATACTATTTATAAAAAAAAAATCGGTCTGTCGGTTGACCCTGCGGGCCAGCCCCAAAACTTCCCGCTGTTTTCGACCTCAAAGAGCTCGAAAACATTAGTGTAGATATATTTTCGAGCTCTTCGAGCTCGAAAATGCTATCACATGCAATTGTTTTTTTATGATCTTTTCAAGCTCTAACAAGTTACCTGTTATGCTGAAGTTTGAAAATTTAAGAATCGAAAATCATCAATGAAGCGGTTTTTAAAATTTAGTTCCTGATTTTGTTCAGTAAAATAAGTGTATTGAGGCAGAAATCAATAAATAAATAAATTTTGACTCATGTAAGAAACAATAAAATATGAAATATCCGATAATAATATTAAAAACTACGTTTTATCGATTTTTTTGTTGATAATATGATTTAAACTAAAAACCAAGTTCGATGACATTATATGATCGAAAAAAACTATAAAAAAGATGAGTTGGTATGATATCAGGCACATTTTAGTACATTATATTATGATTTATCCGGAAAAAATAACATAAAATGTTATTTTTTTAACTTTTCAACGCCGATATCTTTTGAACTAATCAATCGATTTTGATAGTTGACGTGGCAATCGGCGAATTTTATTGAGTTCTAGAGCTGATTGAAATTTGAAATCATTCGCGTCAGTCGTTTCGAAAATATTTAGAAAAAACCGTTTTTCACCATTTCTTTCTCCCGCGATAACTCTCGAACGAATTATCCGATTTTGATGTTAGAGGTGGCAATCGACGCGTTTTATTGAGTACTAGAGCTGATTAGATTTTGAAGTCGATCGTATAAGTCGTTTCTGAGAAATCAATGAAAAACTAAAAAAAAATTTTTTTTTTTTCGTAATTCGCAAATATTTTCGAGTCTATTCAATCAAATAATCTGAAATTTCCAGGAAAGTTAAAGGCCAACAAGCTCTTTCGATTGCCACCTCAACCATCTAAATCGATTCATTAGTTCAAAAGTTACAAAGAGTTTACATACACACACACACACACACACACACACACACACACACACACACACACACACACACACACACACACACACACACACACACACACACACACACATACACACTCTCGGACATCATTCTGACTATTTTCAGAATAGCTTCCTAGGACCTCAAAGCGTCGACATCTGATGAAAACTCGATTTTCGAAAATCGGGGTGAAAACAATAACTTCCCGAAATTTTTGAAAATCGTCGATTTTCTTAGCGGGAAGTTAAAAAAGAGTCTAAGAGAGGCTTAGGATAAAATATTTTGTAACTCACAAATAAATATGTAAAAAAAAATCGGTCTGTCGGTTGACCCTGCGGGCCAGCCCCAAAACTTCCCGCTGTTTTCGACCTCAAAGAGCTCGAAAACATTAGTGCAGATATATTTTCGAGCTCTTCGAGCTCGAAAATGCTATCACATGCAATTGTTTTTTTACGATCTTTTCAAGCTCTAACAAGTTACGTATTATGCTGAAGTTTGAAAATTTAAGAATCGAAAATCATCAATGAAGCGGTTTTTAAAATTTAGTTCCTAATTTTGTTCAGTAAAATAAGTGTATTGAGGCAGAAATCAATGTCGGGGATCAAAATCAGGATTCAAGTAAGTTTTGACTCATGTAAGAAACAATAAAATATGAAATATCCGATAATAATATTAAAAACTACGTTTTATCGATTTTTTTGTTGATAATATGATTTAAACTAAAAACCAAGTTCGATGACATTATATGATCGAAAAAAACTATAAAAAAGATGAGTTGGTATGATATCAGGCACATTTTAGTACATTATATTATGATTTATCCGGAAAAAATAACATAAGATGTTATTTTTTTAACTTTTCAACGTCGATATCTTTTGAACTAATCAATCGATTTTGATAGTTGACGTGGCAATCGGCGAATTTTATTGAGTTCTAGAGCTGATTAAAATTTGAAATCATTCGCGTCAGTCGTTTCGAAAATATTTAGAAAAAACCGTTTTTCACCATTTCTTTCTCCCGCGATAACTCTCGAACGAATTATCCGATTTTGATGTTTGAGGTGGCAATCGACGCGTTTTATTGAGTACTAGAGCTGATTAGATTTTGAAGTCGATCGTATAAGTCGTTTCTGAGAAATCAATAAAAAACTAAAAAAAAATTTTTTTTTTTTCGTAATTCGCAAATATTTTCGAGTCTATTCAATCAAATAATCTGAAATTTTCAGGAAAGTTGAAGGCCAACAAGCTCTTTCGATTGCCACCTCAACCATCCAAATCGATTTATTAGTTAAAAAGTTACAAAGAGTTTACATACATACACAGACACACACACACACACACACACACACACACACACACACACACACACACACACACACACACACACACACACACACACACACACACACACACACACACACACACACACACACACACACACACACACACACACACACACACACACACACATACACACACTCGGACATCATTCTGAAAATAGTCAGAATAGCTTCCTAGGACCTCAAAACGTCGACATCTGATGAAAACTCGATTTTCGAAAATCGGGATGAAAACAATAACTTTCCTAAATTTTCGAAAATCGTCGATTTTTTTAGCCGGAAGTTAAAAAATACCTCTAAATTGAAGAAAAATTAACTGTAAATTTTCCTATTTAACTTTCGTGATCAAGTTGTCAGCATATTCGGACAGCAAATTTCCGGTAATTTCATTGTAAAATTATTTTCAATTTCAAGCTAAAGGAGTCATTAGGATAATTAATAGTTAACCCAAACTCGCCCATTCATTCGTCATGGATAAAATAATATTACGCATTAGGCCTCGTTGTTCGTGCATACGAGGCTGTGTCGGGTAATGGAAGTGCTCTCTAGTGTTGAAAAATCAAAACAGATTTTCAAAACTTCAATGTTGAGTCATTCACGCTCCTTCTTGAAACAATTTAGTCTAAGACGGTAATAAATAAACATAAATTATAGATGGAAAAAATTTCAAAAATCTCAAATTTTAAGGTATTATAGAATATGCTAACGTTTTTTATATTTTACAAGATAATATTTTACAAGTGAGACACAAATATTCAGAAAAAACAGAAATAAGCCGTGTTTTAATTTTAATTAAATAAAATATAATTCGTAATCATAAAACACCACTCTGACTCAAGAAAAGAGACAGGTAGGCTCGCGCTATACACTCACACATATACATGTGTGATGATCGTGTACTTGGCGCGAGATACTACCGTGTCTCTGGATAAGAATATAAAAGACAGATGCATACATATAAGTATATATGTATGCAAAGATAGGTGCGTACATATATGGCTACATACATCCCTTGCGACCTTAAACCCCCAAGAAAAAATTTTTATATATAATCATATAAAATTATATATAATTATATATAACTTGATTATATATAATCATATATGAAAAATGGCCAAATATAACCATATATAATTATATATATTTGTGTATAATTACATATAACTATATATAATTATATTTGACCATTTTTCATATATGATTATATATAATCGAGTTATATATAATTAAAAAATATTTAAAAAAAAAAAAAAAAAAATTAAATATCGAATTTTAGATTTGGTTATTACCGCGCGAACGCATTACAAATCCAGAAACAAGAGTTGATAGCAGTAAATGATGAAAAAATCCTGGACGTCTGCTGGGTTCGAACACGGCTGCTCTTGGCTGGTAATCCTGAACGTTGATCACTGGTCCACATCACGAAAGTTCAAGTCATGTGCTTAATTGATGTATTTAGAGTGAAATGCCGGCAAAGACAGAGTTCATAAGTTTTCGTGATGGATTTTTACAAAAACTCCATGAACTTATATGAAATTTTATAAAAACAATATTTGCCGGCCTCGATAATAATTATATAAAATTTTATTAAGTTCTTCAAATTTTTTAATTTTCTGTTGTGATGTGAAATTTAAAAAACTAATATACTATTTTAGGAAACATTAAATAATTTCACAAAATTATATGAAATTCAACCGATTTAAAAACTGAGTACTTTCAATTTTTGAATACCATGAAAAAAAAAAATTATTTTTTTTCTTGAAACACCCTAATGATTGTATACAATTATAAATGGGTATATGTATAAGATTATATATAATTATATATTATTATATTTAATAAAATTTTCTCGGAATAGTATTATATATAATCATATATAATTATATATAATTGTATACAATTATATATGTATATATATATATATATATAAGATTATATATAATTATATATGATTCTATATGAAAAAAATTTCTCGGAATACACGGAGAAAAAATTAAAGGAACTGTTCCTAGTACGTTTATGAAATATCATCCCATACCGTTATGGTAATGATTACTAGTCATTATGGGATATAGACCCATACTTTTTGGGAAGGTTTCCATAAATATGGTAACAATTCCTATCATTATGGTAACAGTTCCCATATCGCATATGAAAGAATCATGGTAATGATTACCATACTCATAGGAATAGTTCCCATAAGCAAATAGGAACCAATCCTATAACCACATTGTAACAGTTCCTATAATATTATGGTAACCATTCCCATAATATTATGGTAATCATTCCCACAATGTATGGAAATTATAACCATAATATTATGGGAATGGTTACCATAATATTACGGGAATGGTTACCATAATATTATGGGAATGGTTACCATAATATTATGGGAATGGTAACCATAATATTATAGGAACAGTTACCATAATATTATGGGAATGGTTACCATAATATTATGGGAATGGTTACCATAGTATTATGGGAATTATTACCATAATATTACGGGAATGGTTACCATTTTATTGTAATATAGTTTCACAAAAAGATCAAATATACAAAAAAAATGCTTATTACAAACAAAAATTATTATAATTTCTAAATATTATGGTATCTATACCCATAATATTATGGTAACCATTCCCATAATATTATGGTAACTGTTCCTATAATATTATGGTAACCATTCCCATAATATTATAGTATCCATTACCATAGGTACATAGTAACGATTACCATAATTCCATAGGAACTATTCCGATACCGTATGGGAATTATATCCATAATTATAGGAATGGTTACCATAATATATATGGGTGCCGTTCCTATAATCAACATTTCAAAAAAACCAGTTACCATGCAGTATGGGAACCATTCCCATAATATATTGTAACTGTTACTATAATTTTCTCTCCGTGTAGTATTATATATAATCACATACTATTATATATGACGCTACATATGACTTTCTCCGTTTAAATAATGTATTATATATGATCATATATAGTTATATATAATTATGTACGATTATATAAACATTTTTTCTCGGGCCCACTCTGGAAACACTCTGGAATCATAGTCAGAATGTAAACATTCTAAATCCAGTACGTTTCCAGAGTGGTTTTGTGCCCTTATCAGAGTGAAATCAAAGTGGTTTTAGAGTTAATCCAGAGTCGATCAAAGTGTTTTCAGAATGGATCCAACGCGAATCCAGAATGAAATCAAAGTGTTTTCAGAATGGACCCAAAATGAGTCCAGAATGGAATCAAAGTGTTTTCCAAATCGGCTCAAAGTGAGTGCAGGATGAAATCAGAGTGTTTTCAGAATGGGCCCAGAGTCGATAAAATTTAAATATTAAAGAATAAAATAAACTTGGTACTTTCTAAGCACATAAATCGATAATAATCTACAGAAAAAAAAATTGTATTTCAATTTTTTAATTAACTATTTTTTTGTTAATTAGATAATTTTTACTTATTAAAAGTTTACATAAAAATCCTGATTATTTCTAAATTAAAAACCTTGATTATTTTTAAATTAAAAACCACAGATTTTTTTTTATACTTCTTGGAGCTATTCTTGAAAGGGTTTAGAAAAGATCGCCGTTAGAAAAATAAAAAAATTTAGATTTTTTACTCCTTTATTAAACTAAAGTATTGAAAAATAAAAAACGAACATAGAGCAATCAAGAAAATTTATTTGTTTATTATTTTGTTGTTTTATTGCTAAAAGCTACATAATAATAATTTTAAAATAATTTTTACTTACATTGTTTAAATAATTGTTATAAACAAATGCATTGATAATAAGATTTAACAAATTTTTTTTTGAAAAAAAAAAAAAAAAACGCTTAATGGAAATTATGATTTTTAAGAAAAAAATCGTTTCTTAAAAAGATTTTTTTATTGCTAAACAGCGCATTTGCTACTTAACATTTTTTTTTTTCACTCAATATTAATATAAAGCAACCATAATTTTTTTTAAATCATCATTTATCATGTTCTATTATATTAAAAAAAAAAATTTTTTTTTATTCATTTATTATTTGTTTCTTAAGCAAACAATTAGTTATAAGCAAATAAATTTTTACGCAATATTTTTTTTTAAATACTGAAAACAACCATGCTTTTTTTTTTTTTTTTGTACAAAAACTTTTTTTTTCTTTTTTCTATAATTTTTTGAATTATTGTACACTTGGACATGTCGCTATCTCTCTGTTCTTCTTCATTGTTATTAAAATAACTTATTTAAGATACGACTACATTTCAAGTCTTTTTTATTCTCCATTAATCATTAAACAAGTTGAACGTTCAATCGAAGCTCTAACTCAATTGCTTCATGAATTATGAATAAAAGTAATATTTATGAATTCTTTGTAATAAATACAAAAAAATTGTTAATTAGCAAATTCGCTTTTTAGTAATAAAGAAAATTTTTTACGAAACGATTTTTTTCTTAAAAATCGTCATTTTCATTAAGCATTTTTTACCAAAAAAAAATTTTCATTTAATCTTATTAACAATGCATTTGTTTATAACGATTATTTAAACAATGCAAGTACAAATTTTTTGAAAATTATTGCTATGTAGCTTTTAGAAATAGAAAAACAAAATAATCTAAAAAATAAAAAAAAAATAAATTTTCTTGATTGCTTTATTTTTTAATGCTTTAGATTGTTAATAGAAAATTAAAAAATCGAAATGTTTTAATTTTTCGAACGGCGGTCTGTTCTGAACCCTTCCAAGAATAGCTGCAAGAAGTAAAAAAATCCGGCGTTTTTAGTTTAGAAATAATCAATTCAAAATTTATGATTAATTAATTTATTAATTAATTTATTATTTAATCAGTTAATTATTTAATCTGTTTTTGATCTGTTGTTTTAAAAAACGATTACGTTACTGGCAGGCAAAACTAGATTAGTTCTTGAACTTTAAATAATTTAAGTTCTAAAAATTCGCAAGGTCTGAATTTGTAATATTTTTATTCATGGGCAGTATTTATGAGAAATACATTAAGTTACAGAATCGATTATGTTTAGTTTACTATTTATTTAGTGTTTTTTATTTCAAAATTTCGACAGCTAATGAAGGTTTTGACAGCTTTATGTTTTAGCTGTCTTAGTGACTGAATATTTATAGTATTGAATAAAAGTAGCAAAATAACTCTTAAAATGTCAAGAAATTTTCATTATTTACTGAATAAAATCAAAAATATTGTGACATTAGAAATCATTAAAATTCTTGTGACATCTTATCTCGGAAGCGCATTAGCATGTTTCAAATATCGAGAAAATTAAGATAAATTTATGAATCTATATTATTATTATTATTATTGTTGTTATTTATATTTGTAAAAAATTCTGTTTTTTATCTAAAAGCGATTAAAAAAAGACTAAATATCATACGAAAATAAGTCTGATATTGGCCTGGATAAGGAATAGTACGGTCAAAAATAGATTAAATTCGTATTTAAAAAAATACGATTTATAAACTTAAATTAAAGAAAAAATGTTTGAATTTATCATTTATTTTAAAACAGATCTAATTTTCTGAACCGGGTTTTAATGTGAAAGACTTAAGAGAAAAATTTGCTGGGACAAGATATATGCGAAGGAAGAGAAAATTACCGGTGATAAGAAGTAGTGGAAGTAGTTCAGTGCTCGCCACTAGATCGCGCCCAACCTATTATTATCCTGTTCCTGTTAGATAGGTATTTCAGAATTCTTATATTCTATGCTTGAACACAATTCTGGCACGGGTGCTTCTCTGTTATTTGACAGAATAACAAGTGCCTGTTTCGATGGTCATATAGTAGATGCTATATTACATTGTGATAATAATGTCAGATATTTTTGTTTTCTTGAAAAAATTGTTTTTCAATCCAGAAACATAAAATACGTTTCAGGTAATAAAAAAAATTGATTTTTGTATTCAATAGATTCTATTCAATATTCTAATAGTAACATATTTCGGTAATTTTTTTTTTTTTTTTTTTTCAGTATTCATTTACTCAGAATACTCCCTGGTTTGAGTATGTATTCACATCGATCGCACTCTGGAAACATTCTAGAAACACTATGGTATCAGTTTGTATTCAATGTGGATGCATATCGGTGTCAGTATGTATCCACTCTGGATATTTTCTGGAAACACTTTGGATTTACTCCATATCCGCTCTGGAAATACTCTAGGTTCACTCTCAGAAAAGGGCACAAAACCGTTCTGGAAATACTCTGGAGTCCGTATGGTTGCATCGTGTTACCAGAATATTTCCAGAGTGTTTCCACAGTGGGTTGAAGGTTGCAAGGATATGTCTACATATATGGCTACATATATGTCTACATATATGGCTACATGTATATCTACGTATATGTGCACATATATGTCTACATATTGGAACGGGTTTTTCACTACCGGGGATCTACCGGAGTGAAGTCCGAGTACACGTTTTATTTGGGCAACCTTGTTCAAAAATTAAAAGTTGGGCGCCAGGTGATTTTATAATCACCTATAAACAATTGTCGAAATGTCGGCTCAGGGTGGCGGATCGGAAAAGGTCAGGCACTTAAAATTACGATAAAATAATTTATCAGAATTAAACACAAATATCCAGTCGTATATTAAACAGAAAATCAATTGATCGTTATTCCAAAAAAAAAAAATATCGGTTACAAAATAAAATATAATTTGCCGTTGTCGACTTGACTCGATACTCTATTTAGAAAATCGCATAGAATCCAATAAATTCTCATCCATTCCTATAGAGATTTTATAAGAATTAATGAGTTCTATGGGAAATGCTACACTGTGAAAAATTCCCATTAAATTTTACTATGGGTGCATTGTAAACCCGGACCATAAGAAAACTGGTACAAAATTTACAAGCGTCCCATAGTAAACATATGCGCATAGGTCCCAATCGTGTCGTCTGCGCATACCGTTTACTATGGGACACTTGTAAATTTTGTGCCAGTTTTCTTATGGTCCGGTGTTACAATGCACCCATTGTAAAATTTGTTAGAAATTTTTCACAGTGTATAGTTAAATATAGGGTCTTATACATACAGCTATAAGAATCTATCGGATTTTTTAAGCAGGGTATAAACAAATCACTCGTAGATAAATTAATTGATCAAGACACAAAATTAGTTCGTATTAAAAGAAACAGCCGTTTTACGAAACAAAAAAAAATCAGTTATTTTATTTTCCGGAGACACACATACACTGTAAGTATCACCAGAATACTTGACGAGTGACGTCAGAATATCGTACACGGCAAAACTCTACTGCCGCAACGAAGAAGACACGGATAATCTGTAATTCTCAGAAGTGCTCAGATGAAATAAAATAAAATATAAAATAATATTTTATTTCGGTAACGCCTTAAGTTTCACTATCATACAGTCGTTACGCGTAATTAATTCATTAGTTTTTGATTATTACACGAGCGCGGTTCACTTGTTCAATAATAACTTCACCTGTACAATTTATTCACCCTCGCAGTTTTGAATCACGGTGGAAACACCGTGTAAGTGGAAACACCGTGTAACCGCCGGTAAATCCACCGTGTTTCCACCGTGGATTTGTTCCATTTTCACACCGTGTATACACCGTGATTCCACCGTGTATCCACCGAGATAACACGGTGTACTCACCCGATATACACGATAAAAAAACCACGGTGAATACACGGAGTAATCACGGCATTTCCACTCAGTATACACGAACATTGGTCACAGTGAATACACCGAGTAACCACGGCGTTTACACGAACATCACCCACGGTGAATACACCGAGCATCCACGGTGTTTCCACTCAAGTACATTATCATTAATTCCGGTGAATATACCGACTAACCACGGTGTTTTCACCCGGTTTACACGAACATCACCCACGGTGAATACACCGAGTATCCGCGCAGTTTACACGAACTTCAATGATCTCGAAAAAATAAGATTTCCAATTTGAAGGAATTCGTTCAAAAGTCAATAAACGCAATAAAACTAATGTTAACTGAATTATGAATGTGATCAGAGCGTCAATATATAAAATTACTATGAAAAATGTGGTAAATTGTTATTTTTTGAAAACTTTGTCGCTCATCTTTCTATCAGTTCTCAGAATAGATTAGAAGACTATTATTTTTGCAAGCTTAACATTAAAATGAAAATAACTAGAAAACAATGCGGAATTTCAAAAAACTTCACTGAAAATAATTTGTAGGGAATAAAATTGTCTATAAAAAGGATCCTATTACATTTTTTGATAAGTCTGATAGTTTTGCTGGAAAAGTATTTAAGATCTGAAAATTTATTATAGATTAGACTTTCAGCTCCAATAACTTTCGAATGGAAGAATTTATCAAAAAATAATGAGACCTTTTTTGTGAAGCGTTCAATTCTCTACACGATTATGCTATGGACTTATTGATATGAGATGCGAATGTCAAGCTCGAAAAATAAAAAAATTTTTTTTCCACGTTATTTAAATGGGAAATTAGAAAGAGGCACCTCTAAATATTAATATTAACAGCTCCGCTTTTAACAGGCTTATTTTCTCACCTTCCTGTGAATTTTCAGTCTGTTTTTGTGTTGAAAAAAAAGTCACCTCAAAATGGCACACCCTAATTTACATACTCACGTACGAACATCTTCTTGAAATTGGTCACAATATCTTCTTATTATTCTAATACGTCGAGATTTGTTGTAATCTCGATTTCCAAAAATCGGACCGAAATTAATTATTTCAGCATTATTATTCGAGTAAGGCTAAAAAGCAGCAAAATAGACTATTATATTTTGGGGTCATAAAAAAATGATTTACATCATGGCCAAGTAGAAAATCGGTGCATTGGTTGACCCTGTGGGCCATCCCCAAAGTTTTCCGTTCAAAGAGCTCAGAAATGTAATTTTAAATATTTTTTAATTGACAGTAGCTTTCATGACATTGGTGTTTTCAAGCTTGAAAACGGTACGTTTTATATTGGACTTGAAAAATTCAAAACATCAAAATTGTTATTTTTTTAAGCTTTTGTAAGATGGGCTTTCTACCTCAACTCTAAGAGGGCGCTATTCTAATTTCCCATCTGATTGACATGTTAAAATTTTTTTTTTCATTAGAAGCTTAATTACTCGTAAGCTGCATAATATTTTTGAAATCCATACATAGATCTTTAAAGCTGAATCCTCAAGCTTTCCAAAACCCTATAATTACTCAAAATTGTCGCCAATTAAAGATAGCAAAAAAAAAAAATTAACAATTTCATTTCGAAATATAAAATCGATACTTTTCAGATAGCTCCAATTTACGTTTTAATTATGAAAATTATAATCTAAATTTTAGGGGTTTGGAAAGCTTGAGGTATTAGTTTTAAATGTATGTATGAATTTCAAAAATATTCAGCAGCTTACGCGTAATCACACGTTTAATAAAGAATTACATTTTTACATGTTAATCAGATGAGAAATTAAAATCAAAATAGCAATCTCTCAGAGCTAGAAAGTCAATTTTTCTGGAAGATCTTTTTTTCGGCAACCACTTGAATTCACAAATAATTTTTCCTAGTGTGAAATGAGAATGTTTATAAATCATTAGTATAATAATTCATATTTAAAATATGATACTCTAACATTGAAATAGATACTCTAACAAATTTAAAATTTCTATAATAACATATGCCCTCTTTATTTACACAAACGTAAACAAAATATATAATACAAATTCTTCAGATTACAAAGTTACATATTTTAATGTACAAATACATAAAGAGATTAACTCATTTATTCGATCATGGAGCCTAGATTCTTTATTAATATCCATCTTATACATAAATTTAAAAATATTAAACTATAACATAGAAATCAAGTTTCCGTCATCATTATTACGTAAGAATTAATTTTTTTTTCGAACACATAGTACAACTTTTCCTTACATGCAAAATATAATTCTTTTCTTTAATTTAAAAATATAGAAAAAACAATACAGTTTAGCAATAGTATAACATAAACGATATGCCAATCATATTGGACTTGTAATAGGAGAAATATATTACATGAAAAGTGATCCAGTCACCTTAGCTTAATTCGATCCTGTTGGAAAAATTATTGAAAAAATACCTAATGTTTTTCGAAAAATATATTGGAATGGAAATTAAAACATTTAATCATTACTTGCTGACTCATTTTGAAACAGTACTATATCAGCATCTACAATAGTCTCACTCAGCGTTTACTTTTAAGCAATTAAATAAAAACGTAATAGATCTCATATAGCACTCATAATCTCAAGTTGATCTTATTGCAACTTGTTTTCCCATACGAAAATTTCTGTTTTTCAAAGTACGATAATCCAATAACTAAATAAACTAAAATTTCATAACATAACTATGAAAATATCCATTGAAAAAAGAACTGAATTTGAAATTAATTAGTTGATCATTTAGTGAAATCTATTATATGAAAACTTAATAGAGAAAACTTGCTACATCAAAAGTTAGTGGTTATAAACGTATCATAATAAAATGTTACTAAAAAATAATATTAAATGGTGTTAAATAAAAGTGCGAACAATAATGATTTCATAAATTTTGTAACCCCACAATATTTTGGGACATTACAATATTCAAAATTATAAAAAAAATCATGCAATTTTTTTTTAACGTTGAAGAATCGATAATGGTTTTCAAAAATGCTTCAAACATACTCAAATATGCATTTAATACTGAATATATCACGAAATTAATAATATCCAACGAATGACTTATTCTTAAAAAAATTAGATTTCATAAATCTTGCGATTCAAATATCCTCATGGAGTACAATATGTATTATAAAATTAACTAACTGTTAAGGAAATGAAGAAAACTGCATTTCTATTATGAAATAATTTCAATCTGTTTCCCAACAATTCGTTTGTTTTATAACATATACGTTCTCCTCAATAAAAATTCGAACTGCAGGTCTAATAAATTGAGATTCCCGAATAAATACCAAATCATTTGAAGGAATTGCTTCAGCAATATATTGAGTGTTGAATGCATACCTGTTATGCTGTATGCGCTTAATAAAAATACCACCGATTATTTCATTACCATTGTCAAATTGAACTACTGTAACTATAGTACCAAACATTCCATTGTCATCACAAATCGTAGAGTCACAAAACTTTAAGTCCTTCTTTGATTCACATACATATTTTACTCCATTTAATTTCATTTTTTTATAGCATTTCATACTAATAGGCTTATAACCAACTCGACTTAATGCAGTGCGTTCATCATCAGTTGGTGAACGTGTTATTTGTTTTCCTAACCCAGTCAACCTATGTTTAATTCTACTACCCTTTTCAATCGGTATTTTAATTTGCTTAGCAATAAATTTTTTAGTGTCTGAAGATACTGTTTCATCATACAAAGTTGTAATTAAAAATTTTTGGAGAAGAAAACGTATTGCAATTTGGTCAGTCTGAGCAAATGAACTAGTTACAAAGTCCATAATTTTTTTATTCCACGCCTCAAAAATGAATGCTTCATGTACCCAAATTGGACCCCAATTTCGTACAACTTTCACTAAATGTGTGAGTAAATGTATATTGGAAGTCATATTAACTATACCGAAATATTTTTGATAAAGTCTTACATATTTTTTCAACAGTATTTCACAACGGTCTAAATTTGCTGGTGTTATAGAATCACTATTTAGATAGTGGATAGCTTCTGATAAAAGTGCCAAGTGATTGACGTATTTCACAGGCAATACTTTCTGCAAGCATATCGGAGCATAATCCAACCAATTTCTCCATTCCGATGCTTTCCATTTTGGATAAGTAGATATAGGCCTTGGTTTTCGTGACCGACATGATGGAGGTTTAATACCTAATAAAAACTTATCTATTAATTTCTTTTTGGTAGGACCTCCAATGTAATATGGCTGTTTCTTTTTCTTAATTTTTGATTTTGTTAAAAGTATTCGAGTATGCCGCTGAATTACTCCGAGGAAGACAGCATGCATTGCTTCAACAACAACTCCTTTGCATATATCAAATGATGGTAAAGCCACTAAAGGTGAAATATTTTTTACTCCATGCTTCATCTCTCCGGTCTTACAAACATGAGTCATATCATCACGAAGCTCTGCATCAGTCCGTTCCTTCTTATAACATTGACTTAAAGGATACACAAATCTACCAGGTCCTAAGCTTTTACCACTAGCATAACACCATAAGCATCCATTTCTTCCATTATATTGTATCATGCCAGTTACTGACGCTCGAGCCGGAGCATCGAGACTACACGTGGTTACTATAAATTTCGATGTGACCTCTGATGTATCAGAAGGCTTCCATTTAATACCAGTAATATATAGTTCTTGCATTTCAGCTGTAAACGGTCTTAAAAAATTTGTCATTAACGGATGCTGCATGTCGACGTAAACCGCTGCAAGAAGCATATGTTTTTTTCGCATATGCGGAGGTAGTTCGTTGATTTCTGCATAAACTGGCCATGCACTACAATTTGACGATTTAGCCGTTTGACAACCATCAGTATTGATTGTGAAAGAGAAATTGTACCATGTTTCTAAAAATTTTCCAGCCGAACACAAAGATCTATATTCTTGTCCATCATATATATCTTCATAAGCATCTGGATGTTTTTTTATTCTGTGGAATCGATATTTTAATGATTCACTAATGCCTGGTATAGATAATAGTTCTCTGATTTGTGTTGTTAAGCTAATATATATGAAGTAACATAAATCAGATTCTAGTTTATCATCTGGTCCACAGGCTTTACAAGGACATTCCTTTAATAATTTGCCAGTTTCTTTACACTTTTCTCCTAAATATCCACGACATTTTCGGCAATAGTAGTGACGTGTTAAACAATCATCATTTCGGCCGAGACACTTCCAAAACTGTTCTTTATTTGTTGGTATTGAATTACAAAAATACATCGATTTAAGCCACTTTAATTGATCAAGAGTTGCCTCAAAAGTTAAATGATGTCTAACCGACATTGCAATCACAGATAGTAAATGATCTTTGACATACATGTCGCGTTTCGCAATTAAGGGAACATTACGATCGGGTATATTGTTGACACTAACGAATGGAACGTGAACATTTTCATTATCTTCGTTACTTTGATTATTACCACTACCATCATTACGATTATTATCATCATCATCATCATCATCATCATCATCATCATCATCATCATCATCATCATCATCATCATCATCATCATCATCATCATCATCATCATTATCAACATTGTCATGATTATTATCATCACCATCAATATCGACATCATCATTACCGCAAACTTCAATATCATTATCATCACATTCTAAGTCATTATCGGCGTTATCAGAATTATCAGTATCGTCATTATCATTGTCATCAGCAACGTCATCATCATCACTATCAGCAACGTCATCATCATCATTATCAGTAACGTCATCATCATCGTTATCAGCTACATTATTATCATCATGGTTGTCATGATTATTATGCTCATCACAATTATCATCGTGGTTATCATTCTGAAATAAATAAAGAGAACATGAATTATTACTAATTATATTATTATTAATATTAGAAAATATTATGTTATCTATTTTCGTTGTACGATGTTCCGTGAACTATAATCAATCGATTTGAAAGGCTCTGGAAATTGAAAAGGCTCTCTAAGATTTAGATTTGATCACAATTTTAAGCTAGTTTGTTAACTATTTAACGAATGTTGCAACAGAAACAAACAAATATTTCAAGTTATAATACTTTTGGTGCGTTTAAATAATTGAAAATTTAGGAGCTGTGCGTGTATACTTTAATGAAAATCTGACAGTGTAAAGTAAGCCGTCAGAGATAATAAAATAGTGTGTCTTATCAAGTTAACCCATTAGCGGCCCAGACCGTGACATACCCATAACAGAGGGTATACCCTACAAGCGCGTGCATCATTTAGCTAAATATAAACGTAAGATTCGCAACATAATATGCGCTACTACTTGAAATCAATAGAAGATTAGTTCGTGTAATAGCCAAAATATTTTCTTCGTATAAGTAATTGACTGTAAAAATTTGAATTTTATATTAATGCATTGGTCGCAAAAGTTAAAGGATATGAAAAAAATTCTGAATTTTTTGACAATTTTCGACAGGCTGTATCGTAACGAAATATGATCGTAGAGTACGAAAAATCCTTTTTATGATACCAGCATCAAAACTTCGAATTTTAGTGTCCCTACAGCCTGTTGAAACAAGTTAATTTCAAGTCGATGCTAAAAACAACTGCTAGCGAATTCTTGATTCACAAATACCTTCATACAGAGGACATAAACACACGTGTTTCTTCCCTTGAGAAGAAACAACTATTTCTGCCTAGTGTTAGTTATATTTAATGTTCATTTGCAGCCTTATTACTCTCATTTGTTTACTTGTCACTTCAGTTTAATTTTTTCACTTTGTAAGTGACAGTTTTAATTAACTCAATAAAATTACTTAAAAATGAGTGAAAATAATATTTTTGTCATATTTACTATTTTATAAGTGACTGTAAATCACATATTTCTCATTCTCTAATAGTCCTCTGCATCATTGGCTAAAAATTAACTTGTTTCTTACTGGCTGCCGACACTGAATCTAGAAGTTCCAATGCAGGTAATCTTGAAAATTATAGTCTGAGACTCAGGATAATACACGATTTCAAACTGCGGGTGATGTCAGCCCTCACCTGCGGCTCGAGCAGCCAACCTCACCCTACTCTCAAATCATCCTGTTTCATCTCTTGTCACACAATATACTATTAAGGAAAAATTTAAAATGAAGTGACAGTGAGTAAACTACCCGATGTTGCTAAAAGTCAGATTCTACGGTGACGCGGCCGGAGATCCGAAGACATTATATCCGCGACAATTGATCCTTGCGACAAATGATCCGCCGATAAAACATACTTACACACATTAGGGTGGGCCGAAATACGCTTTTTTTGAATTTTAATTATTAATATCAAAAATATTTTTCTTTGAAGAAAAAAAAAAAATTTCGGACATCAAAAGAAATTTTAGGTTGATATGTTAGGCTCACCGAATCCCACTACAGATAAAAGTTGTTTAAAATTTTTTGTTTTTCAACTTATTTTGATCGGAAATTCAATTCTCTACAAAAAAGGTCCTACAATAAAATTACGTAATATTGATAGTTACTGAGATTATTGCAATTTAGCTGTAAAAAAAATTTTTTTCAAGATATTATCAGTTTTTCAGGGTAAAATATAAATTGTATCATATAAATTTCATAGAAAATTAAATTTTTTACAAAATTGGCCTTTCGGTAAAATTTTGAAATTTATATCTACTCAGAAACTGGCAGTATCATGTCTCGATAGTCACATTTCTCGTTAGTTGGTGGCTGTCACTAAGAATCGCTATTATCTTTGTAACTTTAAATAAATTTTTATCAAGTCTGTTTTGTAGAAAATTGAATTTCCCGTGAAATTTATATGAGAAAATTCATATTTATCCCTGAAAAACTGATAATATCTTAAAAAATTTCATTTTTTAGAACGAAATTGCAATCATCTTAGTAACCATCAATTTTACGTAATTTTATTATAGGACCTTTTTTGTGGAGAATTAAATTTCCGATCCAAATAAGTTAAAAAAAAAAAATTTTTTTACAACTTTAGCGGGATTTGGTGAGCCTCAGATGTTAACTTAAATTTTTTTTTTGTTTTCCGAAAATAAATTTTTTTTTTTTTTTTTTTTTTTTTTTTCAAATAAAAATGTTTTTGGTATTAATAATGAAAATTCCAAAAAAGCGTGTTTTCGGCCCATCCTAACACATATATAAATGTGAAAAATTTGTGTGTGAGTATATTTTTTATGTTACAACCACACAAAATTAGTGAAAAAAGGGCGTAATTCTTCACATTTATATATGTGTGAGTTTATTTTATCGGCGGATCAATCGTCGCAAGGATCAATTGTCACGGATCTAATGTCGCAATTCCTCGTCAAAGTGTCCCAATTTAAATCTGATATGAAACAAAGTTAACCTAAAAAACACCTTGTCAGGTTTTCATGAAAAATTCTGATTGCGGTATTGTACAAAAAAGTCTAGAATACATTTTTATAGGGAATTTAACGCTCTACATAAAAGGTCCGTTATGATTTTTTTCATAAATCCATCAGTTCTAAAGTTATTTGAGCTTGAAATTCAATTGATAATGAATTTCCAGATCTTTTTACTTTTCCAGCCAAACTATCAGACGCATCGTAAAATATCGTAGAATCATCTTTGTTGAAAATTTTGTTTCCTACAAATCAACTTGGATAAAGTTTTTTCAAATTCTGCATAACTTTCTACTTATTTCCATTTAAATGTCAAGCTATGAAAATCGATCAGAACACTATTTTCAACTTCCCGCTAAGGAAATCAAAAATTTGCAAAATATTCGGGAAGTTATTAATTTCACCCTAATTTGCGAAAATCAAGTTTTCATCAGATGTCGGCATTTTGAGGTTCAAAGAAGCTATTCTAACTGCTGGATTCTCTTTACAAAAATCAATCTTTATTCCAATATAAATTTTATTTTTATATTTATCTTTACTAAATATTCTGTTCGAAATATTATTTCGAACGGTGTTGCATTTAAGTCGTAGCATATATATTTAAGTTAAGTTCAAAATGTGTATACGTTTACTAAAGGAAAAGAAAGCTAGTATGGATCAAATTTTATGACCTTAGGTACGTGGGTCGGTGAGAGATTGAGGCCCATGTTCCAAGTAAATACAAGGCAATACGTTTTTCTTCATTTTCACTCATATATATATATATATATATATATATATATATATATATATATATATATATATATATTTTGAGCTTAGACATCTTTGTTATACAAAAAGAGGAGAGGTCGTAAGACCTCTGTGTTAAATAATATTAAAAGAATAAGTTAGTCTAAGCTAAAATCTCTTGCGAGTGAAGACATACCATAGAGCGCGTATTTTAATAAAAAGAAATAATTTTTAAAAAATTGAAAAAGCACGTATCTTAACATTTTTTCCGACTACTTTATATATTAATGTTCTAATCTAAGCCTATTGTCATTGGATTCCTTATTTTAATCACTGACATTGATTTCTGACTAATTACATTGACTATTTGAACATAATCATGAATAAAACTTTTAAGAACGCTTGTTGATAAAGTATTTTCGATGACTTGGGTTTTTCAAGTTCGACATAAATCGTATTGTTTCCAAGTTTGAAAATATCTATGCAATTAAAGGTATTAGGAGTAAAAATATTGAAAATTACGGTTTCGAGCACTTTGAACTCATAAATAGCGCGAAGTTTAGGGGCTACGAATTTTCAAATTGTTTTTAAGGGCTTAACATTAAAATAGACTTAAGTAGAAAGTTATGCAGAATTCAAAAAAACTTTATCTCACTGGAAAAGTAAAAGGACCTTGAAATTCAGTACAAATTTGTCTTCGAGCTCAAAAAAATTTCAAACAGATGGATTCATCGAAATACCATAGGAAACCTTTATTGTAGAGCGTTTAATTCTCTACAAAAATTAATCCTGGGCTTTTTTTTTGTACAATACACCAATACCGAAATATAAAATTCTAAGTTTTAAATGTTTTTCCCATTTTATTTAAATGGGAAATACAGTACTTCATCTTAATGTTGAGGGCTCAAATTTTTAGAGGCGACTTTTTTTATCTCATTCAATTTATATTCGGTTGTCTCAAAAAATAAAAAATAAAATTTTTTCCAAGTCTCATAATCTATACTTTCTTTGGGACCCACAAAAAAATCCTCCTAAGAAATTCGATAGATAGGGTAAATACACCAATAGATAGACACCCTCCCCCCCCCCCCAACAGATGGACGAATATTATTTTAATAACCGATTAAATAAAATTAACAGATGAAAATGTAACAAAATTAATTTTTTTTTAACTATATATATTTCTGATGCTAGAAAATAATTTTTTTTTCATTTAATGTATGTTATAATCATAAAAAAAATTATTTTTATTTGACGTGACGACGTTTTGCTTCAAAAGCGCCACCACCACTAAGCATATGCTAGACAACCGGTAAACTATATTTATTATAACTAACATACATAAATAATATAATAAGATATGTTTATGTGATTGTGTTCGTATTTCATTAACAATTTTATTAATTTTACAATTAACTCATAAATTCAAAGATATTTAAGAAAATTTGCCGTCCATGTTTTGGAGACAAAGTTCTAACCATAACCCAATAGATGGACGTTGAATTTATCTGGTAAATTTTCAATTTTTTTTTCTTTTATATTTAAATGAAATTGTTTGTTAACATAAACTCATTTATTTATTTATTTTTTAATATAAATTAAATGTAAGTAAAATAATTAATAATTTATAAATATTTCCCTTATTAAGAAAAATTATTTAACCCATGCTAAGTGTATATCTATATATTAGACAATTCAAATTGTTTTGAATCATTTAAAATAGTTTTTCTCGATCAACAATTATGAAGTATTAATTAATATTATGTAATATATCATCATATATTTTGCATTAGCCAGTATGGAAGAGTGAGACATTTTTAAAGACAATAATAAAAATACCACATATATTTCGAAAATTATTATCTCACATTTGTTTTTTAATGGATAGTATTAAACACAAACTGTTATATAAAAAATTAAATAATTCTTTATATACATTATAAGATGAAAATACAATTTGCAAGAAGCGTCCATCTACTGGTATTGACTGTCTATTGGAGATTTTGTTCATCTACTGAGAATTTGGACTTTTTCTTAAATTTCTCTTTTTTGTAATTAACCACTACGTTATACAAAGTTTTCATTATTTTTTTCTAGTTAATTAAACATTTTTGTATAAGTATAACTCATTTTATTATAACTTATTTATATTTTATTAGTTTATTTTGATTAGAAAACATGAGTCTGCTTAACCGTCCATCTATTCGTGCGTTTACCCTATCTACAAAATAGTAGTGGCGCTTAAAAAGTTCATTCTCCATTTAAAATAAACGTAACAAAATTTTTTTTTTTTTTAATTATCCTGAGGATGAAAAAAATCTATTTTTAGATTGATAGAAAAAAAAATTAATAATAAAATCCAATAAAAAATAGAGAAAACAAGATTTTTACTTTTGCTCTTTAGCAATTATTGATTTTTTAAGGCCTAAAATAATTAAAATCCGTAACGATTAATTTTTTTTTATCTGTATCAAGAAGTCGATAAAATAAATTTTCCAAAAAAGTTTTCAAGTTCTAGTTTCGAAAAAAAAGAAAAATCGTATATTACTCACCTAGGGACGTAAAGTAAGAAATGTCTCAGATCACATGTAATTGTTGGCCGAGGTTAAGCCGAGGTCATGAAACATGTGATCTGAGGCTTTATTATTTAGTTCCCGAGGAGTGTATACTATTTTTCGCGTCGACGGAGGCAGAAAAAATAAAAACAGTAATTACACAAAAAAAATTATTTTTTCTTGAAATTTGAAGGCTAAATAAATCAAAATTGGAAAATTTCGATCGTAAAGCGCACTCTGATGCTTCGCATCATGAGTCGTGCAATAATATTTTTTCTCCTATTTTTCAGGGAACTTGCTCGAAAAAAAAAACCTATATAAATATAAAAAAAACAATTTGCAACTGAAATGACAGTGGATTTCTTATTATACTTTCATTAAATGACTACTGAAAGTCATTATAAAAAATTCAATACATCATCATAACTAAAAGATGTGAGTAATTTGTTGATGTAATTTTGTAACTAATTCAATTATACACGGAGAAAAATGAAGATAAAAAAATGAACGAATTTTTATTATGCTGTCGACCAAACTTGAGACAGGAAGTTGAGTCTCCGAAAAATTTTTATGCTGCACTACAAAAAATGCTAGACATTTAAAACTCATTTATAAACGGTTATGAAATTATTATTCGTCTAAAATCAAAGAATCATAGTAGAGAATAGAACATTTTTAGAGGCTGACCATAATAATTATAGTGCAGCATAATAATTTTTGAGTGTTTCAACTTCTTGTTTTAAGTTTGGGCGACAGCATAATAGAAGTTTATAAACTTTTTATCTCCATATTTCTCCGTGTCTAAAAGGTATATTTTTTTTTTATTCATTAAACTATTATATTTCAAAATAACTTATATTTACAAATTTTATCACTACAACTTATCTACTTTTTATTATAAATTTTCACCGAAATCAAGGTAACAACACGGGTAAAATTTGGTTTTATTTTTTTTTTACATTTTCAAAACCATTTTTCTAAAAAACAAAATAATTTAACAATTAAGTCAACTGGTGAAAATTGAAATAACTCACTTTCAGATGCAACAAAAAAAAATAAGCTACGCAATAGGACACGTAACATTTATTTTTGTAGTATATTATAAGTTCTCAAAATCATTTTTCAGTTATAGAAAGTATGATCGGATGAGCTTTGTTACGTACAAAACAAAAGTGAGGTATCACTTTACGGTTAATAGTAATGATATATGTAGTTAATAGATACATGTAGTTAATAGTATTATGTAGTAATATGCAATAGAATCAGCGACAAAAAAATTTTGAAAATTTCCAACACGTACTACTTCTGAATCTGTAACCGGATTAGCTCATTTTCGAACTCAATCAAAATCGAAAAATAAACACAATTTTATCAACAATATAAATAATTTGGACTTACTTCATGCGGGAAATAGCTTTGTGGAATAGGTGGACACTCACTCGGTGAAACAGCAGTTAATAAATTTAATAATTTTCTTTTGCTCCTTCGATAAACAGCAGTGCGTGAGTCGCTTAATACTCTCTTCATTTTTAACTATCTGAATAAATTTTTTGTGTTAATTTTATGTTACAAAAAAAAAAAATTTAACGGCAACATAAGAGCACCAGCACGCAGCCCCTAGTCAGCTGATCCTATACCTTAATATTGGCTCAAGATATATATATATATATATATATATATATATATATATATATATATATATATATATATATATATATATATATATAAATATTTGACTGGACCAAAAAAATCGACTTTTTTTTTTTCTTTCGATCCTGTGAATATATTATTCCTGATGACCAAAAAAAATTATTGTGCAAATTTGAGCCCTTAATATTGATATTAAGAGGTGTATCGTTACGACTATTGGTTTTTTTTTACAGAAATTTAATTATCTACCCAAAACTCGTAAATCATTTATCTGAAAAATTAGAGCAATGTATATTCTTGAAGGAAATTAAATTCCCTACAAAAAATTTATCGTAGGAAATTGACGTAAAACGAGCCGTTTTCTTGTAACCGAGCCTTAAATATTGATTTGTTTTATAAATTCTTTGTTTCTATTCTGGACTTTTGTAACTACTAGAAATATTGAAAATTTTTCTAATCAAGGTACGTATTTTTAAAGGAAATTTAATGCTCTACAAAAAAGGTCTCTTAACATTTTTTGCTAAATTCACTCCTTCAAAAGTTATTTAAGGTTGAAGTTGAGTCAAAACGATTTGAATGACCTGAAAAACTTTCGAGGGAGTGAATTTAGTACAAAATGTTAAGAGACTTTTTTTATAGAGCATTAAAATTCCTTCAAAAATACGTATCTTGACTAGAAAAAATTTCAATATTTCTAGTAGTTACAAAAATCCAAAATAGAAACAAAGAATTTAAAAAAAAATTCAATATTTAAGGCTTGGTTACAAGGAAACTGCTCGTTTTACGTCAATTTCCTAAGATTTTTTGTAGGGAATTCAATTTCCTTCAAGAATATACATTGCTCAAATTTTTCAGATAAATGATTTACGAGTTTTAGGTAAAAAATTAAATTTCTGTAAAAAAAAAACCAATAGTCGTAACGATACACCTCTTAATATCAATATAAAGGGCTCAAACTTGCACAATAATTTTTTTCAGTCATCAGGAATAATATTTTTACAGTATCAAAAGAAAAAAAAAAATATTCGGTTTTATTT
Source organism: Microplitis demolitor (assembly GCF_026212275.2). Classification (NCBI taxonomy): domain Eukaryota; kingdom Metazoa; phylum Arthropoda; class Insecta; order Hymenoptera; family Braconidae; genus Microplitis; species Microplitis demolitor. The sequence goes on from NC_068545.1 coordinate 14,850,941, forward strand.
GGCCCAGTCTAATAAATATATATATATATATATATATATATATATATATATATATATATATATATATATATATATATATATATATATATATATATATGTCATTTTATATACTGTGGCTGCCTAATAGTTCAGGACTCAGTACTGGTGATTTTACCCTATACATACAATTTTTATGAGTGTGAATGCAGCAAACATCAGATAAATATAAAACTATAAATAGATAGAGTAAATAATTTTAAAAATAATATTTATAAAAAATGCACTTATTAATTTCAAAATTTTTCAAATACGCAATTTTCTTTTAATTTAATTTTTTTTATTATTTATTCTATTAATGAATTATTTTAAATTTTTCTGATGTCTGCTACATTCACACTCATAAAATTTTCATATGATCGTGAAATAAGCAAGCAACTAAAAATTTTCGAATTTTTTTTCTCGACAATTAAAAAAAAAAACGAAAAAAAAAAAAAATATAATTATGCATATGTCAAAAATTTAAACAACTGTTAATGAAATTTTCGAAAATAATTTTTTTTTCTTTATTTTAATTGATCGTTTTGAAAAAAAAAATCCAAAAATTATTAGAGGTCGGCTAATTTCACTACCAGAATTTTTATGTAAAATATCAAAAAATACTTACTTGTAATTTGCTACGTTTATCACAAACGTGCTACTCAAATTTTTACTGAAATTTCTTTCCAAATTATTATTGTTAAATAAATATTGACAATAATACTTTTTTTCGATGTTATATATTTCAAACAATAAACTTTATAGCTTGATTTTTTAACTTTGTTATATTAAATAGGTTAACTTAACTGCAATAATTTAAAGGTATAGAACATGTGTGAGTACCATGAGCACCATGAGGCATAACTTATGTGATGTAACAGTGCATGCGTTTTAGCTTACTACTGACCACTTACTTTTGCTGATAATTGTCATCGATGTGAAAACTTAACTTGACCTAAATCTATCGCCAATGTGGACGGCAAACTGCTAGCAAAACTTTAAGAGAAATTATGGCTGTCAACTTGTTGTCAATTTGCGCTGTATGACTTCATACTGCAGTTAGACAACCGAACATCAAGTTGACGTACATTCGTTGTCAAATTAAAGCAACATCGTTGTCGTCGCACCATAGCGAACGCATCAACGTATCGATTACGATCTAGAATTATCTACTTTTCCTTATACACACACACATACAATCGAGACTATACATATGTGATATTAGTTCGTCAGTGTAGTACGGGTAGTATGTTAGTATCGTTTCTATGGCAACCTTTCTGGGTTTGAAGTGCCATCCATATTTTATATTTTACCACGTGAGAGCAGCGAGCCAAAGCATTGTAATCCGTGATCTATTGTCTCATTGTCTGCAGCATTGTGTTGTCCTTCAAAGCAAGTGTTAAAAAATTACTTTATTGTATGAAAATAAATACTGACAAGAAAGTGATAATTATTTATACTAATTATCTACCGTAAATTTGTGCTTCAGGGTATAAATTAATTATACTGAATTATTATATATTTATTGTATTTTTAATAATAATATACTGATTTCGATTATTGATGAAAGTAAACCGGTGATGTAAATCGCAAGTTTTGCAGATTAAGTGTAAGGTAAGTGATTTTTACTTGAATGTCTAGCCATAAATTATTGATATATTATTTTAAATAAATTTTGAAAAAATTACTTGGTTTTTATGGTTTTCGAGTGTTTTGTTTTTTATTATTAGCTGTGGGAGTTATTTATTTTTAATTATCGACATGTTGAAATGAAAAAACCGTGCATTTTAACAATCATTCCTAAAAATATTAAAATGAATATTTCAATATAAAGTTACTTATTTAGATATTTTTTATGAATTTTTAATTTATTTAAAAAATATTTATTCTTTCTTTTTACCGCAAACAACAAAAATGTTTATATTTTTTTGAATATTTTTATGAATAAAGTGAAATTACCTGAACTTAGGCTTTATAAAAATTAAAATAGTTCATTTTTCTGTAATAAATTGCTATACATATTTTTAATTAGTGTATTATAAATGTAATAACTGCTAAGATTTTTTGAATTACGATACTTGCGAAAATCTTGATCGTTAAACACTATATTTAACGAATATAAATTTGCTATAGTGCGAGCGAACTAGAAAGACAAACATGGTAAACAAAAGATCAACATAAATGAAATAGCATCGTGGACCGATTCCTTTGTCATGAATATCGGTGGTCTTTTTCGCTTATTTCTAATCCCACGAAATTTTACAATTTAACTTTTTCTAAGAAATCGAATCATAATAATGTTGCGCACTTATGTTGAAGATTTAGAGGTCAAATTAAGTATTTATGTATGAAGAAAAATATTTTAAAAAAATCCTCGTGTGAAAATTTTTTATATACCCTGCTGGGGTAAATATTCAAGCGTATAAAAAATTTTCTATTATAATTAAATTTTCATCTAAAACAATAAAAAGTGTCGAACAAACTTTTTATTTTATTTCGAGTCTTGTTTTTGAAAAAATGATTAAACTATAAAAATAAAAATTATTTTAATTTTTTTTATTTCTTTAATTGATTCAATCAATTTAATTTTTGTTAACAATTTTTGATAAATGAAAAAGTCCGATAGATATTTTTTTTGTATACATTAGGATGTCCGTTATTTACAAATTGCACCCTTTAGTTAACCATGATAGAAATTATTTATCTGTGACCCAAAAGTAATAAAAAAAATAAATAAGTTTATTTCAATACCCTTTAATCCTGCTTAAGTAAGGAGACTTTCCACTTTGGTACAATGGCAAAAAATTTTATTACTTGCTTAAAAATTAACGGACAGCTATAACTAATATATATTTTGGTAGAGAATTCACCGCTCTTCAAAAAAAGTGACTTATGTTTTTTTCATAAATTCAATTATTTAAAAGATATTGAAGGTCAAAGATTCATTTGTTTCGTAAAATTAGTTTTTTTGTTTAAAAATTTCATTACTTTCTAACACAAAAATATAATATTAATGACTATAAATTTTTTGTAGAAATTTTACCCCTCCACAATGAACATTTCTTGCGCTTTTTTCGCAAATTCAACTATTTAGGTAATATCGAATCTGAAAGCTTGATATATTTCAAAAATAATATTTTTCGTTTGAAAATCTTTTAATCCTGAGCAAAACGATACGTTTTTAGGCACTGAACATTTTTTTGTCATAAATTTACCGCTCTGCAAAAAAAATTATCATATGTTTTTTGAATAAACTCAACTACTTGAGAAATATTAAAGTTCTAAGTTAAAAAAGAAAACTTTTACTAACTAATTCAAAATTTCATTGTAATGATATAAAAAAGTCTGTATATTTTGAGCGCAAATAATGTCTCTAAAACGGGTAGATTTATTATAAAAACCGAGAAGACCTTTTTTGTAGAGCGGTCAATTTTTTGCAATATGTGTATTACTTATAGCTATACAATTATTTTTAAGTGAGTAATAAATATTTATTCATTTTTATTATGAAAATTATACAAAGCCGATGAGAAAAAAAAATAGCGATTATTAGAACATATCCAATATTGTTGTTATATAAATTATATTTAGTTGATATATTCTATATAATAATACACTCATGCCATAAATTGAAGGAATACAAAAATTTTTTTAATTTTTCAGTGATTTTAGCAGAAAAGAGTAAATAGCTGAAGTTCTAAAAAAATTGAATCAAAATGCGTCGAAAGTAAAGATTTCAAGCTACAAAATGTTTTTTTTTTATTTTTTGATACGATTTTTTTTCACGAAGTTAAAGCCTTGCGAAAATCACTAAAAAATTAAAAAAAATTTTCTGTTCCTTTAATTTATGGCACGAGTGTAAACTACAAATGTTTTCTTATTTATGACAGAATTTATTTATCGAGAAAATGAAAAAGTTTGCTCTAGTCTCGAGCTCTAAAGACGACTCAAATTATTATATTATTGAAACACGATTTATATATAAAGTTGGCTCTAACGGCGGCATAAAATTGATTCAAGAAGAGGACATACACGAAGACGATTTGTTTGTCCGAAAAATCGGGTTACACCTGAGTCATGTTTCAATCATCGACATTGATGGTAATTTTTTGTTTAATTGAATTGATCACTCTATTATAAACACGTAAGAATATCTGCTATTTTTCAAGTGAGCTTGTTTTACTTGGCTACGGAGTTAATAAAGAAAAAAGCTTAATCAAATGCCGTTTGACGTAGCCTAAATAATTAAACTCTTTTAGTTTAACGCAATAACAAAAACTTCATTAGTCGCTTAAAAATTAGCTTCCGATTATGGCTAATATACAACTTTCATAGGAAATTTACTACTCTTCAAAAAAGATCTGATAGAATTTATTTGCAAATCTAACCGTTCAAGAGATATCTAAGCTTAAGACGCGTTTTCATTTGTTTCTCTATTCGTACTCAACTGAATAAACAGTACTGCTTTTGTTGCACTTGTACAGTAAATGGAAACTTTGTCCAAGCTTTTCTCTTAAACAATTGGAAGTTATCAAAAAATTAAAGTGCACTTCGATAGTTCATACAGTAAAGCATTGGGTCTGTGTCTTCATTTTGCGTTTAGAGCTTTTATTTCAGAGAAAAGCTTGGACAACATTATCTGATAACCGTTCTTAAAATTGAATAAGTTTACAAAAGTATCTTTTTATTTCGAAAGACTTTTGTCTGCTACATAAAAAATAAATATACAGCCCCTTGCTATATTTATTGAAATATCGCCATAGTAATAAAAACAATTTAGGCAACAATTGGCCTTGAGCTCGAAAATACTCTTGGATGTCATTGTTTTCGTATGACCTTTTAAGCTCAAACATATTATATTACATTACATCATGATTTATCCGAAAAATGACATAAAATGCTATTTTTTTTAACTCTTTATCGTCGATATCTTTTCAATTAATTGACAGATTCTGATGTTCAATGTAGCAATCGGCGCGATTTCTTGAGTTTTCGAGCTAAATAAATTTTGAAAATGATTAGTGCAATCGTTTTAAAGAAATTCGCGAAAAACCTTATCATTTCTTTCCCCGACAATATTTATCGAACAAATTAAACGATTCAGATTGTTGAGGTGGCAATTGGTGCGTTTAATGAGTTTTATAGCTGATTAGATTTTGAAACTTATCGATTCAATTTTTTTAAAGATATTCACACAAATACATATAGCCACGGTCTATATATTAGCGTGTCCATTTTTTCCCAAATGACATTTTTGTTTATTTGGCCACGATATAAATCATTTATTTGCGATCCAAAAATAATAAAAAAAAATTAAAAAATTTATTCTAATGCCGTTTAACTCTGTGTAAATAATGATACGTTCCCATTATAATACAGTGAGAAAAATTAAATTACTCGCTTAAAATTAAGTGTACAGGAATGACTAATACATATTTTTGTAGGAAATTTACCGCCCATCGAAAAAGGTCTCGTATGTTTGTTTAGTGAATCCAACCATTTGAAAGATATTGAAGGTCAAAGTTTGATTTCGTTCAAGAAATTGGCGTTTTTGTTTAGAATTTTATTACTCTCTAACACATAGACATAAAATTAAGCGCTATGAAATATAATGTAGGAAATTTATCGCTCTTCAAAAAAAGTTCCTTACACTGTTTTCGTAAATCCATGCTTTTAGGTAATATCGAAGGTCAAAGATGATAGATTTAAAAAAGAATATTTTTTGATTAAAATTGTATAACTCTTCAGCAAACTGATATATAATTGGACTTTTAACATTTCTTGTCAGAAATTTAGCGCTCTACAAAAAAGGTCTGTTAGATTTTTTTGATGAACTCAACCATTTAAGATAAATTTAAGCTCTAAGATGAAAGACAACTTTCACAAACTAGCTAAAAATTTCGCTCTTATAATACAAAAAATTCGTTTTATTTTAAAATTAAATATCTCTAAAACAGTTGAGTTTATTAAAAAAAATCAAAGTCCTTTTTTGTAGAGCGGTAAATTGCAAAAAAATAAAAAACCGTTAAAAGTCTAGCAATACATCTGTTTGCTGAAGAGTTATAGGATTTGAATCGAAAAACATTGTTTCTGAAATTCATCAATTTTAAGATTCGATATCACTTGAATGGTTGGCTTTAAGAAAAACGTGTAGAAAACCTTTTTGGAAGAACGATAAATTTCCTATAGGAAAGTTCATAGTGCTTAATTTTATATCTATGTGTTATAGAGAGTAATAAATTTTCGAACAAAAACGTCAACTTTTTTAAACAAATCAAAATTTGACCTTCAATATCTTTCAAATGGTTGGCTTCACGAAAAAAAACATAAGATACCTTTTTTGAAGAAAGATAAATTTCCTACTTAAATATGTATTAGTCATTGGTGTACACTTATTTTTAAGCGAGTAATAAAATTTTCGTCATCGTATTAAAATGGGAACGTATCATTACTTAGGGAGGGGGTTGAATTGCATTAAAATAAACTTTTATATTATTTTTGAATCACAAACAAATGATTTGTATCGTGGCCAAGTAAAAAAATCAACTTTGGGAAGTAACGGACACCCTACTATATACCTATATCTTAAAAGGCAATAAAATTTTTAACGAAAAAGACACATTTTTGAAACCAATTAACTTTAAGGCTTGGTAACTTTTCAATGGTTGGATTTACGAATATTTAGATGAGCAGTAAATTTTCTCCTAAAATGATGTATCGTTCATAACTGGACGCTAATTTTTGAGCGAGTGTTGATTTTTTTGTTATAGTTTTAAAGTGGAAAAGTTTAATAAGTTTGGCAAGTTTAAACAGCATTAGAAAAAACTCTTAATTTTTTTTTTTTTTTATAACAAATGAAAATTCATGGTATTAACTAATCGAGATGAAAAGACTGTAACTAAATATTCAATTCGGAAATTCGTATTTTTAATTGAAGTTTTAATTTTTAGATGATCCCTATAAGTTGCGTAAAAATTACAGCAAGATAAGACGTATCAGGATGCAAAGACTTCCTCAATATAGTCCGAATATACCTCAAAAAAAAACAGTACGAGAGATTAAAAAGGTAGTACGTATAAATCATATCTTTCTTTAGTTTCGAAAAATTTTTGTACCATCATAATAAGACAGAAAATAATAATAATGATACAAAAGCAATTATAAATATTGATACAAATATCCCGAGTAAAAAAGTGTTATATAATTAAACACGATTACATAAAATGTATATGTAGTTATAGATAAAGAAAAGTCATGACCTTGAAGTTAGCCAACTCCCGCCATTTAAAAAATAAAAAATCTTATAACTTTAGAAAAAAAAATACATTTTCAAATTTTGAAAATAATGCCCGTGTAGTTTTTTCAATTTTTTAGACGAGTATTTTTTTAAAAGGATTAAAAAATAAAAACTCGAAATAAAATTTAAAATTAAATTTTAAGATGACTATTTTTTTGTTTAAAAATTTGGACAAATCCTATTACTTTTTGATTTTTATATACAATTTTTGGAAAACTTGACGAGCATTTTTTTTAATTTTCCGTTTATCGCAATTTTTAAATAAAAATCTTATAATTTAGAAAAAAACAAAAAATTTTTGAATTTTGAAAAAATATTCGTGTAGATTTTTTAATTTTCTAGATGTGTCTTTTTTGTAAAAAATCAGAAATGTCCGAATTCTTGTTTTATATAAAAATTCATAAATTTAAAATTAACTAAAAGGTAATTCTTTTATAAAATTTATAGTCGAAGGTTCCCGTATTTATGACTATGAGTGGGGGCCAGAGCCCATTTTGTGATAAGTCTGATAGTTTCGCTGAAAAAGTAAAAAGATCTCGAAATTTACCATAAATTAGAGTTGAAGCTTCAAAAATTTTAAAAACGAATAAGCTTGTAATTACTAATGAATTTATGAATTTTTTAAAAATAACAGTTCGAGTATTTTTGATCTTTCAAAAAAAAAAAAAAAAAAAACACACGTTTAGAAAATTCAAAAATCTACACGAATATTTTTTAAAAATTCATTTTTTTTTTTTTTTTTTCGAATTACAAGATTGTTTATTTAAACATATTTGGTAACGGTAAAAAATAGTGATAAACGGAAAAATACTCGTCAAGACTTCGAAACAGTGTATATAAAAATCAAAAAGTAATGAGGTTTGTAAAAGTTTTTAAACAAAAAATAAGTAATCTTAAAGTTTAATTTCAAATTTTACCTTGAGTTTTCATTTTTTAAACTTTTTAAAAAAATACTCGTCTAGAAAATTAAATAATCAACTCGAGCATTTTTTTAAAATTTGAAAATTTTTTTTTCTAAAATTATAAGATTTTTTATTTTAAAAATGACGGGTGTCGACTAACTTCAGGATCATAAAAAGTGGGCCGATAGAATTATACACAGTCAACAATCATTCGTCAAGTTACCACTTACTCGTCAAGTTACAGTTACCACTTCATATCGTCAAGTTAACCGATCGTGTAAAACGATCGGTTAACACTAATTTATATGTTATTATAAAATAAACCGACTGTGAAAAAAAAAAACATTTATATATGTTCAAAGTAACACGTACGAGTAATGAAATTCTCGAAGATCTAACCTTTAACTTTTATACACTCATATGTTGTTTGGAACACTTAAATAATGTTGAATTTGGCATGCGCTTTTGTGTTAATGGGACACTTCATAAAAGTATATCTTACATCATTCGGTATATAGTTTAAATCAACGAAATGAATGTTAAAAATTCTTTCCTCAGCAGTAAAATAATAATAATCAAAATTACAATTTATATTTTATTATCATTGACTCGATCAATAAAACATTTAAAATTGTAACTGAAGCATTTATAATGTTTTAATTTCAATTGGAGAATTAACAAATAAAACTTAGCTCATTAATTAATTTGTTTACAACGAATTGAAGTTTCAATGCTTATTTAACTAGTTCAATCGAGCAAATTTCAGGTTAATGATTTGACAAACTGTGATGTATGTGAGAGTCATTCCTTTTATCTCATAGGGTGAATGCAATTTCGATTTCAACCCTCTGAATCTAAATTAATTTTTTATCTAACTTCATTGTCTGGTCAACTGTTTTTCTTTACAAATTTGAGACTTTTTAATTATATTTTACACGTCATAGTAATTGCTAGTTTTTATTAATGAGTATATAAATTGTATTTATATTATCATTCGTAATTTAAATATACGTCAATAGCTTCCGACAGCATTAACCTGATACTAGTTCGATTTGACTGGCATTAATCATTAATACTCCAAGTTTTGAGCATAAGTGATGGAAAATGTAATTAATAGTACGGGATGAAACATTTATGCAGAGACAGGTGGTGTCAGTTCTCGCCTTTGGATCGGGCAGAAAACTTCACCCTAGTCTACATTTTTATTATTTCATCTTTTGTGATTCTACTGAATATACTATTGACATTGAATTTACCAGAATGCAGAACCGAATGCTTCGAGAGCCACTATTGAACAAACGGTGGAAGATGTGTTGCCACCATCAATACTTCCGGATTCTGGAACCAAAACTCGAATGGATAAAGTAAGTTATATTAATATTCTAGTTTGAATTTTGAGTGCTAAAGCGTGCGCATGGAATTAATCATATTAATGTAGCACTTTTGATTTGGCTTTGTTTTATTGCCTAATCCAAACATTAAAAAAAAAGCATATCTACTTAATTTTATATAAATTCAAATTTTTTATTCGTTCATTTCTTTAATAAAACATTTGAAGTAATAACAAGCATTTAAAATGTTTGAATTTCAATTGACGAATTAACAAATAAAACTTAACGCATTAATCTATTTGTTTATAACAACTTGAAGTTTCAATGCTTATTTAACTAGTTTAATCGAGCAAATTTCCGGTTAATGATTTGACAACCTGCGATGTATGTGAGAGTCATTCTTTTTATCTCTTGAGATGAATGCAATTTTGATTTCAGCCCTCTGGAGCTAAATTAATTTTATATCTAACTCCATCGGTTGGTCAACTGTTTTTCTTTACAAATTGGAGACTTTATAATTATATTTTACACGTCATAATAATTGCTAATTTTTATTAATGTGTATATAAATTGTATTTAGATTATCATTCGTAATTTAAATATACGTCAATAGCTTCCGACAGCATTAACCTGATACTAGTTCGATTTGACTGGCATTAATTATTAATACTCCAAGTTTTGAATATAAGTGATGGAAAATGTAATTAATGGTACGGAGTGAAATATTAATTCAGGGACGGGTGATATCAGTTCTTGCCTTTGAATCGGGCAGACAACTTCACCCCGGTCTGCATTTATATTGTTTTATCTATTTTGATTTAATTAAATGTACTATTAACATCAAATATTTCAGAATACAGAACCGAATGCTTCGAAAGCCGCTATTGAAGAATCTGCACAATACTACCTAAATATGTTGCCACCATCACCGATTGCGAATCCTAGTAATGAAACTGAAATAGATGAGGTGAGTTTTTTTTAATAATCTAGTGTGAATTTTGAGTGCCGAGGCGTGCGCGTGGCATAAATCATTTCAATGTTGTACTTGGGATTTATCAACGTAAGAGCTCGTGTTGCATATGTTATTTCAATACATTTTGTCGTGAAAATTCCGAACATCTCATTCTTCTCGATTGTCTCAACCAATGAAGTAATAAAAAAAAGACTTCATGTAAATTGCATTTCTTCTGTAATATCCCAGCAATCAGGATCGCATTGAATCGCATTCAGTTTTCTATCCGATTCAATTGGATTCAATCCTATTTTTGGAATGGCTGTCTTATCAATCCGTATCAATGCAATTCAATGCGGCACGTTGAAATAGGTTACGTAGGAAAATGTTTTTACCAATTAACCCGAAATTCTTGATTACCGATAGCCGAAAATTAAAAAATTTAATACGATTATCTATGACTCTAAAATAATTAAGAGAAAAAAATTTATTTAATACACAGTGTAAATAGAAAACATCTAGTAAAATTATAGCTTTTGCAATCATTTTAATGATATCAAATTTTTTTAGTAAAATAATCCACTAAGAAACAAAAATTGAATCACTGTGAAAGTAATTGAGTTTAATAGCATGCATTTATTTATTTAAAAAAATACAAACTATTAAACTTTGTTAAAATATTAACATTAAAAATGTCCGATAGACAAAGCAAACTAATTTGAAACGAATTTCATTAGCATAAAATTATATAAAAAGAGAATTATTTCAAGTAGAATGATGATTTTTTGGAATGAATACTAGCAAACGTATTATACACTTGTCCCAAAAATTAAGGGATAGAAAAAAAAATTGGAAATTTTTGGGTGATTTTCAACATGCTGTACTTCAGTAAACAATGGTCGTAGATAAAAAAAAAAAAAAAAAGCGAATTTTAGCCTCAATTTTATAATTTTCGGATCAGGACCTCAAATTTTTTTATCATGCAGAGTTACGGAGTAATCGTAAGAAAACCAAAAAAAGAAAAAATTTTTTTCAAAATTTTTGCTCGTCTTTCAACAAGTCTATGGGCTTTAATAAATTCTTTTCGATAATTTGAGTTCTATGACTCGTTTAGGAAATTTTATGCCCTTTAATTTGGCGGCCTCAAAAAGTCTGTACGACGATTTAGCGCCGAGTTATCATTGATCAAAGCAAAAGAGTCCATTTGGGCTTTGATAATCAATAACTCCGGACGTATTGGTCGTACAGAGAATGAAAGTAGGGTTTTGAAAACTGAAAAACATTCTCTGTAAGACGATATTAATGGCTTCTGATAGACAAATGTTTTTTGAAGCAATAATGTTTACTAAAAAACAAGTCGAAATTCGCATATTTCAGGATATTCGGCAATCTTGCTATAAGTTTGGATATAACGGATAGGAAAGAATATCATCGTTTTTTTTTCAATTTCCAAGTGTCCTGAAAAAACCCAGAAAATTTCAAAGTGCTGCGATTTTTCTTTTTAAATGTCCTGAAACTTTAAATTTATCAATTTTTTTCTAAAAATCACCATAACTTGTAGTTTCTCGGTTTTTGTTCATTTTTTCGATTCCAAAATTTTGTTTTTGACTAATAATCTTGTTTTCTTTGATCGATAACCAATCTTCTCGATTCTAATGGAATATTCTCTAATCTAATATTTTTTTCTAATTTACCGCAAAAAAACCGTTGAATTGACGATATAATTTAATTTTATAAAATTTAGATGATAACAGTTATTATTTTTCATTCTATGAAAAGCTTTTCCTTTCAATAAATGACCGCGATAATTAAATAGTAATTCGATTTGATATTTTATTTCAATTATTACTACTTTAATGGCTTATGATACACAGAAATCTTAGTTGCTTATTCAGTTTGACCTCTAAGCTGCATGATCTACAGGGCCTTAAAAATCCTATACGATTCAATACTTTCCAACGCGATACACTGGGTTTCAAAAATAGTATTGAATCGCATTGCCTTCCAATGCGATTCCGATTGCTGGGATAACACTCGACTACCTTACGTAGTTCCTAATTTAAGTACATGCTGAAGTTTAAGTATATTCAAGATGAAAAAAAAATTTTTAACCGACTTTTAGTCAACTGAAATGAGCTCCATTGATTTTATATAATATTTCTGTGGACAAAAAAGTACACTACTAGCAAGAAGTGACTCATAAACAATTTTAGCATAGTTTTAAGTTTTTTAATTTAGACAATTTTTAAAGAAAGTTGATGAAGGAAATATCACTTAGGTATCAGCTAGCCTGTACTCGTGTGACCACGATACATTTCGAAGAAGTGGACGAATCACTTTGACCGATATCATACTGCCAAAAAAAAAAATTTACGTGAATTGAACAGGTAAAACTTTTGTAGCTTGTAAAGTTATACATGGAAAGATTGGAACCCGACTGGTTACTATTCTGCTTTCAACTCAGTACGGTGGTGGAAAAAAATACCTAATTGTGGTGCAGCACCACACTGATTACTGTGCGGGATCTGACTGAGTCGTGTGCGCGTATCACTCGAAAAAAGGGTAAGACCCCGTACTGAAAAATTTTTTGATTTAGAAATCTTACACTAAAAGACAGTCGTAGATTAATGTAGGAGGATAGTTTTTTAAGTTCCTGCTTAAAATTCAGTTATTTTATCAGTTTAAAAAGAATGTAGTTATGTAATATATATTAGACTGGGCAAAAAAAATCGACTATTTTTTTTTCTTTCGATACTGCGAAAATACACGGGAAAAAAAATATTGTTCTTCGAACGATCTAAAGTATAGCTACTCGTAGATTGTTACCACAACGATACGTATACTTATGGTAAAAATATCTTATCGTTCCTGTAACTATCTATTGGATAGCTGTGAGCCCTACACGACTTTCTGTAATCGTCATCTCACACGCCGGCGTCTAACTTAATTAAACATCCATTTTGGCGCCTTTTTTCAAATGTAACAATTCGAGTTCATTTTTTTAAAAATTTGTTAACTATCAATAACCTTACTGATTATTTACGTAATGATCAATCTAATAAAACTACTATATATTTCAATTGTGAAAAATATGTAAAAATCAAACAGCGGTTGAGGCAGCCGTTTGGCACGCGCGTGGCTCGGGCGATCACCGAAGTTAAGTAGCATCGAGCATGATCACTACTTGGCTGGGTGACCGTTTAGCCACACGTCGGGTTCGAACGAAGGTCTCTGATCGCTAGGCGCGGGATGAAGATCCAGTGATCGGTAAAATGGGAATTTTATCGATCACTGGAGCTTCACCCAAACCGAACTGTACTGGCTAGGTTTTCTCTGTGGTTTCCCTAGCCACTGCACCTCCATTGCACAAGGGAGGTTGCAGGGTATCACCGTAATGATGCAGCACAGTATAAGCACAAGTCGGGCCACAGCCGCACAAACGAAAGGCAGAGGAGGAGAAGTAAAGCAGTTTGCGATATAAAGGCAAAAAGTGTAAAAGGCCGTAATTGCGGCTATACACTAGAAAACATAATAATAAAATAATAAAAATGTAAAAATCAATTTAATTAGTTGAATTTATATTATATATATATACATATATATATATGTATATATAACCTCAAGAATTGAAAGATATATTCATATTTATATTTGAAATTTATTCAGACTGCAAATAATATATTAGTTTCATAAATTATTTTATTTAATCAAAATTATTTATGTAAGATAGGGCTCAGAAGATACGGTATAGGTCTCAGAGCTATCTACCGCATTGTTGTCAGAACGATACTGTAGATCGTTGCAGTAACAATTTAGTAGGTAACTATTACGTATTGTTACTGTAACTATACAGTATACTTCTCAGAACAATATTTTTTTCTCCGTGTATTGTTCCTGATGACCAAAAAAAATTATTGTGCAAGTTTGAGCCTTTAATATTGATATCAAGAAGTGTACCGTTACGACTATTCGTTTTTTAAAAGTAATTTCATTTTTTACCCAAAACTCGTAAGTCATCTATCTAAAAAATTTGAGCAATGTATATTCTTGAAGGAAATTAAATGTCCTACAATAAATCTCTCTTAGTAAATTGACGTAAAACGAACCGTTTCCTTGTAACCGTGCTTTAAATATTGATTTATTTTTTAAATTCTTTGCTTCTATTTTGAATTTTTGTAACTACTAGAAATATTGGAATTTTTTCTTGTCAAGATACATGTTTTTGAAAGAAATTTAATACTCTACGAAAAAGGTCTTATAACATTTTTTGCTAAATTTACTCTTTCAAAAGTTATTCAAGGTTAAAGTTGAGACAAAACGACTTGAATAAAGAAATCCATTTTGAGCTTTGTTATATAACAAAGAAATTGACTTTAAGCTTATGAAACCTGTCCAATCGGAACGTCTTGTCATCAATGTTTCTAATGAAAAGCACTACTTTTCCGCTTCGTATTTGGGGTGTGGAATGAAACCGTTATCAAACTTTTGTATTACAATTTATGAACTGAAAGTAAAGCAATATTTAGCTATTAAAAAAAAAAAAGTTGAAACATTCTCTAGCAGACGAGTTGACGTATTTAAAATCGGTTTAATTTGAGTTTAAGTTCGAGCTTAGTTTAAATATCATACACTCCAAGCTTTGAAATCCGTTGATAAGTGGTTTCATTTTTGTTTAGTCAAAGTACAAAATAAAACTAGTTTATATGTTGTATCTGTTTGTAAATGTCATATTTATTCATTTTCAAGCTGGTTTATTCTCTGTTCAGTTTAGTTTGAATTTAATATAGGTTTATTCTCAATATTTTTATTTTTAAAAATTTTTAAAAAACGGTTGGATAATTCAAAACTTAACCTTCTTTTACTAAATTTCGAACTTAATAAAATTATTTTATTAATAACAGGAAAATGAAACAACTGTCACCATGGAACCATCAATTAATAACACCTCAAACCCAGAGCAACTTCGTCAAGCCTTAGCAGATGTTACAAATAACACAGAAAATTCAAATAATCGGTCACAAATCCGTAGTGATGAAACCTTATCAAACTCAAGTAGTACACTTTCACGAAGATCATTGAATTCACAAACAACACGAGTCAACTCTCAAAGCAATCCTCGTTCATCACATCATCCCTTCACACGCCGTACATTCATACCACGTTTACAACTCTCACACAAAAAGCAAACTCCTTGCAAACCTGGCTTATATCGACAACTGCAAAGATTAGAAACAAAAGTAGATAAATTGGCTGATATCGTTAAAACAATAACAAATGAAAACTTTACAGTCTTGAATACAAATGTAAGAAGACGTTATCCAAAGTTGAGAGAATCTACGGTGGTGGTAAATAATAAAGAGGTAAATTTACAGCTTATTTATATTATTTTCAGCAACTTGTTGTAAGAAAGCACGTCTTTGATTCGTTAAAGAAGATACTACCAAGAATATTTATAACACACAATGTTCTCATCTTTCGCGAAAGAAATTAAAACCTTATACTTTTTACATCTATGGAAAATTATATTTTATAAATTACTTGTGCTCTATCTGAGCGATCTAACAGAAATATCCAATCAACAGCTGTCTGAAGTTAACAACGACGGAAAGTCGCAGACTGTAAGATTCAATTGAATTAATCTTAATATACACGGAGAGAAAAACATGGGAATTTTTCCCATCTTGCTTAGGAAAATTTCCTATGTTGACATAGCAAATTTTGCTTTATCAACATGGGAAATTTTACTAAAAGAAAAAGGTGAATATTACCATATTTTATAGGAATTTAACCCACATATTATAGGAATATCTTCCATATTACCATTGGAAAAATTTCCATGTAGGCATGGTTAAAATTCCCTTTTTAACATTGCTGACTTCCTATATTGACATAGATATTGTTACTATGTCAGCACTGGAATTTTTCCTATCTTGACAAAGAAAAAATTCCTCTGTTAGCATAGTAAATATTCCCATGTTGATAAAGTAAAAATATCCATGTTGGCTTGGGAAAAATTTTCATGTCAACATAGAAAGAATTGCTAGGTTTCACGAGAAAAGTTCACAAGAAGCTAAAACCAACAAAATACCAAATATTTTGATCATTATTATCACTTAGGCGTTAAAGCGATAAAATAGAGATATGAGAAGGTTTTAACGTATACAAAAATAGAATTTCAAAGTTTTCGAAAAAATTTTGTGTAATTTAATTAAAAATTTTTGTAGCGACTACCAATGAACAAATATTTTTATAAATTCGGTGAATATAAACGAGTACGTAATAATCAATTACGTCGTGTTACTGAAAGTACATAATCGTCAATTCAATTATTTTGATTTAGTTCATAAATTACGTAGAAAACGTCAGTTTACATACACTGTAAAAAATAATTGAGGTAAGTCCAAGCGATGTAGGTGTTAAAATTTCCGGTGTTAAGTTTCAACACCGAAAGCGGTGTTCAACTAACACCGCCGGTAAATATTCTTGACCAGCGTTAAAATATTTTATTTTGGAAATATTTTTACTCACTCGATCGCTACAGTTAAACAGTGCACGGGGTGTGTGTGTGTGTGTGTGTGTGTGTGTGTGTGTGTGTGTGTGTGTGTGTGTGTGTGTGTGTGTGTGTGTGTGTGTGTGTTTAAGTGTGTATATGTACGTGAATGCGAATATGTGTGTGTTTGTGCATGAGTTTGACTGTGTGTGAATGTGTATTTGATCATGTGTACATGTTTGTTTATACGCGTATGTGTGCTGGTTTGTTTGAGTACGTGTATGGGTGTGTGCGTGTTTGTGCTCACGTGTGCAAGTGCGTGTGCGCGCACACATGTGTTCTTTTTTAGCACTGCTCTTTTTACAGTGTACATAGTAATTTCTACTCTGTTGACATGGGAATTATTTCTACCTTAACATCGGAAATTTTCCCATCTTGACATTGAAGAATTTCCAATGTCATTAAAGGCATGCCGGCAATGTCTACATGTGAATTTTTCCCATGTTAACATAGGGAAAATTAACATTATCAATATAGGAATGATTCCTATGTAACAAAGCAAAATGTACCATGTGACACAGGTACAATTTACGTGTTGTCATAGTAAAATTTACAATGCCAACAAAGGAATTTTCCCCAAGCAAAACTAAAAAAATTCCCAATTTTTTTCTCTCCGTGTATAATTTATTATAATATAAACCTAACTGAAGACTCTACATGTATTCGTTGAATATACTGTTGTGTTAGAAGTCATTTCAGTATGCACGGGGTAGTATTCTTTGTAATTAAAAAAAGATATCTTTCCTTACAAAAAAAGCTAATTTGAAATTAATGCCATGGCAAACTACGACGTATGCTAAAATTGGGAATTAAATAAATTAGTGGCATAAAAGCAGTTGCTGAATGTTTAATTAAACCGTATCAGCATCTCAATTTTTTTTTTTTACAAATTTCCAGCTTCTCAATTTTATTTAAAATGTCAAAATATCTGCTAGTTTTTAATTATAAGTAAATAAATTTTATTCTAATTGGAATTCGTAATTTAAACATACGTCAACGGTTTCCCACAATATTAATGTGATATTGGTTTGATTCGACTGGTCTCAAACATTGAAATTTAAAGTTTTGAGCATAAGTGATGAAAAATGTAATGAGTGACATGGGATGAAACATTCATGAAAGCACGGGTGATATCATCTCTCAGGTTCATATCGGGCAGACAAACACCTTCTCATGCACTTCCATTGTTTCATCTCTTGCGACTCAATGTACTATTCATGATCAACAATCTATTGTATTTTTTTTAATTTCATTTAGATGTATGTCATTGATGGTACACATATTTCGGCCGAAGATTACGCCAAATTAGTTCAGGCACCAACTATGCGGAAACGAGTGAATCGAATCATAAATATTTTGTGGGAACCTGAAAAGCTCGTGAAAATGTACATGAAACCAGATGTTAAAGATCCTTTAAAAATTGTGGTGACACCGGAAGAAAAAAAAAAAGTTAGAGGTATGAAAAAACTTTTTATAAACTCATTTTTTTAAGCTCTTTTGCGCTTGAAAACTGTGTAAAGTTCGGGGTCTAGCCTGCAAGGTCAATCGGCTTTAAAATTTAGTAATAAGTATTTAATTGAGTAACTGAGAATTAGGAGGGCACTTTTTTATCAATTGAAATAAAAATTAATTTTTTTTTTTAAATAGAAATATTAAATACTTTGTAGCTATATATTTTGTTTCATTTATTACTGACTAAAGTCTTGCATGAACCTCTTGATTATATTTGATAACATTTTTACGATCTTCGTTATCACTTCAGAAAAAAATTTGTTGTTAATATCTTCGTAATACAGTTAATATAATTTCCAAAATCCAAGTATCGAACTTTTCTACTAGAAAAATAAAACTATTTATACCTTCAACACCCATGAAACAATCCTGCAAACTTTCAGAAACGTGAAATTACAATAAATGATTTCTGCGCTTAAATTTTCTTTAATTTCCAATGCAGTTATTTGTAGGAAATTGAATGCTGTACAAAGAGTATTTTATCATTTTTCGATAAATCCTCAAAATTTAACTTTCACCATATTTTAAGATACCCTATCGATTTTTCATTGCTCATAAAAAAAAAAATAGTCCCCTAATTTGAAACAGTCAAATACATATATTTAGGGTGCGCCAAAAAGAAAGAACTATTTTTTTTTTTTATTAAGTTACCGTGAAAATGTTGTTAAAGATGATGAACAGAAAATTCTGGTAAAGTTTGAGCTCTTAATATTAATATTAAGAGGTGGCGCTTCGTGATTTTTTATTTTCTATTTAAAAAACATTGGAAAAAATCATTTTTTTGTTTGGAATTTTTCACCTTGGCAACGGCTTATTATATAAATAAGCCCAGCATACATTTGTGTAGGGAATTTAACGCTGTATAAAAAAAACTCTCCTATCTTTTTTCAAAAAATCCATCTTTTCAAAAATTATTCGAGCTCAAAGTCAAGTTAGAATAAAATTCGAGAACTTTTTACTTTTCCGTCGAAACTATCGGACTTATCAAAAAATGTCATATAATTTTTTTTTGTAGATAGTTTAATTAACTAAAAATTATTTCTGATAAGTTTTTTTGAAATACCTTTTTTTCTTAGTTATTTAAATTATAATGCCAATCTCCTGAAAAATAGTGTTCTGTTCGACTTTAAGAACTTGGCATTGAAATGAAAATAACTAGAAAACAATGCAGAATTTGAAAAAAATTTCTCAACGATAATTTGAAGGAAATAAAATTTTCTACAAAAAAGATTAAATGATATTTTTTGATAAGTCCGATAGTTTCGCCAAAAAAGTAAAAAGATCTCGAAATTTACTTTAACTCGACTTTGAGCTCCAATAACTTTTGAACAGATGGATTTTTCAAATAAAAGATAGGAGAGTTTTTTTTATACAGCGTTAAATTCCCTACAAAAATGTATGCTGGGCTTATTTATACAATAAGCCGTTGCCAAGGTGAAAAATTCCAAACAAAAAAATGATTTTTTCCAATGTTTTTTAAATAGAAAATAAATAATCACGAAGCGCCACCTCTTAATATTAATATGGAAAGCTCAAACTTTACCAGAATTTTCTGTTCATCATCTTTAACATCATTTTCACGGTAACTAAAGAAAAAAAAAATTAGTTCTTTTTTTTTGGCCCATCCAAAATATATATATTAGGGTGTCCCAAAAAAAATTGAAATATAAAAAAAAAAATCCTCACCAAATTTCAGCCAGATATCTTTAAAATTAAGCTATTACAGAGGGAGTCCTCTTTTCCGTTTAAAATACCCGCGAAAATTTTTAATTTTAGTTTTTCGTTATTAAGACTATGAAATTTTTTTTTTTTTTAAATTCCGACTAGAATAATTTTGCAGGAAATTAAATTTTATACGAAAAAAGTGCCAATGCATTATGTACGTTAAACGAACTGGGAAAAAGAAAATTAAATCTCCTACAAAATCGTGCCTGTCAAAATTAAAATAAAAATATTTGTTGATGGAATAAAAATGAAAAATAATTTTAAAAAATTTAACACTGAGAAAACTAAATTTTTGTTGACCTTTGAATCCCCGTAACTCTTACCCAGTTCGCTTGACGTACATAATGCAGCAACACTTTTTTGTAGAGAATTTAATTTCCAACAAAATTATGCTCGATGAAATTTCAAAAAAAATCTTTTTCATAGTTTTAATAACGAAAAACTGATATTAAAAATTTTCGCGGTTATTTTAAATCAGAAAGTGGACCTCTCTTCTGTGATAGATCAATTTTAAAGATATCTGGCTAAAATTTGGTGAGGATTTTTTTTTATAATATAAAGTATCTTTTGAGTCCATAAGACGTTAAAAAAAAAAAATTTTTTTTTTTTTGAGACACTAATATCTATGAATATACGTATCCATACGTACATGCATAAACTTTTCGACTGATAGCGTTTTTGAAGATTTCTCGTCAAAATAAAACAAACTACAGCGAAACTCCTTGAAAATCTTGACATCAGACCTGCAATAGCTGTATTTAAAAAAAAAATTTATATATATTAAATAAACGAAATAAACCTAAAAATGGTATATTTACTTGTTGCAGATTTGTCTCTCTATATTCAAAAAAAGCGAGAGTTAAACATTGCCAAAAATGGCAATGATGATATAGAAAGATTTTTGGACAAGTGGATGGGAGAATATTTTAAAGAGTGTCGCCGTCAAGCAAAGAAGTAGTAGATAATGTTTTTCATAACTCAGTTTAAAATATATTGCATTTAAGTTAAAGTAATTGTTTAATTAAATAAATGTGACATCTAAATAATAATTATTTGTTGTTTTGTATCTGTGTATTGAAACCCTTATGTCATCACGGAATCGTCTACATTCTGATCGGATCTTAATTTTCACTATTTATTCTATAGGCGACTATCTTGATTATGTTTAAAGATGGATCGAATTGGTCGTTTAGTTTAAAAGTTACTCTATTCAAATTAATGTAACTTACAAACTAAAAACTTACAAATTTCTATTTCAATCGTTTTTATGTATTTTCGTCCAAAAACATTAGTTTTACGAGGCGACATTGTGAACCAAAATTGAAAAATCGCTTGTTAATTTATTATTTCCGATTCCTTGAATTCTGAAAGTTTTATGCACAGTGTAATTTTTTTGATTTCAAACACGGCAGATGTAGTGTGTAGCCACTGTGGGCATACCGTGTTTACATGGTGAATACTCCGTGTAAACACGGTGGATGCAGTTTGTAGTTACCGTAGATACACCGCGAAAACACGGTGGATACCTCGTGTAAACACGGTGGATGAAATGTGTAGTCCCCATCGACACACCGCGAAAACACGGCAAATACACTGTGAAAACACCGTGGATACCTCGTGTAGTCCTCGTCGACACACCGCGAGAATAGGGTAAATACACTGTGAAAACACGATGGATACCTCGTGTAAACACGGTGGATACCTCGTGTAGTCCTCGTCGACACACCGCGAAAACACGGTAAATACACCGTGAAAACACGGTGGATACCTCGTGTAAACACGGTGGATGAAATGTGTAGTCCCCGTTGACACACCGTGAAAACACGGCAAATACACTATGAAAACACCGTGGATACCTCGTGTAAACACGGTGGGTATAGTGTGTAGTCAACAAAGTCACACCGTGAAAACACCGTGGATACCTCGTGTCAACACGGTGAATACCCGGTGTGAGAATGGAACAAATCCACGATGTTTACACGGTGAAAACACCGTGTAAACACCGTGGATTTTCGGGTGTTTCCACCATGTAAACCTCAGTGTTTCCACCGTGATCC
Organism: Microplitis demolitor; assembly: GCF_026212275.2. Taxonomy (NCBI): domain Eukaryota; kingdom Metazoa; phylum Arthropoda; class Insecta; order Hymenoptera; family Braconidae; genus Microplitis; species Microplitis demolitor. Next base: position 14,873,282 of record NC_068545.1, read on the forward strand.
AAAACTGCGAGGGCAGTTTGCCGATGCTTCGGCTTGTTCACAAAAGGCGGTTTATTGTTCATATACGACGATTTATTGTTCACTCGGAATTAGTTTACTATCAATTAATTTAACGAGTCGTCGATAAAAACTCAGATTGTTCTTTACGACGTATATCTAATTGTTCAAAAATCCGAATTGAAATTGTTCTTTTGGTCGAGCCGAATTGTTCAAATACAAAAACGTGGCCGTTCAGTAAGGCGTCTGTCCCGGATCTCCCGTTTCAATCCATGCGTTGGATCAATTGCTCGGTCGAAGTAGAACTTTTTGATTCTAGATGTCACTAGAATTTGCTCATCTGGTAACTATTGATTATTTCAAATAAACTCAAACCACGAGTCGATGTCGAATTTTTCATCATGTTACAATATATGTACACATATATGCACACACATGAAGAAAAAATAAATTCTCGACTGAAGGTAAATATTCTTGATTCAAGAAAATTTTTTTGGAGACTTAAACTTTTTCAGATAAAGTAGAAATCTTCTCCGTCCAAGACGAATTTTTTTTAACCAAGACAAATTCTCTTGGCTCAAGAAAATCTTGACTTGGTTCCCGAAAACGTTTGTCTTCAAAAATATTTTCTTGACTCAAGATAACTTTTTTTTTCTGTGTGTGATTGCATGTGTACATACTAGGGTGTCCGTTATCTACCGAATTAGATTTTTTGACTTGGCTATGATATAAATCATTTATTTGTGATCCAGAAATGACAAAAAAAAAATAAAAACGTGTATTCTAATGCCGTTTAACCCTGCCTAAGTAATGATATTTTCTCATTTTAAAACAATGAGAAAAATTTTATTACTTGCTTAAAAATAAGTGCACAGCAATAACTAATACGTGTAGGAAATTTCCCGCTCTCCAAAAAAGGTGTCTTCTGTTTTTTTCATGAGTCCAACTGTTTAAGAGGTATTAAAGGTCAAAGTTTGATTTATTTATAAAAATTTGCGTTTTTGTTTGAAATTTTATAACTCTTTAATACCTAGACGTAAAATTAGGCGCTATAAACTTTCTTGAAGGAAATTTATTGCTCTTCAAAAAAAGTTTCTTACACTTTTTTCGTAAATCCAACCATTTAAGTGATATCGAAGCTCAAAATTGATAGATTTAAAGAATATTTTTTTTTCGGTTAAAATTCTATAACTTATCAACAAACAAATATTTACACAGGCTTTCAACAATTTTTTGTTGAAAATTCACCGCTCTATAAAAAAGGTTTCTTTAATTTTTTTGATAAACTCAACTGTTTAAGAGATATTTAAGCTCGAAATAAAAGAAATTTTTTATATCATCGGAGCTAAATTTTGAGTTGGTTTGTGAAACTTTTCTGTCAAATTCAAGCTTAAATATCTCTTAAACGATTGAGTTTATTAGAAAAATCAAAGAGATTTTCTTTGTAGGGTGGTAAATTTCTGACAAAACTCTGTTAAAAGGCTAAGTTAATATCGGTTTGTTGAGGAGTTATAGAATTTCAGTCGAAAAACATTATTTTTTAAATCTATCAACTTTGAGCTTCGATATCACTTAAATGGTTGGATTTACGAAAAAAGTGTAAGAAACTTTTTTTGAAGAGCAATAAATTTCCTACAAAAATATGTATTAGTCCTTGCCGTGCACGTATATTTAAGCAAGTAATAAAATTTTTCTCATTGTACTAAAATGAGAATATATAATTACTTAGGCAGGGTTAAACGGCATTAGAATAAACTTTTTTATTTTTTTTTATCATTTTTGGATCACAAATAAATGATTTATATCATAGCCAAGTAAAAAAATCTAATTTGGTAAATAACGGACACCCTAATACATACATATAGGAATGCATGTATGCACGCATAAATATATATGTATACAATAAATATTTTTAAAAATAATTTTTTAGTCGACAAAAATCAAAAAATTTTTTTTTGTCTATGGGAATTGGTGGAGGAAACGGTTTGGGAATTACTCAGAAAAGGATTTCTTAGAGTAGGGCTTATTTATAATTAAAGAAAAATAATTTTGTTTGCCCGAACTTAGAATCGAACCCAGACCAATATGTTCTTACGCCAGTACTCTGCAGTTGAGCTACCAGGCCTTGTGCCGAACAGAGTTCAATTTGTTTATATCAATTGTCACGTTATCTATTACCCAGCGGCATTTGTGAAATGATTCAAATAAATTGAAATTATTGAAGAGAATTTGAATTTCATCATTTTTAACTCTTTTCGATCAATATTATTAAACAAGGTATGACTGCATAGATGTCGACATAGATTTCTTGATATATGTCGGCATAAATGTCTACATATATGTTTCCCTTATTAAAAGAAACGATTTGAAACGATTCGAAAAAAAAAATTTTAAATAGTTTTCAATGCTTTTGAAGACGTTGAATACTTTTGAATCGCCATTCTTATGGAAGTTTAACATTACAAATCGTTTCTTTTAATCAGGGTTACATATATAGCCACATATATATTTCCATTTATATATCATTTATTTACAATATATGCATTATATATTTTTTATTTTATGTAAGCATTTATGTTTTCATTTATGCATACATTTATCTGAAAATTTAGTCAACATATTTTTTTTTTGCACATATGTATGTTATATATGTGACATATATGTTGCATATAATTTCCACATATTTTTTTTTTTCATGCGAGATTGTTACAAAAAAATAATGCATCTTGCTTCAAAAAAAATATCTCTTACTTTAATAAGTATGAACTCCTGTAACAAGTGAAAATTTTTTAAATTAAACGTAAAAATATGTTGACGTGAGAAAAAAAATTTTAATTCAAGATAAAAATTTCAAGATAATTGTTTACTTGGTGCAAGTAAATTTTGGTTTACCGAATCGATCAAAAACAATAACTCCCCGAAGTTTTGAAAATTTACAATTTTCTTAGCGGGGAGTTAAAAATTTCTTGAATCAAGAATATTTTCCTTGATTCAAGTTAACTGTTTTTTCTGTGTAGAACATAAAATTCTCTACACAAAAGGTCCTTAGAGTCTAATATGCACGGCAAACATAAGAGACCTTTTTATAAAGCGGTAAACTTGACAAATTAAAGATGTATAAATTATATAACTTCGTTTTAGCATGTATTGATGCCTGTCCCAACATTTGCGGCACGAGCGAAGCGAGTGCTGCTGGTCGGGGGCAGGCATCAAATACATCTACAAAAAAAATTATCATTACACATTGTTAAAAGAAATAATTATGATCCTTAAGTTAACAGACAATTAACAATTTTCGGATTTTTTTTTTTAATCAATTACGAAAAAATAAAAAATAAAAATATGCACTTATAGAAAATTAAAAAAACTGTAGGTATAATTTTTTAAATAATTTTTTTAGTTATAATTTATCGTTTAAAAAAAAATTAAAAAAGTACTAGGCGTCGGCTAACTTCAGTATCATAAATAATTTCTTATTTTTTTCAAATTACTAAATTTTCTAAAAATAATTTTTCAGTTTTTATTAATTTTTAGTAAATTTTACTTTTTCAAAAACACAGACTTATAAATTTTATATTAATTGTAAACAAGTTTTGAGGTTATGAATATGAGCGAGAGTGTCATCAAATCTTATCAAAGTGAGAGTAGGATAGGTATAACCGGTAACAGTGCGCACAATAACTCTTTCGTCCCGCTGTTATTTTCTTTCCGTCCGCTGTTATAGATGGCGCGCGGGTAATCCCAGCACGGCAAAAAAGTTAGACTTTCTGTCGTAAACTAAAGACCGAAAGCACGTACTTTCGTCCAGGCATAAAGAAAAATAATTTTTTTATGCATTTAAATATTAATTAAAAAATTAGAAAAAATTCTGGTGTCATCCAGACACTTTAAAGAATATTATGAATTCGTGGTAATAAAAGTTATATCACAATTTTTCAATTGTTAATTAACATTTTTTTTACGGGTTTGTGTTGTCATAAAAGGCGGTATAAAAGTTTAAATAAAATTAATCTATAAATTTTTTGTTTCTTGGAGCCCTTTTTATAAACATACTTAACAAGATGACTTTATGAAAGTTTATAAGATATTTTTATTTTATTAATTATAAATTTTCGAAGTAACAAAAAAATTAAAAATTAAAATAATGTATGTTAAATAATTTTTTTTTTAATTTTCAGGTATTACTGACGACATATTCTTGTTAGGCATTATATAATTACTTTTCAAATTTGTTCATGGCATTTGTTTCTAACTTTTTTATAAAAAAATGGATTAATTAAATATTTTCAAAAACATAAAAAAATTACAAAAACAGCAACCAGCAACAATATGGCAAAAAAAAAATTTTTGCCATTATATTTAGAAATGCAAATTATGACTTTTAGAAAAAAAAAACGATTCCTTCATTATTTATTTAAATAATCAAAATATGAAAAAAAGAACGATTATAAACAATTAGATATTGTTTTTAAGAAAAAAAAATTTTTTTTAAATCATTATTTTCTTACGCTAACAATATGGAGAAAAGAAAATTTCCAAAAATATTTTCCCATTTCCCCAATAGTACCCATTGCTTGTTTACTGGGTATAGAAGTCTCACTGGACGAAATTTCAGATACCGTAAAATATGTGTTGACAAATTTAAGTTGGTTGTTAGACTATAATGAATTAACCAATTGAGATGGTTCTTGCGGCAATTGAAAGAGTTTGTTGGTCGTCAACTATTCTGAAAATTTTAGATCGATCGATAAGATAGACTAATACATTAAAGAAATACAAAAAAAAAATCTAGGCGTCGGTTGACCCTGCGGGCCAGCCCCAAAACTTCCCGCTGTTTTCGACCTCAAAGAGCTCGAAACATTAGTGTAGATATATTTTCGAGCTCGAAAATGCTATAACATGCAATTGTTTTTTTACGATCTTTTCAAGCTCTAACAAGTTACGTATTATGCTGAAGTTTGAAAATTTAAGAATCGAAAATCATCAATGAAGCGGTTTTTAAAATTTAGTGACTGATTATGTTCAGTAAAATAAGTGTATTGAGGCAGAAATCAATGTCAGGGATCAAAATCAGGATTCAAATAAGTTTTGACTCATGTAAGAAACAATAAAATATGAAATATCCGACAAAAATATTAAAAACTACGTTTTATCGATTTTTTTGTTGATAATATGATTTAAACTGAAAACCAAGTTCGATGACATTATATGATCAAAAGAACTTAAATGTCAATGAAAAGTGAACTTCATTTATCGTTGTCATTTAAAGCCCTGCAACTTTTTCCTCATTCATTTGACGTATACATGATATTTGATAATTTTTGTAGGAAATTAAATTTCCTACAAGGCTGTGCTTGTCAAAATTTGAAAAAAAAAATTTTGATAGAATAAAAATAAAAAATAATAAGAAAAAATTTAACACTGAGGAAACTTAATTTTTGTCGATCTTTGAAGCCCCGTAACTTTTTCCTAGTTCGTTTGATGTACATAATTCATCAGCACTTTTTTGTAGAGAATTTAATTTTTTACAGTATTATGCTAGGTAGAATTTAAAAAAAAATTTTTTTCATCGTCTTAATAACAAAAAACTAAAATGAAAAATTTTTACGTGTATTTAAATGGGAAAGGGGTCCCTTCTTGGTGATTGTTCAATTTTAAAGATATCTGGCTAAAATTCAGTGAGAATTTTTTTTATAATGTAAAGTAACTTTTGAGCTCATAACAGGTTAAAAAAAAATATTTGTTTTTTTTTGGGACACCCTAATATACATACTAGAATGCTTTTTTTTGCCACTATTTTTTTTTCGCTCCCACTCCGAAATTTTGTTGAAAATACCCCCAAAAAAATTCCCTGAGAGTTTGAGCCCTTAATATTAATATTAATTACTTGCCCAGAGCAGATGAAGATTTCCTATTTAAAATACACGTAAACTTGGGTTTTTTTTTTTAAACTTTTATAACTGTGCAGTATTTAATGATATCATCTCGCCCAAAGTCAGGATTTTCTCAGAATTAAATGCTCTACAAAAATGCTTATTGTCGCGAAGTTGTAACTCATACGGGTGGAGTAGTACGAACCACTAAACCAAATTTTTTCATAGAATTCTTGTTTTTTCTCTCATTATCTCATAAACAGCAAGGCCTACAGAAAAAATATAAATGACAATTTTATAGAAAATTTAATTTCCTACAAAAAATGTCCTTAGCGCCAAATCATTAAACTTAATATTTTATGAGATATTAATTATTAAAGTTTACGTAGCATTGAATTCCTATAAAATGTCGAATCAAATCTTAGAAAATATTGATTTTTTATTTGTCTAATATCTCGGAAAATGTCATTCTGAGTGATTCGCTGCTTATGACCTTTTTTTGTAGGAAATTAAATTTCCTATAAAACTGTCACCTTAATTTTTTCTTTAGGTCTTGTAATTTATGAGATAATGAGAGAAAAAACAAGAATTCTATGAAAAATTTGGTTTAGTGGTTCGTACTACCCCACCCGTATGAGTTACAACTTCGCGACAATAAGCACTTTTGTAGAACATTTAATTCTGAGAAAATCCTGACTTTAGGCGAGATGATATCATAAAATGCCCCAGAGTTATAGAAGTTTAATAAATAAAAACCCAAGTTTACTTGTATTTTAAATGGGAAATCTTCACCTGCTCTGGGAAAGTCCTTAATATTAAGGGCTCAAACTCTCAGAAAATTTTTTTGAGGGTATTTCTAACAAAATTTCGGGATGGGAGCGAAAAAAAAATAGTCGCAAAAAAAAAAGCAGTCTAATACATACATTGTCACATGTTAGATGGAAATTATCAGTATTAAAAAAATGGAATTTCACGTCTATTCATTATTTATCGCGTTATGAATATTTATATTACTGTTATGCATTATAGTATATGCTATTTTTAACTTGTCTTTATGAAAACATTGATATGTTTAAACTTTTTTTTTTTTTTTATTTAACTGTAGCGTAAAGTTCCGAAAAAACTAATTTATTATGACTTGGTGTAAACGAATTACGGAATTTAAGAATTGCGTGCGGCTCTCGTTTTGCATTTAACGGCTGCGTTTACGCAGGACTTTTGAGGAACTGAGTTTATAGAGAAAGGAGCACAAACTGAAAACACAGCATAAAAGTATCAAGCCGAGCATGACTGAAACATTATAACCAACGTCAACGCAGAATAAAAAGTTAAACTGGGATACAAATCGTGGTTTGTGGCATATCACGGTGCGTGCCGTTTTCTACCGTGCTGTCGCGACGAATTATCTTATACGATACTGAATTGATATAGTGTGAGCTTGTGGGATAAGAACAAGTTTTACAGAAAAATTCTGGCTTAAGACCATTTTTTTTTTACATTTATATTTTTAAATTACATAATATTTGAATTATGAGTAAGGTAAGATTTCAAAACTAGAGAAATGAAAATTTTTTACTTATATAGTCATGAAACATAAATGTATCGCTTTGAAATCATACTTCTAAGTTAATTGTAATTCAATATTTCGGAATTTATTTTATCGAAACATATTTATAAATGAAAAAAAAAAAAACTTAGAAAATCCTGAAGTGGACATCTTAATTGTTTATTTTATTTTTAATCATTACTTTAATTTCATTTATGTCATTTATTTTCTTTCGTTATAAATTATTATTCACCTTTTAAGTTTATAATTAAGTTATTTTATTTTTTATTTTGAGGTTAATTTGTTTTATTCAATATCCCGCCTTTGTGTCTTGGATGTCGCTCTTTTATTTCAATCCTACTGTCAGACTGGTGCTCCTGCCAGTAATTTATGGAGAGACAAAATAAAAGACAGCGAAACTGAGATATAATAACAACAGTAAAAATAAAAATAGCAGCTACATTTTAGTTAATTCGGGTTTAAGATTTTTCTTATCAATTACAAATAAACGAATAGGATTCAAATAGTAAATTTCGAAAGAGTTTTTAAGATGAAAAATACAAAGCTGATGAAAAAAGAATATGGTTTGAGTTATTATGTGTATCGAGAAATTTCGTGTTTACGAACTATCATACGAGACAATTTACAGAACTGATTTCTTGGACTAAAATACTTTATTTCAATTGATTGTCATAATGTCGATTTAATACTAAGTCGAAACTGTTTCTTTAAAAATTGTCCTTATTCTGGTGTACAATTAAACCCATCTTCGCAAAGTTAAAAAAAAGTAGAAATATTTTCACATGAGCAAAATAGTCGCACATAGAAAATTGTTCGTAGAACACTGTCCATGCAGAAGCTGCCAGAGTTGAACAACGGGGCTCCACTTGGCCCAGCACTGGGAAACTCAGCTTTGACACACCTATATTGACTTATGTGTGGCTCAAGATTGGGTACTCAGTCCTGGCCATCCCAATCATTACCCGAGTCTGGGCCAGGACTGGGGAACCTAGCCTCGGTCATTCAATTACAACTCAGACTTGGACCAAGACTGGGTACACTAGCCTTGGCCGTTACAATGATTACCCGAGCTTGGGCCAAGACTGGGTAACCTAGCTACGGTCATTCAATGGCAGCCCAGACTTGGGCCAAGACTGGGTACCCTAGCCTTGGCCATTCAATGGCAATTCAGGCTTGGGCCAGGACTGGGTACCCTAGCCTTGGTCGTTACAATGATTACCCGATCTTAGGACAAGACTAGGTAACCTAGCCTCGGCCATCGAATGGCAGCCCAGACTTGGGCCAAGACTGGGTACCCTAGCCTTGGTCGTTACAATGATTATCCGTGCTAGGGCCAAGACTGGGTGCCCCTGCTTTGGCCATTCAATGGCAACCCAGAATTGTGCAAAGGTAGGATTACCCAAGTTTAGATATACCTATGGTTTAATAAGTAGATCATATAAAAGTATTAGTTCAACATTAGTAGGTTCACCCAGTAGCTAACGTTCAGAGCCAGCAATCAGAAGGACGGCAGTTCACGTCCACAGCCCAGCAGAATTTTCACTGAGTTTTTTTCACATCATTTACCTTGTAACGGGGTAAAATTTATCATCAAGGAAAAGCGTGGTTTTCCGTGGCTGGTCAGTTACCCGAGCCGAAACCCCAAATAAGTATCCGTTAGAGATTTTCGACTTGTCGCCGGATGCGCTAATTGAAGAAGCTTGGACTTCTGTCCCAAAATTAATTAAGTGGGGAGACCATTTTCTGGAAGTTGCCGAAAACGGCCGAGCTGAAAATATATAACAACAGGACAGCAGCAAAATCGGGGAGAGTCGGTCGAGCCGACAAGCCTAACGGACGTCCATCTGCCGTGAGCCTTATCCAGAAGACCAGAAACCAAGGAAAGACCAAGGGAAGCTAGATAGACGCCAAGGGTATCATCGGGTGAACAAGCGCAAAGTTGAGTGTTAACATCGTAATGCTGTGTGTAAATCAATTCTCGGCAGGTAAGCCAGAATTAATAAACTAATTAATATCGAGTATAAAACCATCGAAAGTATTAATAAACCAGCGTCTCCAATAGAATAAATTCTCGACGGGGGAAGCCAGAATTTATTGTGAGGAAATTAAGTAAAAATTAACCATGTGCTTGGTCAATTAATTCTCGGCAGCGAGGCCAGAATTTATGAATCATTAATTATAAATTAAAGAGGAAAATTTCTTGGCAGGAGGCCAGAAATTATAATAGTTATTAAATCATTGTTATATAATAAATCAATCGGTATTTAATAAGATAAAATTAAGTGCTGTGAAAATCGGGATAAAGATTGAGATTTTAATTAATTAAATTTGAGTAATAAGTTGATGTCCATAAATTGTTAAAAGAAATTAAAATTGAATGCGAAGAAAGAAAGAAAGACACGAAGTAGAGAGAGATAGACTGAGACGGGCGAAGTACTGAGAGATAGCGTCGGTCGCTCGAGTCAGTAAAATATATCAATTGATGGAAAAAATATTAAATACTGGGAAATTTTGTGAATTAAAGTAAATGATTATAAACAAAGGAAAAATTAATAGTCACTAAAATTAACTCTTAAAATCGGAATTCGTAATTAGGAAAATTTGAATTGTGTGTGTGTGTGAGTTAAGTCCAGTGGACAGTAAATTGATTAAATAAAACGTGTGGGTATGTGTGTGTGTGTGCGATATAAAATGATTTCAGGGGAATTTTTAATTAATTATTTTGAAATAATTAGGTCCAGGGGATCTGGCAAGTTGCCGATTTTATTTTAATATAGATCCAGGGGATCAGGCTGATGGCCATTATAAATAAAGTCCAGGGGACTAATTTTATTAAGATCCAGGGGATCAGGCAAGTTTCCAAAATTGTATAAGTCCACGGGACTCAATTTCATAAAGATCCAAGGGATCAGGCCAGTGGCCAATTAAATATTTTAATTCATAAAGTCCAGGAGACTAATTAATCAATGTAATAAAGTCCGGTGGGTAAAATTGTTTTGTGATAAATAAAATTGTTAATTATATTAATTCAAATATTGTGCAATAAATTTAATTCCTCATCCTTCCTCACTCTTGTAAAATTCAACGACCCTGAATTTTCTAAAATTAACATCTCCGGTTCTGGAAGGCCGAGTCTTATCTTCCAGTGACGCCCTTATTAAGATCAATCAATAAAGGGGCCAAATTTAGCAAGGTTGAAAATTACCCTGTTACAATCTCCCTTAGATAGTTTAAACATTAATGACAATGAACTCTACGAGATTAATAATAATTAAATTTTTTTAAATTAATTTGTTTCGTCGATGTATGAGCCAGGTCTAGCAACGAAGCATGATCCAGGTCTAGCAACCAGGACTGGCCCTGTGCTATCATTCCAGGCTTCTACCAAGGCTAGTTTGCAAGCTTGGCCCAAGATCCTACATACTTGGGCTAAGCCTGGGTCCGTCGTACTTTCCTCTCTGGTTGAGCACATTTGCGCGCGAGGTGTGCAATATGCTAGCAGAGATCAAATATATTAATTAATTTGTGTCAATCTACAAAAATGTAAAATACACTTACCCATTTTCGAGTGAGTAAGAGTGTAAGCTCGCAGAGGTTTTGCCAGAAGAAAAGCCGGAACACCCGCTCTTACTAAAGCACTAATTTTTCTGTAAACTCTTGCACTACCGGTACGACTGTTATTCGGCACAACAGAAAACCAACCTGTAACAACAAGATAATTAAATTATATTAACTCAATTTGTCAGAAATTAAATAAGCGAGAAATTGAGGTGTAAAGTGTAAATATATTAATAACAATGCTCCAATACAAGTCAATTTATCACCATAGAGATCTTGATGGGTATACATTATTTTTTTTGTATATACAGTTTACGGACAGATATTTTATTTCTCATAAAAACATCTCTACTCGGGTCAAAAATAAAACTTGATTTAGACTTGGTTGCCTTCAATCGTAACTAAGTAAGCCAGTTAAGTCAAAAACGAGGCAAATTCGCCTTTTTTAGATTCAACTGGCTTACTTAGTCAGGATTTAAGGTAACCAAGTCTAAATCAAGTTTTGTTTTTGATCAGGGTACGTACACTTCAATTAAAGGATGGTGATATCGCTTTTATTCACTTCAATTTATTTAATTTTTTACGATTTTTTCATTTATGAATTCATGGATATAATGACATAATTACATAGTTTATTTAAAAATATTATCTTCTATTTGTATACCTGCTTTGTAAACGACAAAAAAGATTTATTCAGCTAAAAAACTAAATTTGGCCGAAAATACGCAAAAATTTTATTATTTTTAATAAACAGACCAGAAATTGGCCGATCAATTGAATCGGCCTACTTTCGGTTTTTTTAGGCTTCATTATCCGCTATTTTTAGGCCTAGCTACTCTTTAGCCTTGTGTTGACTATCTAAACTTTTTGTCGACGACTTTTTGGCCGAGAAAACTGTTTATCATTATTTCGGCTTGAAATTTTTGTACCCGGGTTAAATGATATTATAAGCCAATTAGTTGATAATTTCACGATTACTATGTCCATGAGAAAAGTAATTCTTCACTGAAGTTAAATATATTGGCAATAGAAAAAATAAGCGTAAAATATTAAATAAAGCAACTATGTTTATTTTCTTTCTTTTTAACTTCCCGCTAAGAAAATTGCAAATGTTCAAAAATTCGGGAAGTTATTGGTTTCAATCCGATTTTCAAAAATCGAATTTCTAAGAGATCTTGACGTTTTGAGGTTCAAGGAAGCTATCGTGACTAAATTCAAAATGATGTCCGAATGTACGTATGTATGTATGGATGTATGTACATTAGGGTGATTCGTTTTGATCGAACATTTTTTTTTTCGCTCCCACAGCAAAATATCATTTTATACATAAAAAAAAAATTCCCTGAAAGTTTCAGCCCTTAATCTTACGTCTAAGTACTTTTATTTTGAAGTTTTCCCATTTAAAATACATAGGAATATTAGATTTTTTTTTTAATTCCCTATAACTTGGCGGCATTTCGTGGCACTATAATGCCCATAAGGGTGATTTGTAGATAATTAGCTGCACTTTAAATGTGCTCACGACAATTTTATTATAACTCGTATATTTCAGTTTTTATGCGAGATAGAAGTCATATTTTTAAAAAAATACTATATTTTTTTCACGTAAAGGCGAAACGGATAGAGTTACGAAAAAAAAGTAAATGAAAATTTTGTAGGAAATTAAATTCTCTATAAAAAAGGTCCCATTCATGAAATCCATAAAATCCATAGGTTAAAAGATATAAAACATTTAAGAATTTTTTTTATTAAATGTTGAGAGAATAATAAATATTATGTGGTTTAAACTAAAAAATTATACATTTTTTTATTATTTTCTCATTTGTTTACCGTATATTTCTGACTGTAGAATAAAATAGGCTTATACATTAATTGGTTAAAAGCTCTGTGACATATAATAGAGCCAGAAGCTCTAAATTTTACGCCATTTTTGGGAACACTTCCCAAAAAAATATAAATAAGCATCAAAAACTCACGATAATCATCTCTTGGTAAATGATCCTAATGAAAAAAATTGTAAATAATATGAAATACCAATTGATATTAATTATTTTATAGTATTTATCATTTAATTACCATAAACTAATGAAATTAATTATTAATAACTGTAAACTGACTATTATTAAAATATTTAAAATGGTAACCGGCCACAATATCTGAGACAAGAAAATACTAGATAATAAAATCTTAGCACATTCATCCGTACAAAAATATCCTAAATAAAAAACCCTGATCAACCAGGATAAATCCTGAAAATATCTGTATTTGTCTCAGATTTTTTCGTTCGGGATATTTTTGTCCTGGATTTTTATGTTGAGGATAATAATCATAGGACATGATGATCGGAAATCATTTAAAATGAATCAAATAATTTTTATTTAAACTAGTATTCTATATGTTGCATTATTAACTAATATTTTAATTTTTATAATTAATACCTTGAGTTTCTATAAAACGAAGTTTATCTTCTTTTGTTTCACTAAGAATGTCTTTTATTGCTAAGTCATCAATTCCAATATCATATTGAGATGGATCAATATTTTCCCAAAAATCTTGGAATCTCTTAAAAATAGGCACATTTGGGCCTGTTGTAATTGGCCAAGCAACTTCTACTACATTGCATAAAATTATTTCAAAAATGTGGTGACGACATGCGAGATACAATAAATCTCTTTGTAATTTTTGGGCTAATAACGTGCATGTTCCGTTCTGAAGACCTACATTAAGATTAATATAAAAATTAAAATAGTATATTTTACACCTCGGGCAGGAAAGTAAGAAATGTCTCAGATCTCATGTAATTATTGGCCGAGGCGAAGCCGAGGTCAACAAACATGTGATCTGAGGCTTTCTTATTTACTGCCCAAGGTGTCAATACTATTTTTCTCCGCGACGGAAGCGGAAAGCGTCAACTTCGTTTCACACAGCGAGAAAAAAGTTGACGCTTTTCGCCCGGAGGGGAGAAAAAAATGTTTTGAAGTGGCATCATATTTTTACGAAACAACATTAATTTACAAATTTACAAACAAGTAATTCTAAACTGAAAAAAAAAGAATATAAACAATTTATAGAAAAAAGCAAAAAATGATATTTTTCGTCAATAATTAATAAATCTCGAAGATTAATACGAAATAGTTAGAAGCGGAATTTATCATCACTAATTAGTATTTTCATATATTCTATGCAAATCAGTTAATTCATTTTTGTGAATTTAAAATTACTACTATGAATTATCTTAAAAAGTAAATAAAAATCTTTGATTTTAGATATCAATTAATAATTATAGTATGAAATCTAATTAATTTATGACATACATCAATCAAATAAGTAATATTTATTAAATTAACTTTAGCAAATCATGAAGTTTGTTTTCTTATATGTTTCAAATTTTGATAAAAAGAAAATTCTATCTTTTATTAAATTATGGCATTGTTTCAAAATTATTACTATATAAATATGAATTCAAAGTAAAAAATATGTTGCCAACTGATAAATTTTCGAGCTTTCTTTTTTTCTGTTCATATAATTAAATAATTTACCAGTGTTAACGCTGGGAGTGTCGAAACACATTGCTTTTACTCTTTCAACAATATTCCACTCGTTCAACACCTCAAAAATAACTCCAGATTGATTAAATCCTGTTGCATTGTTAAGTTTTGGAACGCCAAGTAGTTGTTCAGTACCAACTCCGGAGACTACAATCGGAAGTCGTTCCACTTTTTTTTTGCTTAAAACAGTGGGAAGTGATTTTCCATCCCAATGGACGACAAGACACTTAACGATATTATTATCATTTTTTAATGCCTCCACAATATCTATTCTGAATTTATTACGAGCATTAAAAATGGTTGAATAGCTTAGATTAAAATCATCGTTATCTAATCCAAGACTGCCGAGTACCGAAGCGATTATGTACATTGCTTGCCTATTGCTGGTTTGTGTACGATCTAATGTGGAAACAAAGTCTGGTGTCATGATGTTTATTTTTTTAGTCTTAGCTGGAGGACTCTCGTCCTCATAATCAAAATGAGCATGCTTAAAATCACTACATTTTGACGATTGACTACTGGCAATATCTGATATCGAAGTCTGTGATAATTTTTTACTCAACTCTATGCATAAATCTTCCGGTAATTTATTTTCAATTGGTGCAGATTTATAACTCCTATTCTTTTACAACATTCTGTTAGATATTTACGCAAATGATCTGGCAAAATTTCAGTTTCATTGCGTTTAGCAATATCGAATAATTGATCCAATTTTCCATTGAAACTTTTGATTATTTTTTGTTGAGTCGGTGATTTTTTTTTTGTTGCGGTTAACTTTTAATTCTTTATATAAGTTATAAAATTTTTCAAATTTTTTTATGTAATATTGTATACGACCGATCGGCATACAAAATTTGTTCCATATACCGTGCACATCATTAATTACTTCAGTTGAGCTTTGTCGAATTGTAAAATTCAAATAACGATGCTTGTACATAAAAACATTTATAACATCACGATAAGTCGGTAATTTATTTTCATTTAGTTTAGTCGACTCGAATCTGATTAAATAATTGTATACTTTATTAATACTAATTTTTTCCGTCATAATTTAAGTATTTTTCTAACTGTATGAATGAATTATTTTAATATATTACGTAAACAAATAATGTTGTTGATTTTTTAATTACTTATCTAGAGAAAATACTTATCTGCGCGCACAGCAATTAACATCGAAAAGTAACCTCGAAAACTGAATAATATAATTGAAGATATAGTCAATATAGTAAGGACCTTCAAGAAGAAATTTAATTTATTGAAAGCTCAAGTGCATAGCGATTAATCAAAAGCGCCCTTATTGTGAATAATTATAAAAAAGTTCAAAGTCAAACCGCGGTGCGCTGACAGTTCCTCTTTTCTGCAAGATTTCGATTTAGAATTTCATATCTTCTCAGACGAAAAAGGAGTTGACTTGCCAATCTCTGCACTAGCTATTATATAGTACAGATTTTTCATTGCCAAAAATAGAGGAGGAAAGTGCACAACAAAACAATCACGCAAATTATTATCTTGCTGTATATAAACATGAGAAAATAATAAAAAAGTGTATAATTTTTTAGTTTAAACCACATAATATTTATTATTCTCTCAACATTTAATAAAAAAAATTCTTAAATGTTTTATATCTTTTAACCTATGGATTTTATGGATTTCATGAATGGGACCTTTTTTATAGAGAATTTAATTTCCTACAAAATTTTCGTTTACTTTTTTTTCGTAACTCTAACCGTTTAGCCTTTACGTGCAAAAAATATAGTATTTTTTCAAAAATATGACTTCTATCTCGCATAAAAACTGAAATATACGAGTTATAATAAAATTGTCGTGAGCACATTTAAAATGCAGCTAATTATCTACAAATCACCCCTATGGGCATGATAGTGCCATGAAATGCCGCCAAGTTATAGGGAATTAAAAAAAAAATCTAATATTCCTATGTATTTTAAATGGGAAAACTTTAAAATCAAAATTAAAGTACTTAGACGTAAGATTAAGGGCTGAAACTTTCAGGGAATTTCGTTTTTATGCGTACAATGATATTTTGCTGTGGGAGCGAAAAAAAAAATGTTCGTTCAAAACGAATCACCCTAACATACATATCTATAACTTTTGAACGGATGAACCGATTTTGATCGTCAAGGTATCATTCGACGCGGCTTGTCAATATCTAAAAGCTACAAAAATTGAGCTTGATTGGTAGGGCTCATTCAGAGATATTCCAATAATAAACTTTTTTCAAAAATGTTTTTTTTTTTGGATAACTTGTAATCTGCTTTATGGATTAATTCCAAAATCGACTGGGCTCTGAAGCTTCATAAGCCGCGTCGAATGCTACCTTAACCATCAAACCGGTTCATTCGTTCAAGAGAAACCGTTATCGAAAAAATTAAAAAAAAATTTTTTTTAGTATTTTCGCAATTTCTCATAAACGACTACATAAATTAATTGTAAAATCTGATCAGCTGCAGAACTCAAGGAAACGTGTCAATTACCATCTTAACCGTCTCAATCGGTTAATTCATTGGTGAGATATCGTTTGAGAAATAATAGTAAAAAACGTTCTTTTTCGAAAACAAGGCATACAATAGTATTTTCGAGCTCAAAGAGCTCGAAAACAGCGGGAAATTTTGGGGCTGGCTTGCAGGGTCAACTGACAGACCGATTTTTATAATAAAAATTGATAGACAATTTTTTTAATTGAAACAAATGGTATATATTAAATTAAACGATTTATTAAATTATAACCGGGCAGCGTTGGTATACGACATGAGAGTGCGGCTCTCTCGCTGTCTCTATCTGAATTTGGTCTTTCTCTCTCTCTCTCTCATTACAGCCTGATTGCTAAGTTTGGCTGAGTTAGGCGCTAGATCACAAGGGATGATTTCGCGCAGCAGGTGACCGTAAATCGGTCATGTGCGCATAATTAGGTAGGGGTCATCGGAGATTGGGACCTGAGACGTCTCGATCAGAATCGACATTCAAGTGCAGGCGATCGATTCAAGCGACACTCAAAAATTCAAGTGATGGAACCTACAGCCACGCCTAAGAGTGTTCATTGTTCTATTTAGAAAATTTAAATTAGTTCTTGTGAATATCATTCCTATAAACTGGTTTACGACACTAAAATTGTCGTGAAGTTTTATCTGAGTGATCTGCCCAGAGTGTCCAGCCTGTAAGCAGCCCAGGAACCTGAACAAGATCCACGGTGAAGGTCCAAGATGCAGCGACGCCCGATACCACCAGTACGTCGTACTCAATAAAATCCAGATAAGATTTATAATAAAATTATTATTATTTATATCTCTCTCTTCAACGCGAATTTAGCGTGAATAATTATTAGATTTTATTTTCCCTGTGTCCATTAAATAATTACGTGTTAAATAAATTTACTTTATCGTTACTGGACACTTAATTCATTTTGAAAAGAAATCAAAAATATATAAAGGGAAATTTTGTACATATTTGGGAATTTGGTTAAATAAAATTGATTATATATAATAATTGAATTAAGTCTAAAAAAAATTACTTTCATCACCAGTGTCTTACAGAATAAGTTTAATTTCAGCAGCGTGTCCGGTCAAAACGAGTCGACCCATCTCTGAGATCTATTTCCCGCATTCCAGAACCAACAATATAACAACTATAATTTATATTTATATTTAATAATTTATTATTCATTAATTATTTAATCGGGAAATTTCGTAACTGTGGTTCGTGACTACTGGACACGAAGTAGCTAAGGGCCAACCGTTATAAAATGATCAAAAAATTCACAGGTGTAAAACTTATTCTATTATATATTAGTAACATATTCCCACTAGCTATAAATTTGCAAAGTTATTCAGAGCATACAATTTCTCTTGGTTAGACAATAATTGTCGATGTAATCATAGGCTTGGATGGCGTAATTTCCTGCTGATCCCCTGCAATATCCTTCTCGTCTTGACAAACCACAATATTCTATCGATGTAGTCACTTTCACGCACGCACTGGATCATTATTTACCGAGTGAATTTTTATTTTCTTTATGTTTTCTCAGTAATTATCGTCTGAAATCTGATCCTTATATACTCCAAGTTCAGTATATATAACGAAGATAGAAGTGATCTACCGATATATCGACGTTTATGATCACAAATTATTTCCATTTCACGCACCGTTGAACTTGCCATGACGTGATCACAATACACTTTAATGCTTGAACTTCCTGGTTTTCAATTAAGTTATTTTATTATTTTTATCGAAGGCTGATTTTTCATTATGAGAAAAAATTTCTGCTGCAAGACATACTAATTGTTAACCGAGTTATCAAATTGTTAAAAATTTTATCAATTGAAATGAATTTATCCCATGTAGGAACTTACAAGCTCTGACAACGGGCTAAGCACGGACCAGCACTGGGTAACCCAGCTCTGGCTCCTCAGTGTCGGCCCTAGCTAAGGCCCAGGACTGGGCAACCTAGCTCTGGCTTCCTAGTGTCGGCCCTAGCTAAGGCCCAGTCGTGGGCAACCTAGCGCTGGCTTTCCGCTGTTGGCCCCAAACGAGACCCAGTCATGGGTAACCCTGCTCTAGCTCTTCAATATTGGCCCAAGCGTGAACCAGAACTAGTTCACCGAGCTCTGGGTTTCCACGGTAGACCCTAGCTAGGACCCAGCTATGAATAACTTCTACCCATACAGGAAGCCCCCGAGTTGAACGACGGGGCCATGCCTGGGACATTATTGGGAAGCCCGTCTTGGCAAACCTATACTGTCCCATGCCTGGGCCATAACTGGGTAATTAGTATTGGCCATTCCAACGATTACCCAGGCTTGGGCCAAGACTGAATACCCTAGCTTTGGCCAACCCTAGAGTCACCCTAACATGGGCCAAGATTGAATAACCTAGCCTCGGCCGTTGGATGGTTACCCTAACATCGGCCAATACTAGATAACCTAGCCTTGGCCAAGCCGAGAGTCACCCTAACTTGGGAATTATGGTGGTAGAGTAAGATAATTAAGCTGGGTTCTTGATAAATAATCAATTAAATTTAATAAATTTTATTTTAAAAAATTATGTAATTATAATATAAATAATACGAAATTATTTTTTTCTTTCTTAATCGAAAATATAAATTAAATTGCTCTTTATATTTCATAAAACCGAGTGGTTGTAGTAAAATGAACAAGTAGAACATATAAAAGTTTCAATTGAACGTTAGTAGGTTCGTCCAGTAGCCAGCGTTCAAACCCAATAATCAGAAGGACGGCAGTTCGCGCCCAGAGCCCAGCAGAATTTTCACCGAGTTTTTTTCACGTTATTTACTTCACTTAAATAGTTTAAACGTTAATGATCACAAACTCTAGTACTTTAATAATAATAAATTTTTTTTTAATTGAATTTATGTGTTTTTTCGATGCATGGGCCAAGTCTGGCAACCAAGCATGGGCCAGGCCTGGCAACCAAGCATGGGTCAGGTCTGACAACCAAGGTTGGGCCAGGTCTGGCAAGCAAGCATGGGTCAGGGCTGGCAACCAGGCTTGGCACCCAGTTATCATTCCAGACTTCTACCAAGGCTGGAACAAGGCTGGCTTACAAGCTTGGCCCAGAGTTCAACATAGTTGAACCAAGCCTGAGCCAAGCCTGGGCCCGTCGTACTTTCCTGTCTGGGATAGTTTTAAGAAACGCCAATTTCACTTATATGAGTCGAAAAATAATAAGGATATTGATTTAATCCATAAAAATTGTTGAATAAGATCCTTTATTCCTTATAACTAACTAATCAACTAACTTCTCAATCGGTTAATTCGTTCCAAAGATATCGTTGAAGAAAAAAATGGTAAAAAAAGGTTTTTCGGGAATATTCTTGAAACGACTGCACTAATAACGATTGCTACATTGAATAAAAATCCTCCAATTAGTATAAAAGATATCGTGGACACAGTGTAGAAAAAATATTATTTTATCATTTTCCCCCGATAAATCATGATACAATGTACTATAATGTATTTGAGATTGAAAAGCTCATAACAAAACAATCCCTCGCGGATCTAGAATCACTGTAAAATCACAGTGAAATCACAGTGAGATTATAGTAAAAACATTGTGAGACCATGATGAAATCACAGTGAAATCACCATGATTTTGTGCCATTCGGTCACTGTAGTTTTATGGTTATCTCACAGTGATTCGATAGTGGTTTCACAGTGATCTAATTATGTTATCACAGTTGATTCATAGTTACCTCATAGTGGTATTGCAATGATTTTAGTGTGCTACCACAGCCAATTCACAGTGAATCCACAGTGAATTTCCAGTAAACTTACAGTAAATTCACAGTGAATATACAGTAAATTTACAGTGAATATATAGTGGATTGACAGTGAATTTCCTATGAACTTACAGTAAATTCACTATGAACTTACAGTAAATTCACTGTGAATTTACTGGAAATTCACTGTGGAAAAAAAATACAAAAAAATTATTAAAACCTACCATCATTTTTTTTTTTCAAATAAAAAAAAAAAAAACAAAAATTTCAATGACTACCATTTTTTATTTTTTTTGTCATTCTATAATATCAAACTTTGAAGCTTTTTGCAATTTTTTCCATTAAACTTATTTCTGAAAACACATCTTGAAAATTTTTAAGTGTTCAGAGAACTTTGAAATAAAAAAAAAAGTATACAAACAAAAATTAAAAATGGCCATCATGACACAAATATTCAGTTTATTTAAAAACAGTACATAAAAAAGTTGAAGAATGTTTGAACAACTTTTTTTTTGCTATTCTAAAATCACCATAAAACTATAGGCAAATCATCATAAATTTTCTGTGGAATCATGGTGAAATCACTATTTATTTACTGTGAAATCATGATGAAATCACCATTAATTTACTGAGGAATCATGGGGAAATCACCATTAATTTACTGCGAAATCATGCCGAAATCGTCATTAATTCACTGCGAAATCATGGTGAAAACACTATTGATTTACTGTGAAATCACCATTACTTTACTGTGAAATCATTGTGAAATCAGCATTAATTTACTGTGAAATCATGATGAAATCATCATAAATTTACTGTAAGCTCGCAGTAAAATCACAGTGAAATCACTACTAAATCACAATGACAAAATGGCACAAAATCGCTGTGAATTCACTATGAAATCACCGTAAATACACCGTCAAATTACGGTGAAAGTGAATTCACTGTGATTTCACTGTGATTTCACTGTGATTTCACTGTGATTTCACAGTGATTCCAAGTCCGCGAGGGATGGCATTCAAGAGTATTTTCGAGCTCAAAGAGCTCGAAAATGTATTCACAATAATGTTTTCGAGCTCAAGGAGCTCAAAAACAGAGGGAAGTTATGGGGCTGGGCCGCAGGGCCAACCGTTACCCAGATTTTTTTAATTGTGTACACGGAAAAAAAAATTCTAGTTAAATTTCCCTTATCAAAAGTACTGATTGAAAAGAGTTGAGAAGAGGTCACTCCATGCGAACTGTATATCTATATATACAAACAAAAGAATTGAAATTATTGGGAAAAATTCGAATTTCATCATTTTTTATTCTTTCCAATCAATGTCTTTAAACAGGGTTACGCTAGCATCGTAATTTGTCCTATTAATTATTGTAGTGGGGGACTAGACTTTTAAAATCGTAATTTTTAGATCTAGCGTTGGAAATTTTATATAAGAAATAGTACTTCAGACAAATAATACGAAGTCTTAAGCTCTTTAATATAAATTACGATGTAAACATCGTAAAATTTAAACAGAAATTTTAAGTAAAAGAACAAAATAATAATCGTTCGGCAGTTGGATTCGAACCCGAATCCTTTCGAGTGCGAAGTGTCTGACGCCTTGGACCACTCGGCCACCGAAGGGCCTACAACATTAGATTGTCTTTAAAATCCATACGAAATATTTGAAAAAACAGTCAGACATCACGAGAGTGCCTCTTACAGAGGACACTATTGCTATTTAAAAATTACGATGTAACATCGTAATTTTTATAACTTCCATCGTATTATAACAGAGGCAGTACTGTAATGTAATGGGGTGAAATTTAATTAAATTAAATAATTCAAATTTAAATATTTGATTTTTCCAGCGGTTGGTCAATTACTTTGAGTTGACAAGCACACGTGACCAGCACACGTGACCTAGTTTGTCGACTTGTCCCCGAACGCGCCAATTGAAGAAGCTCGTCTTCCAGATCCAATTAGAATTTTGATAGGAGTGGTTTATTTCCGATAATAGCCGAAGGGTGGTGAACTTAGACTAGATAAGTTAGTGAACAAAGGTGAAGAGACACATTCGTACGGACCGGCGTGAGAAACAGACGGGCGACCACCAGTGAATCTGCAGGTAATTATAAAATTTTTGAGAGGTTAATTGTGGAACCTTCCAGAAGCTATAAGTCTTTTGTATCATAAATTTTGTTTGTATCCGACAAGAGGCCGATACAGTTAGTAAAAATAAAGCTAATTTGTACTGAACGTTTACAGACGAAAATAAGAAAAAGGATTTTGGAATTGGCGAGAGATAGCTGAGAGGAGTGAAAAGGAACAAGGAAGAGAGAGACGGAGGTGAGTAGGAGAAGTAAATAGGGAGTTGGCGCCGGATTGGAAGAAGTAAGGTAACTGAGTAAGGTAACTGAGTTGTCGGCAGGAAGCCACAATTTATTCATAAATAAATTTTAAAGTTATTAATTAGTTTATTTGTGGGCAGTCGTCATTTCCGGGCTAAAATTTTGCATAAGGAAATTCTCGGCGGGTAACCCAGAATTTACAACCAATTAACTATAAATTAATTAAAATAAAATTTCTCGGCGTGAAATCCAGAAATTATTAGTTATCAATTATTAATTCAAGTACACGAAATTTCTCGGCGGGAAAACCAGAAATTGATAGATTATAATTTAGCAATTAGGAATTAATTTAAGAAAATTGAATAGTAAATAAAATAAATTCAGAAACTCAGTCCTGTAAAACCGTGATAGAAAGAATAATTTAATTAATTAAAGTTTATTGATAAATTGATGTCAGTTAAATTTATAAATTGTTACAAATAAATTTATACGCGAACACAAGTAGTACACGAAATAGAGAGAGACAGTAGTAGACGCGTGAAATAGAGAGACATAGCACGAGCGCGCGGCGTCGTTTTCCAACACCAACGATTCTCAAATACTCAAAGTCGGTGGTACCAATCAATTGAGTTCAGTAGACAGTCAAAGAAATAAAACTGTGTGTGTGCGCTAAAATAATTCCAGAAAAATAAAATTTTTAAGTAATTATTTTAAATAATTAGATCCATGTGATCTAGCAAGTTGCCAAATTTTATTTTAATTAGTGTAAAAGTATTAGATCCAGGGGATCAGGCCGGTGGCCAGTATTAATAAAGTCCAGGGGACTCATAGGAAGCCCAGTGGGCAAAATTATTAATTAATAAATAAAGTTTTATAATTGTATTGAATAAAATATTGTGTACAAAAAATTTTAATTCCTCAATTTCCTCACTCATATAAGTATTTCAACGACCCTGAAATTTTCTACAACATCTCCGGTTCTGGAAGGCCGAGATTCATCTTCCAGTGGTGCCCTTATTAAGATCAATTAATAAAGGGGCCAAACTTGGAAAGGTTGAAATATACCCTGTTACAGTAATATTTATTTTATTCAAAAGTAAATAGAAATATAAATATAGGAATAAATATAATTCTTAAATTTAAATTTTTATTTCATTCTTTTTACGGTGTTAACATTGTAATTTTTTAAATAATTTTTAATCCTAAAAGTCTTTGTTGAAATTACAATGTCAAATATTAAAAATTATAACCTACATAGTAAATTTTGAAATAAGACATTTAAAAATTGACGCTAATAAAAGTCTAGCCCATGATCATGATGTTAACATCGTAAATTTTGGTAGAATTTTCTTTCCGAGTATCTTGTGGTACAGAGTGATCGATGATCTTAATATCTTAGTCTATATCTCTCGTTAATATCAAATAAAATTGATGAGAATATCGGGAGGCTTTTTAGGTTTCTGAGCTGCATCATTGATGGCATCACAAAGCTCATGACTTGTCGATTTAACATAACGTCCCCTTTCTACGTAAATTTCGTAACTCCATTTTTTTCGAAATTAAGATTATAGCACTTCTTTTACGCAAAAAAAAAAAAAATCAAACGTTCATAATGATGATACAATTGTTTTTAGACTTTGAATTTTTCTCATATCTACATGTTCGAATTTAAAAACCTCGTATCTACCGTAAGTACTTGCTAAGGCCAAGTTTTTGACCTTAATTTGTTACGTTCATTTAAAATAAAAAATTAAAAAATGTGGGGCACAACGGGCCCTCTCAAAAAATTTTTATAATGTGAGTTTTTCAGCTTGTTTTAATTTTTTTTTTCTTCTTCTGAGTTTTTGATATTAATTTGCTGTGTCTATCAAAATTGAAAGATCCTGAAAATTTGGCTAAAACGGACCCCCAACAAAACTCAATGTATGTTTCTCGCTTGTTTTATGTTTTGAAATATTTTGAAAATTTTAGGAACCCGTTTGCCTAAAAGATATTCGTAGGTTTTCAAAGTCTAGGCAGCCCATTTAATCCCCCCCCCCCCAATACTTTTCATGTTGAAAATTTTGGGGGCCCCATTTTGCCTACAAATATTTCGAGGCATCAAAAATTTTGGGGGGCCCATTTTGCCCTCAAACATTTCAAGGCATCCAAAATTTACGGGGCCTATTTTGCCCCCAAATATTTCGAGGCATCCAAAATTTTTAGGGGTCCATTTTGTCCTTCTCTTTCCCAATATAAAATAACAACTAATTGAGAATCTGGCGTAAAAAAATTTTTTTTATAGCTATCTTATGAGAAATTTTTTTTTTTTTAAATAAAACTTCTTTACGCACGACTAGGAGGCAACTGGATGACAATGCGACGGAAGTCCGTTACGGCAATATGGCGTCACGTTTCTGTACCATCCGGTTTTTTTAATATTTTTGATTTTGTCAACAAATAGTTTATAAACAAATCAATCAAATGCTTTTAAAAAAAAAAAATTATTAATAAAAAATATTCAATTGAAAATATTAAATTAAATAATAATAAATAAATAATAATAAAAAAAAAGAGAGTGCATGTAACATTCATACGCAATTGAAGTAAAACTTCTTTGACATTGTCCAAGATGTCGATTAAGTTAAAAATAAATATATCATATGAGAATTTAAAAAACCATTTATTGACGATGTAACACTAGTAATATATTCATTCGTATTAATGTCGACCACTATACGTTTTAAAATAATGATTTAATTACTACGCGGAAAGAAATTTTCCTTTAAAAATTGTTCCGTACCAAAACACACGTAACTACACAAAATTATTTTCTCACAAAAAATAATCATAAAACGCAAAATTTAAAACATAATTTTCCAAAATCTTATCCTTCAACATCTGCTAGCCAAATGTTTAGTTTTCAGTCACACGCTTTCTAAATTTTATGAGTTTACTGCGCGTTTACTCTCATATTAAAATAACTTATTTTCCAAATTTTTATGAGTTTACTGCGCGTTTACTCTCATATTAAAATAACTTATTTTCCAAATTTTTATGAGTTTACTAGAAATTTATCTTTTGAAACTTTTCCTTTTTTTTTATATGTAATCCTTATTTTAAACCAACTCAAATATCCTTCGGATGGTAATAAAATATTATTTATGACCTCACTACGCGAAGTAAGGCATAGACCCTTTTTTTTGCTTACGTCCCACGCTCGTGGACCCTTTGGGTCTTGCGCTTACTCTCGCTCTCTCTCTATTTTATTTTTCTCTAATACGTTACAACCTACGTCATCTATTAGTCCACACCCAGTTACTCCTACTTAAAATGTCTTAACCAATTACACTCTTGAATATCTAAAACATCCCTTCTTGACGCAAAAGAAATTCTTGTATTCTAACGTCAAAAAAGGGAAGAATCAGTTTTTAAAAATACACACAAGTCAGTTAGAAATCAAAACTCAAACGCGAACGTCTTGCTCCTAAAAAATTCAAATCAATAATCTTTTTATACATTGTAAACCATCGTAAATTTCATTAATAGTTATTGTTATAAATAAAGAGATTTAATAGCATTAAACATTGTGTTAAAATCCAGAATTATTTAGATTTAAAATAATTAACAATCTTTGATAATTAAAAAACTCCCTAATCGATTGTCGTTCAAATCAGTGCGCGACATTTATGGTCCTTCGAGCCGGATTTACAAGTGTAAGTGCCAGTGCATAGTGAAGTGAAAACAATTTATGCAACTTGCTCTACAACTTAGATAAAATCCCTTCAATCAATTTGTGAGTCCAAGACCGTGTTAATTAATTAACAACAAACAAACAAACAAACATGTCACATGCATTTAGGCGTGGTCAGCTTAAAGCTGCTATTACTAAATTTGAGTCATTTCTCAGTGGTTTCACTGACACACCAATCAACCAAGCAAAACTACAACAGAGAATCAACAATCTCAAAGAAATATTCAAAGTGCTTCCAGAAATTACAGTGCATCTTGCAACGAAAGAACCAGAAGGTGGTCATGATGTAATAGAAGAGGAAATGATGGAAGATTACATGAATATTTTGGCTCATGCAGAGCTCAAAAGAAATTCAAGCAATCAAGAAACGAACCGAGACAATGTACACACTCCAGCATTATCAGATACAAATAATCAAGATTACAATTTAACTAAAATGCCCAAACGGGAATTACGTAAATTTGACGGCAAGCTAGAAGAATGGAAATCATTTGATCAATGGTTCAAAGCAAACGTACATGATCGTATTGGCATCTCAGATAGTACGCGCATGTCCTATTTGCAAGATACCTTAGTTGGTGAAGCAGCGAAGACTATAGCTGGTCTTGAAGCAACTAATGAAAATTATAAAGAAGCAATGGAACTTTTAAAAGCAACTTATAACAATGAAGAAGCGATTATCACGCGTCATTTTGAACTGCTCACAGCAATACCCAAATTACAAAATAATTCAGGTGATGCAATCAGGCAATTAGTAAATGAAACCTTAGTACATGTGCGTGGTATGAAAGTTCTAGGCGAGCCGACCGATAAATGGGACGTACCATTGCTATTTCATACTATCTCAAAATTAGACAATTCAACTAAACGAGAGTGGTATCGTAGAAAAAATAATAATAAGAAACGCACCTTCAACGAGTTAATTGAATTTCTCCGAGAAGAGGCGATGAAATCACAAACTAACTTAAACAAAGACAATAAACCACTAGCAAAACCAAGTCAATCAATAAACAACAAGCCAGATAAAGCTACACAACAAAAACAAAAGCAAGTATTCACAACGATGATTTTTAAGAATTGTCCAATTTGCAAACAAGATGGACACGCAACATAGAGGTGTGATAAGTTACTTAATTTATCTGTACCACAACGGATCAATGCCGTAAAAACTGCCAATCTATGCTTCAACTGTCTTCGAAGCAATCATAAAACTAATGATTGTAATAAAGCTAATTGTTTCAAGTGTGGGAAGGTCCATCACACGTTACTACATCTACATAAACCAGAAACCAAGGAAGAAGAAAAGAACGATTGACTATCATCGTCATCAAGTCCAATTACCAGCAGCGTCGTGCTACTAAATCAAGGTAAAATTGAAGAGATAATGGTTACTGCCTTAGTCAATATTATCGATAAAAATAAACGTCCAACACGCTGCAGGACATTGCTCGATACAGCAGCAACGTCCAACCTTATCACAGAGCGATTAGCTGCGTCTCTAAACCTACCAAAACAAAAATGTTCTCTTGCTGTTGGTGGACTTGGTGATATCCAAACATCAACGTCATTCAAAATTACGGCAACTATCCAGTCAAGATACAGTAACTTCGAAAAGACATTAGAATTCTTTTCAGTTCCTGAAATAACTAAACAACATCCAGTGAACTATATTGAAAAAACAAAAATACCAATATTCAACAAGATGAAACTAGCTGATCCAACATTCAATATACCAAGTAACATTGACTTACTGATTGGTGCAGGACCAGCATTATCATTAATCATACCTGGACAAAGGGATATTTCAAATCCTGAAGGGCCAGATTTATTCATGCAAAATACACACTTTGGCTGGGTCATCGGTGGTGCAATATCAGTTCAAAGAAAATACAACAATTCAAAACCAAATCCAAAAATGTGTCATATTACGACCACACAAGCTCTCCAACAACTTACAAAGACTTGGGCCATAGAAAAAGGTCCAAAACAACAACACTTGTCAGAAGAAGAGATGGCATGTGAACTACATTACAAAAGGCATACAAAGCGAAATAAAGACGGAAGTTATGTGGTAGCACTTCCATTTAACTCCAAGAAATCTCTCATCGGAGAAACTCGGACTCGAGCTATGAACCGATTAAAGTCTCTTGAAAATAAATTCAAAAGAAATCCAGCATTTGCTGCTCAATATAAGGCCATTATCCAATAATATCTTGATCTAGGACATATGGAACGATCAACGGACTCAACTGGTGCTGAAGGATTCTACCTTCCACATCACGCGGTCGTGAAAGAATCTAGTAACACGACAAAACTACGAATCGTATTTGATGGATCTGCCAAATCAAGCTCTGGAATATCATTAAATGAGACGCTCTTAACAGGAGCCACGCTACAAAAGCCAATTTTTATTCACCTAATTCGTTTTCGATTACACCCAATCATTCTTATAGGTGATTTGAAAAAGATGTTTCGTTATGTCTGGGTAAGACCAGAAGACCGAAAATATCTCAAAATTTTATGGAGAGATCAAACAGGAGAAATCATGGACTATCAATTGACGAGAGATACATTTGGCACTACAGCAGCAACGTTCCTGGCAGTCCGGAGTCTGATGCAAGTAGCCGAAGATGAAAGAAATGAATTTCCAGAAGCAGCAGACATCATCAAGGAGCAATTCTACGTCGATGACTTAATCGCAGGTACTGATACTGTTAACAAGGCAATAAGAATTAGAAACGACTTAACCGAACTACTAAAACGAGGCGGTTTTAATATACGACAATGGGCTTCAAATAATTCAGAAGTTCTGAAAGGAATCCCCGAAGAGCATATCAATAAAAAACTACAAATTGAAGTAGATCCAATGCTAAAAACTGTAGGTATACACTGGCAAACTCAATCAGATCATTTAACTTATACCTTTAATAAATTGCCAATTAACGTAACCATGAGAGTGATTTTAGCTGAAATAGCTAAGATATTTGATCCACTAGGATTATTGGGACCTGTAATTTTAGCCGCGCGGTTGATTCTTCAAGAATGCTGGCGTCAGGAAATTACCTGGGATCAAAAACTTCCAACCTGTATACAAAATGCTTGGACGTCATATGCATCTGAATTTAATACAATAAATCAAGTTTTATACAATCGTCCACTGGTACTGCTAGATACCTGCGATATCCAAATACATGGATTTGCAGATGCAAGTGAAAGGGCCTATGGTGCATACATATACCTAAGGCGAACAGCAGCATCAGGTGATGTAAGAACGAATCTATTATGTGCTAAAACCAAAGTTGCACCGTTACAAACTCAAACATTAGCACGATTAGAGCTCTGTGCAGCTCTCATGTTAGCTAATCTATATGATACTATAAAAGAACTTTTACCTGCACAATTATCCAATATTATATTCTGGTCAGACTCAACAATAGCTCTTCATTGGATCAAGACACCTCCATATCAGTTGAAGACATTTGTAGCAAATCGAGTAGCTCAGATACAAGAAAGAACACCGATTACCAGTTGGAGACACATCAAGTCGGAAGATAATCCTGCAGACGCATCTTCACGAGGACTAACACCAAAAGAATTTATAGACAATTCACTTTGGGCCTCTGGCCCAACCTGGCTGAAAGATCCAGAGAACGACTGGCCTATATCAGTAGTATCTACTCCAATCGAAGACAATAAAAGGAAAAAACTCACTTGTATTACAACGTGCATAAAAACAAGTTCACTTGATGATTCATTCATCAAATTCTTCAGTTCAGCAAGTAAGCTGCATCGTGCGATCGCTCGCATCTTGCGTTGGAGTCCAAATAATAAGTATATCGGTGAATATACCCTTGAGGAACTTCGTCAGGCTCAGCTCATCAAAGGCACTTTCACGCCGGTCCTCAAACAACGTTGTATGTTGTGAGGAGAAACTTCTGGCTACTAAATGGTCGAAACGAAGTTAAGAGAGTCACATATCGCTGCGTAAGATGCAGAAAATCAAATCCTCAGACAGCAGTTTATTCGATGGGAGAGCTGCCGAGAGAGCGGGTCACACAAACTCGTCCTTTCCACTATACTGGGGTAGATTACTGCGGTCCATTTTACATCAAGGAAAAGAAACATCGAAATCGTGGCCGAATCAAGGTATATGTAGCTGTGTTTGTCTGTCTAGCAGTCAAGGCTACACACTTTGAGGTTGTCAGTGATCTGACCAGTGAGGGATTTATAGCAGCATTGCGGAGATTCATATCACGTCGAGGCAAGTGTTACAGCATCCATTCAGACAACGGAACCAACTTTGTTGGTGCAAATAATCAATTAAAAAAGATCTATCAACAAATTAGTTCAGAGGAACATCAACAAAAGGTACATAGATTTCTTACAGAAGAAGGAATTCAGTGGAAATTCATTCCGGCAAGATCACCAAATTTTGGTGGTTTGTGGGAAGCGGCAGTTAAGTCATTTAAAAGTCATTTAATGAGAATTGTAGGCGACACACTTCTCACATTTGAAGAACTTAACACCTTTGTAATCGAAATTGAAGCAATTTCAAATTCAAGACCGTTAACACCGAGTTCATCAGATCCAAACGATCCCATAGCGATTACACCAGGTCATTTTTTGATTGGTGATTCGATAACGAGTCTGCCTGATTGGGACTGGTCTGATACATCATCCAACAAATTATCCTCGTGGCAACTAATCCAGAAGTTAAAACAAGCCTTCTGGAAACGTTGGCATAAAGAATATATTAACGGCTTGAATGTAAGACAAAAGTGGCTGAAAGGTACTCATGATATAAAGGAGGGTACAGTTGTCATTATCAAAGAAGACAACACGCGGCCACTGCATTGGCCCATTGGCCGAGTTATTCAAACGCATCCAGGATCAGATGGAATTACACGTACGGTCACTATTAAGACTGCCCATGGAACTATTGACCGTAACGTGAGAAGACTGGCAATTTTATTACCAGATGAGAAACAAGACAATAAAATAAAATCTATTTGATCGCTATAACCTCTCAAGGGGGGCAAGATGTTCCGTACCAAAACACACGTAACTACACAAAATTATTTTCTCACAAAAAATAATCATAAAACGCAAAATTTAAAACATAATTTTCCAAAATCTTATCCTTCAACATCTGCTAGCCAAATGTTTAGTTTTCAGTCACACGCTTTCTGAATTTTATGAGTTTACTGCGCGTTTACTCTCATATTAAAATAACTTATTTTCCAAATTTTTATGAGTTTACTAGAAATTTATCTTTTGAAACTTTTCCTTTTTTTTTATATGTAATCCTTATTTTAAACCAACTCAAATATCCTTCGGATGGTAATAAAATATTATTTATGACCTCACTACGCGAAGTAAGGCATAGACCCTTTTTTTTGCTTACGTCCCACGCTCGTGGACCCTTTGGGTCTTGCGCTTACTCTCGCTCTCTCTCTATTTTATTTTTCTCTAATACGTTACAACCTACGTCATCTATTAGTCCACACCCAGTTACTCCTACTTAAAATGTCTTAACCAATTACACTCTTGAATATCTAAAACATCCCTTCTTGACGCAAAAGAAATTCTTGTATTCTAACGTCAAAAAAGGGAAGAATCAGTTTTTAAAAATACACACAAGTCAGTTAGAAATCAAAACTCAAACGCGAACGTCTTGCTCCTAAAAAATTCAAATCAATAATCTTTTTATACATTGTAAACCATCGTAAATTTCATTAATAGTTATTGTTATAAATAAAGAGATTTAATAGCATTAAACATTGTGTTAAAATCCAGAATTATTTAGATTTAAAATAATTAACAATCTTTGATAATTAAAAAACTCCCTAATCGATTGTCGTTCAAATCAGTGCGCGACAAAAAATATCGTTAAATTCACTGTAATCGTGGGACAAATGGCACGACCTAATGATTTGTCGGTAAGTCAGATAATTTTTAACTTTTTTTCAACAAATTTTATCGTAGTCTACTGTAAATTTTATTTGGTTTTCGGTAAATTTTATGAAGTTTACCACAAAATAAATGAATTTTTTCCTAATTTTCATTTCAAAAATGGTAATAAATAAAAGCACTGCATTATGTCCCACGATTACTGTGAATTTAAAGGTAATTTTTAAAGAAAATTTCTTTCCGTGTATCATACTTCAAATATGATATGATTGGTTTATGATAACTGGAATGAGAACAATAAATTCTACCCTGCAAATTTTCTGAATTTCTTGAGAAAACTGCATCAATACTCGTGCCATATCTTGTTGTGGATTTTGAACTGTAGAATTATTCATCGTTAAATTTAGTTTATCACTTAAGAAATCAATCAATGGACGAGATTCTTCTGAACGAAAATTAACATTGAAATCTCCAGCAAAAATTAACCCATTCCCGATCAACCTTGAATCCTTACTCTTAATTTGAATCGTACGTCTTATTCTTAAAAGGAGAGAGCTATAGTCTGTTTTCTAGAGAGAGGGCCGGAAAAATGGTAGAAGGGGATGCTCCTCTACACTACCACATCTAAACTTTCACTCATACAGACTCACGACAGACTTTCATTGGCGCTATCCCCACATGACTCACACCTAGACTCACCGATACTCCGAGCCGGGAAAGGGTTAACGGTATCTCATGGTCATTAGTATTTAAAAGACTTGAACCTTCATTAGTGAAGTGAAGTAATTGCTGATGAATAAATTTTATGATATTCAATACAGTTTTATTTGGAGAAATGTAAAGAACAACTAAAATCAATGTTTGATCGTGTTTGTTTACACAGCGAACAACTGCAATATCAGAATCTCGACCATTGATTGATTTCTTGGGTGATAAACTAAATTTAACGATGAATAATTCTCTAGTTCAGTCAACAATAAGATATGGCACGACTATTGATGCAGTTTTCTCAAAAAATTAAAAAAATTTGAAGAGTAGAATTTATGTTTCTCATTTCAGTTATCATAAACCAATCATATCATATTTGAAGTATGATAGTAATTAAATTATTGTTTTAAAATGTATAGTGGTCGACGTTAATATATATATATATATATATATATATATATTATTATTAATGTTACATCATCAATAAATGGTTGTTTAAATTCTCATATGATGTATTTATTTTTAACTTAATCGCCATCTCGTACAATATCAAAAAAGTTTCACTTCAATCGCGTGTGGATGTTACACGCACTCTCTTTTTTTTTTCTTATCCATAAACTCGTATCTACAAAAAAGTTACCGAAATATTTGAGACGAAAACGCGTATCTACACAACTTTATAAATAAAACGAGAATATTGATGCGATTGGTATAATTTATGGTCGAGTCCATCAAAGTAATAAATAAAGCGTATAAATTTCTCATTTATTTTAACTATTTACAAATGTTAAGTAATAATAAATGTTTTTATTGATTTCCCAAAAAATAAGATTTTGCAGATACGAGGTTTACGTAGAAAGGGGACGATAAGAAAAATTGAACGCCACGCTCGATACTCATAGGTCTTCTATGCATGCTTCAGCTTTGCAGTCTTGCAATTTCTTCGACTCAACGACTGTTCCCTGTATGTCATATCAGTTCTTCATCTTGACAAGTCCGGTAGATAATACAGTTTCTTCAATTCTCACACTGTCTTATTGTGTTACAGTAGATTCAACACAGTGACTTCCATAAAATTACTGTAAATTCGTTCGTGCCAAAATACTCGCGTTCTTAACGGTATCCATAACGCCATGTTTCATTTTTATGCAATAGTAAAATACTATAATTAGTGTTATATTTCGTAAGGAGAAATGAATAATCCTAATAAAAATAAAAGAAAAAAAAATTCAAAAACGGTTGGCCCTGCGGGCCAGCCTCGAAACTTCCCGTACTTTCGAAAGCTTCTCGAGCTTAAAAATGGTTTCGTGAATACATTTTCGAGCTCGCGAAAATTCTTTCTTGCATTGGTTTCTACGAGCCTTGGTTTGGTTTACGAGAATTCAAAAAACCATAAATAATTTAAAAAATTAGGTTAATTGTTAATTTTTTATTGTTACGTCATCGATATCTTTTGAACTAATAAAACGATTTTTATGTCCAATGCGGATTTTAACCTTTAACAATGAAATTTTTTTTGGATTAATTAGTTTAACAATTCTAATGTTTTTCGAAAAAAACATTTATCTGAAATTTTTTGTTAACATTATCTGTCGAGAAAACTATCTGATTTTGTTGGTTATGCCCGGGAAAAAATTTCATACAAGATCATGTTTGATCATGTATGATTGAGGCATGATCGTGTATGACCCAGGTATGACTTTGGACGGTTCATTAATATCGACTCCCGCATCAACCTCACGGCTAGATATTCAGTGGATGGAGCGCGTGGATAAAAAGCTAGAAAACATTCAAACGAAAATTCAGACCAACTCTGAGCAAATCAGTGAATTCGAAGAACAATTGGAGACTTTAAAGCAACATCTAGTTGCCTCAGAATCTAGTGCTATGGCTTGTAACCGGGATCCAGTAAATATTTAAACGTCATACTCGGAAGATAACCAGAACCTGGTGGCTGCCTACGGTGACTAGACGACAAGGGATAAATCAACATCTACTCATACCCACTGAAAATTGCCACGAGGCAAAGTTACAGGACGCATGCGCTAGCCTGGAGTCGGAGGTAGTAACCGCATCGCACGGGGGCAGGATCGACAATTCTGTACCAGCTACAGTTGAGCTCACTTCGCTGAAAATATATCTGCTGCGTTCTCTAATTAAATTACTGATCATTTTGTACATTGTTTGGGATAAATCATGGAAGCTGAGTTCAGTTCATTCTGTTGGAAATTTGGTGGAGTCCAGGAAGGAAGTTTTTTGGAAGATTATTGTGTCTTGGAAATCATCAGGAATTTCGTCAGCTGCTAAACCTGGAGGATGTGGACTTGGGCCGACTTAGAAGCCAAGCAAGCGAGGATAACCGAATCCAGAGACGTAGGTTTCTTGAATTTATAAAAATTCCTAATTTCTACTCCGGTAACAATAATTAATTTATTATTATTAAAATTCATATAAAACTTTTCTAAAAAAAGCAAAATAATCTCCTTCCGAGTATATCATTAAATAAGGGGACCTTGTGTAATTATTGAGAAAAATTCAACATCGAGTTTTGAGTATTAATTAAAGTTGTAAAGTCGAGTCAGAGTTTTAAAGCCGCCGTATTGGGCGTAGTCATCTT
The DNA here is from genome assembly GCF_026212275.2 of Microplitis demolitor. Lineage (NCBI taxonomy): Eukaryota > Metazoa > Arthropoda > Insecta > Hymenoptera > Braconidae > Microplitis > Microplitis demolitor. Next base: position 14,909,374 of record NC_068545.1, read on the forward strand.
AAAGTAAATACAGTTTCTTTCTCACTAACTCGTGTCGTCTATTTATTGTCGCGGTTTTATTTTATTTATTTATTGTAAAGTGGGATTCTGTTGTCTGGGTAAAATTGGTTAAATAAAATTGTTAATTATTTTTATACATATATATCACCTAAACAAATCTCTTATTTTATAAGCTTCCTATACTCTCAGGATTCCTAATTATATTCTTGTGACCAGGATCGGGTATTCCTCGCCCTGTAGAAGAGCTAGTCACATAAAACAGTTGATTTATCAACTGAATCTAGTCTTGGCTTCCTGGACAGGGGGTCACACCCTAGACTAGGGGTCTCGGTTATAGACTAATCTCACGGCTCTGCTTCAGCAAACTAGTGAGCAAATCCAAGATATACAGCAACAGGTTGCTAATATAAAATCACCCAGTCCAGCGCAAATAGCCGAGAAATTTACAAGTATGGGAATAGGACTAGTGGAGCACAAAACTATTTCTCAACATATGCAGACCACGATGATTGATCCTGAAATTCAATTTATGGCGGGGAACCTCTCCTTCTGGATCGGAACCTGTCACTGTAGCGACCTCGTGAAAGGGTGCCACTGGAAGTTTTTAACTCGATATTCCAGTACCGGCTTTGAATTAATTAATAATTAAGGAAAAAAATAAGGAAAAAAATTATTACGAGATTTTAATCAAGTGAGCTATTTATTCACAGTATTCACAATACACGAGTTCACACATACACGAGTCCCCTGGACTTTACACTCTACCGACTGAGGTACTTATGGAGAGTCGGGCAACCCGCCACGCTTCCCCAAAGAACAGCTAATTAGACTCTTAGTGCTGGCGACCCGCCAAGCAATTTAAGGTCTAGTGATAAGAGCAACCCGCCACTTATCACTGTCTTTCTAGGCTAGTTTAGAGCAGCTTTCTCTAGTGTCAACTAGCCTAATTAAGGCCAAACCAGAGATGGTAACATTTGTCAACTCGTTACCATACACACAAATAGTAACAGCGCTGTGCTATGACATTTCCACTACACCAAAAGCTGCGTATGAACAATTTTTGGCTGAACTGTCATCAGTATCCACTACGACGTCAACTTCAGAGACGTCATCGTCTCCGAAAGTTGTTATTCACAACGGAATACAATTTTTGGATTTCGACACTTTCCAGCAGGCGATTCGCAAGACCTGCGTGAATATAAAGCCAAGACTGTTGCATTCAGAGCTATGTGAGTCATGAACCCAGACAGTAACGACCCAGGCTCAGTCATTATTTATTACCACGGGATGTCAAAATTGCCGGCAACGAGATCATAAGATTGCTGAATGTCAACTACCATGGCGACCAGACATGTGTCACGTCTGTCACCAAGATCAGGTCACTACTGCTACTTGTTTCCGTCCACACGACAAAAGATATCGTGATTATTTCCGGGAACGTTGTCAATCATGTGGCATTCTGATCCAGCTATTTGATCCGCAATGGCAGGCCTGTAATAGACGGTACCCAGGGTATAAAGAATGGATTTCGACTAAGTATACCCATGAGGACAACGAACGTTTCCACAAGGCTCATCTACGGTCACTGAAATAGAAGACTCCAAAGGAACAAATATTTAAATACCACTATATCAAATACCTTATAAAATTTACTGTACCACAACAAATATGTCATGAAATTCATGCTCATCTCATGAATCATCATTTTTCGTTAGCATTATTGCCAGTATAATAATTTTAATTACAGCCTCGAGTGCAAGGCAGCCAAAAATTAATAATTATTATTTTAATTTCTTTTCTACAGCACAGATAGCTGATCTTTAGTAATAAGTTGTAAATAGTTCAAAGAAATTTTCAATTTATCAAAAAAAATATATATATATATATATATTATGTTCATAATTGAAGCAGATCCAGATCAAGGTACCAAGGTTAAAGTGAGTTCAACTCTTAGATATCTGTCTTGGATTGAATACGGCGATTTATATGCCACTGTGTTAATGCAAAATTTTGTAAATATTGTATTATTGATTTGTTGTTTATGTATTATTATTTATTAATATTCATTATTTATTATGTATTATTTGTTATTACACGTATTTGTGTAATGACAGTCGGTCAACGCTGACAAGAAAGTCAGAGAGCCTATCAAATTGAATGGTCTGAAATTTTTCGGGACTTTGACGGGTTATATATATATAAGCTTTTTCGATTGCTGCAAGAACCAGTCAAATCACCTGATTAGTTTGAAAGTTATATAGAAAGTGTTTACACACTTATACTCTGACATCATCGTCAAAATAGTCAAAATAGCTTCTTAAGACTTCACTAGGTCGACATTTGATGCAAACTCAGTTTTCGATAATAGTGATGAAAACAATAACTTCTTGAATATTTAAAAATCATCGATTTTCATAGCGATGAGTTTTAAAAAATAGACTACATGTAGTCGGGGGTAAAAAATAAACTTTGCATGAATTTTTTTTACTTCGTATTGATTCCAGTGACCTTAAAATTATATTTAGTGAAGTAAGTATTTTACCGATTACTAAGGAATATTCAGTACAATAAAAGCATAAGAACTACTTTCACCATTAATAAATATAAAATAATTGCACGATTAATAATAATATTATGTTTATGACTAGTCGAAATTATGAGATAGTATAAAGCTGCAAAGGTTTAATTTGGACGAAAACAAATGCTTACAATAGCTCGCCTCCACGATTCTCGTTTGATGAGAGATCCATATAAGAGACACAAAAACAGAACAATCGCACATGATCGTAAATCAGATACGGATCACATGAAATACGAAGCTTCCCGTAGAACTCGTGTACCAGTAAGTTGTCCTATTCTTGTGAGTTGTGAAACCAGCAAATGGATCTGCGTCGTATTACACAATTAAGGTTTGAATAAAGAAAAAGAATCAATATTGTAAAAACTCCTTGCCAAATGTGAAAAATTGTGAGATAATGACTTGCATCTATAGGAATTACATTACTAGTGGTTTCAATGAGGATATTTAATAGTAAATCAAGTAAATGAAATCTATCTTCTATCTTCTATCTTCTATATAAATAAAAATCAATTGCTGTTCGTTAGTCTCGCTAAAACTCGAGAACAGCTGAACTGATTTGGCTAATTTTGGTCTTGAATTATTTGTGGAAGTCCATAGAAGGTTTAAAAGGTGAATAAATATGAGTTTAGTATAGTGCCGGATAGCTCAACTGGTAGAGCACTCTGCGCAATACCGACATGGTATGGATTCGATTCCCCAATTCGGGCTATCTATATTTTTCTCAATTTATCTATACATTGTCTTATTGAGAAAGTTTGCATGTTTAGGTTTTCACTATATAAAATTGGTGTATTACCGTATCATGGACGGTGTGGCTCAATAAGTTATAGATCAAATTAAACGGAATATAGTATAGTGCCGGATAATTCAACTGGTAGAGCACTCGACGCGATACCGACATGGTCAGGGCTTGACTCCCAATTCGGGCTATCTATATTTTTCTCGATTTCTCTATAAATTGTCTTATTGAGAAGATTTTCATGTTTAGGTTTCCACTATATTAAATTGGTTTTTCATATAGTGGAAATCAATTTAATATAGTGGAAACCTAAACATGCAAACCCTCTCAATAAGACAATTCATAGATAAATTGAGAAAAATATAGGAGACGTTTCACGCCAAATCGGACACCATTAAGCTTTTTAGCCTCGGATTTTTTTGAAACTTTTTTATCTTTTAGCATAGGTTAAAAGAGGCCTTCATGATTTCTTTTTTAATTTTTTCCCCCAACCATTTTTGAAATATCGAATTTTTAAAAATGGAGAGATTTTTTTTTCAAACTCCTGTAACTTTACGAAGAGTGGTTTAACCGAAATTTTCAAGAGTAAAAAAATGCTCGTTTTTAGATATTTTTCGATAAACAATATCAAAAAAAATTTTGGAACCACACTTCTATTGAAATTTTAACTTTTAAGTATAAATTATCGATTTACAAAAAACACGTACTAATCGATTTACATATTCTTATAATTTTTCACAGAAAACTGTTACCTATTTTACAACTTTTCCAGTTATGCTCATAACGGGACAACGATGGGATCTATTTTTTTTTAAACTTTTTAAATGTCATATTCCAGTTTTTTTCAAGAGAAATGTCTTAAAATAATAGCATGCTCTGGAGTTACTGTTAATAATTATCTGACACACAACTATCATAAAAATTTTCAAATTTTCTTCCATAGAAAAATAATCACTGATTAATCAATAAATAATAATTTTAATTGATAATAATAATTACTAATTAATTAATTAATAATAATTTTCCTGAGGAAATAAAATCAGAAAATTTTAATGATAGTTGTTTGTCAGATAATTATTAACAGTAAATCCTGAGCATGCTATTATTTTAAGACATTTTTCTCAAAAAAAAAAACTGGAATATGAAATTTGATAAATCTAAAAAAAATAGATCCTATCGTTGTTTCGTTATGAGCATAGCTGGAAAAGTTGTACAGTAGGTGACAGTTTTCTGTGAAAAATTATGAGGATATGTAAATCGATCATTACGTGTTTTTTATAAATCGATAATTTATACTTAAAAGTTAAAATTTCAATGCAAGCGTGGTTCCAAAATTTTTTTTGATATTTTGTATCGAAAAAATATCTAAAACCGAACATTTTTTGACTCCTCGCAAAGTTACTGGCGTTTGAAAAAAAAATCTCTCCATTTTTAAGAATTCGATATTTCAAAAACGGTTGGGGGAAAAAATTTAAAAAAAATCATGAAGGCCTCTTTCAACCTTTGCTAAAAGATAAAAAAGTTCCGAAAAAATTCGAGGTTAAAAATCTAAGTGGTGTCTGATTTGGTGTGAAACGCTTCATAAATAGCCCGAACTGGGAATCAAGCCCAGACCGTGTCGGTATCGCGCCAAGTGCTCTACCAATTGAGCTATCCGGCACTGTACTATATTCCGTTAAATTTGATCTATAACTTATTGAGCCACACCGTCCATCGTACGATAATGCACCAATTATATATAGTGGAAACCTAAACAGAGTTGATTTTTTTATTCTGCTCTACAATCGATTGAGGCAGTACGAAGTCGGCAGGGTCAACTAGTATATCCCTGATTAAAACCTCCGATTGAATCCGATTGAATCTGATTGAAACTCAATCAAAATTCTATCAGTTTTAATCGGAAACGAATTTCTAATCAGAAATGTTCGGGAGCGTTCGAGGTCTCCGATTGAATTTCAATCAGATTCAATCGGAAAAAAGTATTTTTTATTTTCGATTATTTTCCGATTGAATCTGATTAAATCCGATTGAAATATCTCAATCAGTTTCAATCAAATTCAATCGAAAAATAATAATTTTTTTTCAATTATTTTCTGATTGAAACCGATTAAAACTGATTCAGAAATATTCAATCAGTTTCAATCAGATTCAATCGGAAAGTAATAATTTTTTAAATATTACTGTCCGATTGACACCGAATAAAACTGATTGAGAAAAATTCAATCAGTTTCAATCAGAAAATAATAATTTTAATTTTCGATTATTTTCCGATTGAATCTGATTAAATCCGATCGAAATATCTCAATCAGTTTCAATCAAATTCAATTGGAAAATAATAATTTTTTTTTAATTATTTTCCGATTGAAACCGATTAAAACTAATTGAAAAAAAAAACAATCGGATTTAATCAGATTTAATCGGAAAGTGATAATTTATTTTTCGATTATATCCCGATTGAATCTGATTAAATCCGATTGTTTTTTTCTCAATCAGTTGTAAGCAGATTTAATTGCAAAATAATCATTTTTTCACGATTAGTTTCTGATAGAACCCGATAGAAGATTCTCAATCAGTTTTAATCGGATTCAATTGGAAAATAATATTTTATTTGACAATTATTTCCCGATTGAATCCGACAGAAAATTTTCAATCAGTTTAATCGGATACAATGAGTGAATAATATTTTATTTTTAAGATTACTTATCATGTTTTTATTAACTCGCTTTCATGTATGTCTGTCCGGGTGCGCGGAGAAAAATGTTGGCTCGAGACCTAGCAATTTTTATTATGCTGTCGACCAACCTTGAAACAGGAAATGAAGCATCAAAAAAATTATTATACTCATACGAAAATTTATTATGCTGTATCACTATACTTACTAAGCGCGAGAGACTTATCGATAAACTTTAATAACAATTACTTTCATACATTATAATAATTTTGAGTATAAATCTTTTTTACTGTAAAATGTTCTACTGATTGTATCTTATAAACAGTGCACTTTAGCAATATCACCCTGTTTAGAAAATCTCATAGATTCTCATACATTCCCATAGAGATTTTATGAGAATGAATGAATTCTATGAGAACTGCTATATGGTTAAGTATAGGGCCTTATACAGCTATAAGAATCTCTCGGATTTTTTTAGCAAGGAAGTTTAATAAACAATTTCGTAAAAGACGAAATTTTCTAAAAGATGGGTGCTATGCATCGTTTTCGTACGATGAACCGTTTTTTTTTCACTATTAACAAAATTATATGAAACAAGTGAAAAATAGACTTTCGGAGCAGATAGAATCGACATAGATCGAGTTAGAGCAATTTGTTTTATAGACTTTCAAATTCATCAAATTCTCTGCAAATGAAAACTGGTTTCAAAATGACAGCTTAAAATCTGGCTAAGTTATAGCAAAAAAAAAAAAAAAGTTAGTCAATTTACATACTTTTTAAATAGAAAAATTTGATACTCGAGAGAAAGTATTTTAAATTACATTTAAGAGCTAAAATTTTCAGAGAATTCTTTTCTCATTTTAAAGCACAAAATTTTCTTGTGTCGGCTAGAAAAAAAAATTTCGTTTCAAACGAAGCGGATTCAATTAGAAAATAATAATTCATTTATCGATTATTTTCCGATTAAATCCGATTAAATCCGACAGAAAATTTTCAATCAGTTTTAATCAGTTTCAATCAGAAAATAATAATTCATTCATCGAATATTTTTTGATTAAATTCGGAGGACAATTTTCAATCAGTTCCAATCGGAAAATAACAATTGAGATAGTACTAATAATTATGAAAATTTGGGCAGATATGAATTTCGTTTATCATGAATTCAGCAATTTTTGAAATATCCGAGTATAGAATTTTATCTCTCTTTCTAATTTAATCAATTTTATAAAAAGTTAAAACAAGCATTTTTCAGGATTATATAAAAACTTTTTTTGAAAAACTGTATTGATTGAATTCAAAACTATCACGAAAATAAAAGGAAACATCAATAAAAAATTATATATATATTAAGTTGCCCGAGTCAAAATATTAAACGTAAATTGAACGTTTTAAACGTAATGAACGTAAATTGAACGTTTTAACCGTAAATTTAAAGTTTTTAACGTAATGAACGTAAATTAAACATTTTGGACAATGACCGGCCTATGAAGAGGGAAAGAGATCGGGAAAAGAAAGCACCAAGCTTTATCACAGTTCTCCGGACTGATTCGAAAAAAGATACGTAGTATCCTCAAGGCCTTCCTCGAGAACACAATCTATGGTGCTGTCACCTAAACCAAGAACATTAAATTAAAGACTGACACCACGAGGTTGGCCAATCAAAAATAATTTAAAATTATTATAATTGAGTCTAAATGACTATATATGAGATCATATATAACGACATATGATTATACATGGAATTATATATAATTATATATATGAAAATATTTATGTTTAATTATGCATATAGGCCCACAATATAAATATATATATGTATATATATTATGGACCTATATGTAATATATATATAACATAATGTGACAATTTTAATAATAATGTTATTAAATTTTTATTTTGTCTACTGTCAATTAAAATTAAATCCCCATTGCTTAAAAAACGTTCAAAGGTTTCGGCAATAATTTAAATTTATAAACCAATATCGATTCATGTATAGATATATAAGTTTATAGATAGAAAGACTTGATTTTATGTATCTAATAAATTCTATTGTAATTTATGTACACAAACAAATTTATCATTTGGATCATTATTTACGGATGATGTATTAATGTGATCATTGGAGTTAAGTAATCCCATAATTTGATTATATCTATAAGTGCATAGCAGGCTAGATGAGCAGACTACAATCAAGTGATAACCAAAGTGAAACAGCATCGAATTGGAACATTAATTAGATAGGTGACCCCTTAGTAAAATAGCAGTTAACCGATAATTTGCGTGTTTTTTTTTTTTTTTTCAATTTAAATATAACTGCCCTGACGGTTTTAAATCAGCCTGGAATCAGCATGGAAACACCCTGGGAGTGGATGCACGGTGGAATCACGGTGGATCCAGGGTGGTTACAGGGTGGGTTTGTGCCATTTTATCACCGTGTATTCACGGTGGTTACATGGTGTTTCCACGATGGTAACACGGTGTACCCACCCTGATTCCACGGTGTATTCACCGAGATTCCACAGTGTATCCACGGTGATTACGCGGTGTACGTGGAATCACGGTGGGTACACCGTGTAACCACCGTGGAATCACGATGATAAAATGACAAAAAACCCACCGTGTAACCGCCGTGGATCCACCGTGATTCCATCGTGTTTCCGGGGTGTTTCCAGGGTGAATCAAAACCGCGAGGGTGACATTTATATTAATGAAGACAATAAATCCTAATTTACTCTCGTGATTAATAATTCACAAATATTTTAAATAAGATTTTATGAATGACTATTTGTTTATGCAGAAATATATATCATTACATATGATCAGGTCTGGCCGATTTTGAGATCCGATTATTTAAAGAATCATCTATGATTATACAAAATTATTTTTTAGTGGTTACGCATCGGAAAATTATCAACTTTTAAATATGTAATTTAAAACATATATCTCCAAAATCAATAGGTGGTGTCAGTCTTTAATTTAATGTTCTTGGTTTAGGTGACAGCACCATAGATTGTGTTCTCGAGGAAGGCCTTGAGGATACTACGTATCTTTTTTCGAATCAGTCCCGAGAACTGTAATAAAGCTTGATGCTTTCTTTTCCCGATCTCTTTCCCTCTTTATAGCCCGGTCATTGTCCAAAATGTTTAATTTACGTTCATTACGCTAAAAACTTTAAATTTACGTTTAAAACGTTCAATTTATGTTCACTACGTTTAAAACGTTCAATTTACGTTCATAACGTTAAAAACGTTTAATTTACGTTTAAAATTTCAATTTACGTTTAATATTTTGACTCGGGTGGTTAAAAAAAAAAAATTTTTTTTTTTTTGGTACCCAAAATTGAAAGTATACCTAAAAATAAAAATTTCGGTACCATTTCAAGCTCTTAATAATAATACTACGGTTTACGTTAATCAATTTTTCTATTTTCTATTTAAATAACACGGGAAAAAAACTTTTTATTTTTTAGAATTTTCTAACTTACAAGCCTATCAACGAATTATTATGCACGATAGATATTTTCGTAGGATATTGAATGCTCTGCAACAAAAAGTCTCATTATTTTTTGATAAATCTAACTGTTCAAAAATTATTTGAGCTTAAAGTCAAATTTATACAAAATTTTGAGATCCTCTTACTTTTCCGGCGAAACTATCAGTTTTATCAGAAAATCTCATAGAAACTTTTTTGTAGGTAATTTCATTTCTGAAAAATTATTATGAATAAAGTTTTTCAACATTTCGCTTTTTGATCTAGTTATTTTCATTTCAATGTCAAGCTTTTAAAAATATTGTTTTCTGATTGATTTTTCATGAATTCTAAAGTATATTTTTTGTATTTTAACGTATATTTTTTAAATAAATTTTTTTCATAGGGGTGTTTGATGCAAGGATTTTCGTATGCTCCAACTAACAGAAAAAAAAGTTGCTTGAACCAAGAGAAAAATTTCTTAGGAGAAAAGATATATATGGAGGAGAGGAAATTCACCAGTCCTCGGCAATAGCAGTGGGAGTAGTTCGGTGCTCGCCACTAGATAACGCCTACTACTTGTGTAGTGTCTCTGGTAAAAAACGTAGCTTAGACGTATTATATTTCAGACTTGGAAGCAATTCTGACACGAGCACTCCTCTGCTCTTTGACAGAGTGACAAGTGCCATTTTTGGTGGTAATATAGTATATCCTATATTACTTAATGACATGCAATCTAATTGTTAATATAGATTCAACGTAGGTTATAATATATTTGATTTTTTAATTTTTCACTATTTAATAATATATAAAATTATTTTTTCCCAGGAATCGATAATTTGTGATTAATTTACAATCGAAATCTTCCGGAAATATCCGATTAAATCCGATTGAAACTGATTGAAAGTCAATCAGAAATTTCCGATTGACTTTTAATCAGTTTCAATCGGATTCAATCGGAAACTTCCGAATGATTCCTATTATAACTGATTAAAAGTCAATCGGAAATTTCTGATTAACTTTCAATCGGAATCATTCGGAAGTTTCCGATTGAATCCGATTGAATGTCAATCAGAAATTTCCGATTAAATCTGATAGGACGTTTTCAATCAGTTTCAATCGGAGTTTTTAATCAGGGATGTAATAATTTTACTAATATCAGAAAAAAATAGTAATGAAAAGTAATTAGTAACAATTATGTGGGATTGATGTAAAAAAAAATAAAAATTCTATATAGTAAAAATTAATATAATTGGATATAACCATGCCGGTATAAAAAATATATGTTCCTCATATTGTGATGAATATAATCCCTCGTCTTGGAGGTTATTAAAAACCTATTTCATCAGGCGTGGCAAACTTGAATAAAGAGTTGATCACTGCCGGTACGTAGGCGTTAGCCGCAACACAAGAATCTGAGCGTACGCACATGATTACATAATCTAGGCTTCCGAGAATGTTTATATACGCATTAGGGTGATTCAAAAAATAGCAAATTTTTTTTTTTTCTGAGAAACAGGTTCAAAAGTTTCATTTAGACATAAAAAGACGCCTGTAAAAATTAGAGCTCTTAATATTTACATTGAGAAGCTCCGCATTGCACTTTTAGATACACGGAGAAAAAATTATAGTAACTGTTCCTAGTACGTTTATGAAATATCATCCCATACTGTTATGGTAATGATTACTTGGGATTATGGGATAGAGACCCATACTTTCTGGGAAGGTTTCCATAAATATGGTAACAATTCCTATCATTATGGTAACAGTTCCCATATCGCATGTGAAAGAATCATGGTAATGATTAACATACTCATAGGAATAGTTCCCATAAGCAAATAGGAACCAATCCTATAACCACATTGTAACGGTTCCTAAGCGTATATGGTAATGGTTACCATAATATTATGGTAACCATTCCCATAATATTATGGTAACTATTCCTATAATATTATAGTACCCTTACCATAGGTACATAGTAACGATTACCATAATTCCATAGGAACTATTCCGATACCATATGGGAATTATACCCGTAATTATAGGAATGGCTACTATAATATATATGGGTGCCGTTCCTATAATCAACATTTCAAAAAAACCGGTTACCATGCAGTATGGGAACCATTCCCATAATATATTGTAACTGTTACTGTAATTTTCTCTTCGTGTAGATTTTTCTAAAATCTAACTATTGTATTTGTCCTCATGGTCGATTTTCCGAGGAATTTCGTCACAACCCGCACAGAAAAAATAAAACTAGAATAGTTACAGAATAAAATGTAAAAACCAGACCGTCATATTAAAAATTACAAAAGTTAAATTGTATAGTGTAATTTTTAAATTTTATCCTGTAAAAAATTAATTGCAAATTAATCAGTAATATTTACAGTTTGAAAATGTAAATCGTATACAACAAAATGTAAAATAATTATTACCTTTTGCTCACAGAAAGTTTGTTTCTATAAAACTCGTTTATTTCTCTTTAAAACTGTAAAAACCCGTGTAGGAACCGCCAGGCATACAACATGCCGATAACTGGCCTATTAATGGCTTGGAATCATTGGTCGATGATCAAAATACAATTATTGGGCCATTGATGGTTGATGACTGGCCCATGGATCTTGTATCGTAATCGCGAGTAATACATTTGACCAGTCATTCAGTCAATGGTTGGTCGATTAATAGGTAACCTTAGTTGTCCAATGATCGTATTACATTAATGGGCCAGTAATATTCGATAACTGGCCCATGGATTTGGTATCAAAGGCACTGGTTAGATAATTGGCCACTCTCCCAGCCGATGGTAGAGCGATCAATGATTATCGATGGTTTGCCGATGATTGAAAAACATTCATAACCCAGTCGTAAGCTATAGAAGGCTGACAGTATTTTGATCACAATTTTCGCGCTATATCATAAGTGGATGAAAAATTAATCTATCATTAATTTTTTTCGAAATATTTAAAATATTTAAATATTTATTAAATACCCTCGCAACCTTGAGATCACCGTGGAAACTCTACAGACTCACCGTAAATGCTCGGTGGGAACACCGTAGATTTGTTCCATTTTTCCACGATGAAACCACGGTAGTTCTATAGCAATTTGGCTACGTTTCCCCAATATTTTTGATGTGTTTCCACGGTGTTCCCACAGTCATTCCACGACAAACACATGGTGTAGTAATGCTGAAAATACGCTAAATATACCACGGTTTAGAAGAAGCTTGTCAATGATAATTCAACGGGTTCGCAATTATTATGCGATAAATTCATCGTAGTAACATTTAATGAAATTCAGGCAGCCATACACTCCTGTGTAGCTAAACTCCAATTTTTTTACGATATCCACACTAATATCATTATTTAATTACATATACGCTTTCATTCAAAGAATAATTTATTTTTTCAAAACATAAAAACATTACAAAACAGCCTTTATAATAATATTAATTATATTGATAATGCTAAAGATTACAATATTTAGATTAAATTTAAGTCGTTAAATAACTTGAGCAGTAGTCAATATACTAATATCAGTAATCGTTATTCTTATAATTACATTCTATAACTAAAACATATTTTATTAGATTTAACACCACATACTTTTTTTTCATTATTTACGTCTAAGTAACGTGTATAATAAGTTATATTTTCATAATTTCCATTTAGAACTATGAGACATTATTTCGTAGAAAATTAAACGTTCTGCAAAAAGTTTCTTATCATTTTTAGATAAATCTATCTGTTCAAAAGTAATTGGAGCTCAAAGTCAAGTTGCAGTAAATTCCAAAATCTTTTTACTTGTCCGGCGAAACTGTCATACTTATCACTATAAACTATCATACTTATTACAAAACACGTGGTTATTTTTGAAATCGACAGAAAAGCCAGTTCATGAAAAACATTTCATGTATATTAATTATAAATTGTGAATTATATATATAAATATAAAAATATCATTTAAGAATTTTTCCGAGATTATGGTGTGAAAAATTTATTAGTGATAAAAATTGTGTCAAAACTTTGAAAGTCTTTTAAAAATTTGAAGTTAGTTTTAAAAATTGTGTAAAAAATTTAAATGTTTTAAGTAATTGAAGTTTGTTTTATGTAAGTATTATTTTTAATAAGTTAATATAATAATTACAAATTTAAGTAATAAGTCATTGAATATTTCATAAGATATATTTATTTTTAGTAAATAATTAAAAACAATTTTCATTATTTTTAATGAGTAACTTAAGACAATTTTAACAAATTCTAACGAAAAAAAAATATATAATAACAAATTTAATTTTACAAGAAAGAGAAATAATTAATTTTTTTGCAAAAATAAATTTTTGTCCTTTCTTTTAAAATAAAATTCATTTATTTACTTTTGTTTTTAATTTATATTTTTTTTTCTTTCGTTACAAAATGGGTAAAATATTATAAAATTATTGAGTGTAATTTATTTATTTACAGTTGTTAATTGTAAATAATTGTAACGTAGCTCTAAAATTAATGTATTTACTAAAATCTTTTAATATTGAATGAAATTCTTTATTTTCGCAAAAAAATAAATTATTTCTCTTTCTTTTAAAATAAAATTTGTTGTTATATGTTTTTTTCTCAAAACAATAAAATTTATTTATTTATTATTACTTTTTTTCAATGTATATATGCATAGATTTTTTTTTGTTACAATGTGTTGAAATTTTTTTAAATTACTCATTGAAAATAATGAAAACTGTTTTTAATTATTTATTAAAAATAAATATGTCTTATAAAATATTCAATTACTTATTACTTAAATTAGTAATTATTTCATTAACTTATTAAAAATAATACTTACATAAAATCAACTTCAAATACTTGAAACTTTCAAAGGTTTTACACAATTTAAAAAAATTAACCTCAAATTTTTAAAACACAAAGTTTTAACAAATTTTTTATCACTGATACGTTTTTTACACCATGATTTAGGAAACATTTATCGACAATATATTTATATTTATATAAATAATTCACAATTTATAATTAATGTATATGAAATGTTTTTTGTACATTGGCTTTTCTATCAATTCCAAGTATAACCACATGTTTTGTTGGATACCTTGCGATTATTCTGTATATGAGTTAATCTAATAGTCAGTAAAATAAATATACACTTTTAATTATATTTGGTGGCTAACTTCATCATGTCGTTATTGCGGTACGCTTGCGCGTGCAGCTCTCAATTTTACTCTCTACTAAACGCGCCAATAGAAGTCAACTTCAAAAAATTATTATTTTTTTTTTTGGCTAACCCTTACATATATATCGCTAAATTGTAACTATATAGAATTATTCAATTATTAATAGTTTATACTCAATTGTTTTATAATTTTAAATTAGAATTTAAAATTATAACTAGTTAAAAAATAAAAAAATCCTAATAATTTTGATATCGAGTGGAAAGAAATCAAATTATTGGAAAAATAACTAAAGACATTTTTATTTATTTTAATAAAAATTTTTGGACATAAATATAAATAAGCTGTTCATTTAACTGTTATAGGTAAGCTCTCATAAGCGCTTTTTTTTTAATTATTCAATTAGATAATATTGATAAGAGTTTCCCAGCTAAGTAGATGCCACACATTCGATTTTTTATAAGTAATTTCTCATAGACAGAATGCTGTTACTGTTAAATTATCGAGTTTTCATCGTAAATTCTCGATATTATTACTGTGTAACTATTACATAATCACCGCGAATTTACCGTAGATTCTTTGTTTATTCATTGAGAAAACTAATTGCATACCGATTGTAAATACATCGTGTTTTCACCGTGGATCAATGACATAAGCACAATGAAACCATTGTGGATTAACTATGGGTTCAAAGTGTAACGAACGTGGATTCAGCGTGAAATCACGGTCATTATTCATTGTGTTTTTTCCGTAGATTTGGTGTGGAAACACCGTGGACCCAGCGAAAAAATACCGTGGAAATATCGTGGAAAAATGGAACAAATCAACCGTGGAAACACCGTGGAAACTGCATAGGTTGCACGGTGTTTCCACAAACACAGTGTTTCTACGGTATTTCTACGGTGAGCTCAAGGTTGCGAGGGATACTTAAATATTTATTGAAATATTCATTTAAAATATTTTATTAAAAATTTTTATTTCATTTTATTTTTTTTAAGTTTTTAATTTTACTAACAAAAAGTGATTCTTGTTTTTTTTTTCTTTTTCAGTTTGTGATGGGATCGGTGTACGGACCAGTTTTTTTTATTATTAACGATAATGATTTATCATTATTATTACTACTACTACTATTATTAGGCTATGGACAATATTCAATTATTACGATTATTTATAATTTCTTATTACTATTGACTAATTATTTGTGATTTTCTTATTACTATCATTATTACTATTATTATTCTATTGACTACTACTACGAGTATTAATTACTATTTTATATTAATATTTCTATGGCTATGACTACATTTGTTTACTTATGACTAAACTTAAAACTATGGTGCTTACTTTAATTACTATTTGTACTTAAAAACTATTTTTCATATTAACTATGATTATAACTATTACTACTATAACTTAATTGCGACCACTGTGTTTATTTATACTAGAACTATTACTTTACACTATGTGATTTATCTTTTATTGTGGCTGCGATATTGTGTGATATTACATTGGTACGAATGTATAAGTATGAGTACAGGGAGATGCGCCGAGTGGAAATTATTCTAAGTCCCAAGCCGACAGAATCAAAGGGAAAGAAAAAAACGTGAAAAATAATTCCATGTGAATCTTTTTAAAGATTCAAGAGATCGAAAGAAATATAAAATAAAGTAAAATTATGAGAAATAATGTGCGAGAGTCGAAATTAACTTAGTATTTTAATCGCGTATTCTTCCACTCTCTTTCCGTTCGTTCGCGAGAACGTAAGCCGTACGGCTAATTCCTCCGTATTCAATGTTTGCTCAAACTCTTAAATACATTCTTTTTCTTTACAAACCATTTTTATATTTCGTTTAAATTATATTTTTCAATTTTCATTGATATTACCGCACAAAACTTAGAAGAAATTCAATCTCTTGACATATTATTTTGTAATTTTCTGTTTCCCCTTTGATTTAGTCGCCCAGGGACTTAGACTGATTTCTCGATCGCCTCGCTTAAGCAAGCGACGCTAGAGGGCGACGAAATTTATTCCTTTTCGTATGTGTGGCGGATGGATCAGGTAATAAAAGCGCTCGTAAAGGCCGTATTGGCAACTTAGTCTCCCGAGACGTTTTCTGGAGGAAGACCATTCCCTGGACAACATCTGGAACTTCGACTACCCCGAGTCCGACCGGACCAAGGTAAGCGAAATTTGATTCTTGGGGAGATTTGAGGGTCCCCACTCCGAGGCCTTCTGCCAAGGGGTGGTAGGTGAAACTAGCCGACTAGGTGGGGGTTAGACGGAGACCATCCGCTTACCCTCGGGGAAGGGGAATTTGTACCGGGCTGACGGGGAAGTCGACCAGACACCCCTGAAGCACCCGGGAGAGGGTACAACCGCGTCACTAGTCCGCGTAGCTTTTGTGTGAGTGAATTGACCGCGTAACCGTGATTTAAATAATTTAAAACCGTAATAATTTAGTGTAGAGGTAGTAGAACAAGGGCTCGAAGTCCATGTAAAGTTCTGATTTGAATAAAATTTAAATTGTCATATTTAATATTGCCTGTCTCTTTGAAGACCCCTTTTGTTTTCCACCCTGGACTCCGGCGAGCAGTACCCGAGCCAAAAGGGGTAGTTGGTGTTCTAACTTGCTAATTAAAGGTTACTACGATATTTCAGTGAACCAATTTTATTTTGCATTGATTTGAAGTAATATTTATTGAGTAATACTGGCTAATTATTAAATTCAGATTCTTATCAATTTACTGGTTCATCTTTCTGGTTCTGTGTGGTTCATTTTTGAATTATCAATTAATTAATAACTTTTAATTGGCCATTGAAAGTAACCCCAGGTTTACCCGTTACAAGTTTTAAATTTAAACGAATTATGTTTTAAATTATTATTCTTTTTCTCTGCGACTAGACTATAGATTCGTATACTTGTGGAAGTTAGTCGAGATTATAATCTATTGTGAGCTCCCGCTCCCTACACGTGATGTGTTAGGTAAAATTATAAAAAATAATATTGCTTATTTTATTTAATTATTCATTATGTCTCACAATTATTATTGAGTAAAACACATTATGAATTAAAGTCTGTAGATGGTAATGGTGGCGATGATTGTAGTGGAATTAGAGATGAGATGAATAAATTAGAAGATTTGGAGGTTAACCATTTAGAAACTTTAAGTTATGAATCACTATCAAATACTATTGATCACAATGATCAAGTGATTGAAAATAATGGTGAATTTAATTGTTGTGCTAGTGATAATCGTGATGTTAGTAGTGATAGTAACGAACGTAATATTAATCCAATAACATTAAGAAGCCGGGACTTAAAAATTTTCATGGCAACAAAAAATTTGAAAATGAATTTATTCTAATCTCTGTTTTTCAATTATATAAATAATGTAGTAATGATTACATATAAGTATGTTAAATTTTATTTATGTTGGTTTCTTATAATAAATATTTAATATTGTATTCAGTTTGATTATTTAAACTATTGCAAGTTTTATTGTTGAAAAAATTTACTTTTTAGATTCCACGTCGTATTCTAAATTCAAAACTTATTATTTATGGGCCGTCTTTAATTATCATCATTCTATATATATAGGGCTATTCTAGTAGCCTATGCTCGGCCGATGATAGTTTGCCATGGCTGGGCCGATCATAGATTGCGATGACTGGGCCCAAGTTAAGTTCCAGCCGTTACCCGTTGAACGGCCAATTTAAGTTGCCATTACTGTGCCAGGCTTGTACGTTTGGCACCCATTCATGGCCCAATAGTTGGCCATTCATAAAACCCTTCACGGGATGATACTTTCAAAGCATTGAAAATTTTTTTTAATACAGAAATGTGCATCTTTTATGGTTTTAAGTCTTAATAACTTATGCATTACACATTAAAATCTATTTCCATTGAATTTTTCTTGTCGCTAATAATATAATCTTTTGATTTGTTTGCACGGGAAGATAATATTTTGTTAATAGTAATACCGTTAAGTGATAGTAACCATCTAAAAATTAAATAAACATTGTAGACTATAAATACAGCAATACTCTATTTGCGAAAAGTTTATATTGGTACATTATCTATACAATTTTTTGTCAAATTAATTATCTAAAGTTCGCCGAGAAATTTCGTACCATGACTACACACTAACATGTATCACAAGATATTCATGTACGAAATTAACTTATTCGATCGATTAGGTAAGAAATCTACCTTCCATTTCGGCTGCCGAATGGTCTTTTTTTAACTTCCCGCTAAGAAAATCGACGATTTTCAAAAATTTCGGGAAGTTATTGTTTTCACCCCGATTTTTGAAGATCGAGTTTTCATCAGATGTCGACGTTTTGAGGTCCTAGGAAGCTATTCTGACTATTTTCAGAATGATGTCCGAGTGTATGTATGTATGTGTGTATGTGTGTGTGTGTGTGTGTGTGTGTGTGTGTGTGTGTGTGTGTGTGTATGTATGTAAACTCTTTGTAACTTTTTAACTAATAAATCGATTTGGATGGTTGAGGTGGCAACCGAAAGAGCTTGTTGGCCATCAACTTTCCTGAAAATTTCAGATCATTTGATCAAATAGACTCGAAAATATTTGCGAATTACGAAAAAAAAAAAATTTTTTTTTAGTTTTTTATTGATTTCTCAAAAACGACTTATACGATCGACTTCAAAATCTAATCAGCTCTAGTACTCAATAAAACGCGTCGATTGCCGCCTTAGACATCTCAATCGGTTAATTTGTTCGAGAGATATCGCGGGAGAAAGAAATGGTGGATAATGGTTTTTTTCAAATACTTTCGAAATGACTGACCCGATTAATTCCAAATTTTTTTTTTTCAGTATTTTGAAAGTATTTCAAAAACGACTTGATGAATCAATTCAAAAATCTGATCAGTTATAGAACTCAATAAAACATGTCGATTGTCGCCTTGAACGTCTTAATCGGTTTATTCGTTCGAGAGATATCGTTTGAAAAAAAATCGTAAAAAACGTATTCTTTCGAAAACAAAGGCATACAAAAGTATTTTCGAGCTCGAAGAGAAAATGTATCTACAACAATTTTCTGAGCTCAAAGAGCTCGAAATAGGCGGGAAGTTTTGGGGCTGGCCCGCAGGGTCAACCGACAGACCGATTTTTATTTATCTTAATTGTTTATAAACAATTTCATTTTATCAAATTTATTTAATTTTTAAATTAAATTATTATTCATTTCATCTGGATAGGACATTCTGTTTCGTGTCCCTCTCTCTTCTCTTTCAAATTTTTTCTAGTATAATTTTGATCGACTAAAATTTTAATTAACTAATTTTTTCTTGATTTACTTGAAGTACCCTGAGGTTTTAATTAGGTAATCCATTTGACCGTAAAATTTTATAATTTGTTTTAATATTTTGTTTACTAGCTAAAAATTAAACAAAATGACGTAGATGACGTAGATCTTACTCAATTGGAAACCTATAGGGATTACCCAATCGGGGCCCAAGTACGTTTCTGCGTTACATCCCAATGTAAGGTCCCCATTGTGCAACCCAATTGGTTCCCAAGTGGGTGCACCTAAAAATTTCTAGTCGGGTATGAGTACACTCAATGACCTTATTTAAAAAATTAATAATAATTAATTATCAATTTTATTTTTCAAACTAAAATTTTATTTTAATTCTGAAAACTACGAAAAATAACTATAAAGTAAAAATATGGCTTTTCATTTTATTCATTAATTTATATTGAGTGATTTTATCTCACTCAAATGAAAAGTGAGCGGCTAGAGGGGAATTCACCTTAATATTTTGAAAAGTACTGAAAATGCTAATAATAATAATAATCATTATCAAATTAAATTTTTGTTTTTAAGTATAAAAATATTATTTAAAATGTCTGATAGTAATTTTAATGTTGAGAAATTTTATTGTTATGTAGACAATAGTTTTGATGAACCTTTTTTGTTTTTTGTATGTATATACTCGCTGCGAACGCCCACTTTGCTGGGTTATTTTTAACTTCCCGCTAAGAAAATCGCAAATTTTCAAAAATTCAGGAAGTTATTGGTTTCAGTCCGAATTTCGAAAATCAAATTTCTGAGAGATTTTGACGTTTTGAGGTTCTAGGAAGCTATCCTAAATTCAAAATGATGTCCGAGTGTATGTATGTACGTATGTACGTATGTAAATATTCTGTAACTTTTGAACGGATGAACCGATTTTGATCTTCGAGGTGTCATTCGACGTGGCTTATTATTTTCTATAAACACTGGTAATTTGAGCTTAATCGGAAGAGTACATTCGGAGATATTTCAAAAATAAAATTTTTTCAAAAATGTTGTTTTTTTTTATAACTTTTCATTCACTCGATGGATTGATTCCAAAATCTAATTAACTTCAAAACTTTGTAAGCCGCATAAAATGCCACCTCAACCATAAAAATCGGTTCATTCGTTCAAGTGAAACCGTTAACAAAAGAATTTAAAAAAAGAATTTTTTTTAGTATTTTGGAAATTTCTCAAAAATGACTCGATAAATCAATTTCAAGATCTGATCAGTTGTAGAACTCAATAAAACGCGTCGATTACTACCTTAAACGTTTCAATCGGTTTATTCGTTCGCGAGATATCGTTGTAGAAAAAATGGTAAAAAACGTTATTTTTCGAAAACAACGGCATACAAAAGTATTTTCGAGCTCGAAAAGCTCGAAAATGTATCCACAATAATTTTTCGAGCTCAAGGAGCTCGCAATGGGCGGGAAGTTTTGGGGCTGGCCCACAGGATCAACCAACAGATCGATTTTTTCTGCAACGATATCTCTCGAACGAATAAACCGATTGAAACGTTTAAGGTGGCAATCGACACGTTTTATTGAGTTCTACAACTGATCAGATTTTGAAATTGATTCATCGAGTTGTTTTTGAGAAGTTTCCAAAATACAGAAAAAAATTCTTTTTTTTAATTATTTTGTTAACGGTTTCTCTTGAACGAATGAACCGATTTTGATTGGTGAGGTGGCATTCGACGCTGCTTACAAAGTTTTAGAGCTGATTAGATTTTGGAATCAATCCATCGAGCGAATTAGAAGTTATTCAAAAAAAACATTTTTGAAAATATTTTATTTTGGAAATATCTCCGAATGTACTCTACCGATTAAGCTCAAATTTCCAGTGTTTATAGTAAATAATAAGCCACGTCGAATGACACCTCGAAGATCAAAATCGGTTCATCCGTTCAAAAGTTACAGAATATTTACATACGTACATACGTACATACATACACTCGGACATCATTTTGAATTTAGGATAGCTTCCTAGAACCTCAAAACGTCAAAATCTATCAGAAATTTGATTTTCGAAAATCGGACTGAAACCAATAACTTCCCGAATTTTTGAAAATTTGAAATTTTCTTAGCGAGAAGTTAAAAATTTTGATTTAAAATAAAAATTTCAAGATAATTGTTTACTTGGTGCAAGTAAACTTTTTATTTTTCGAATCGATCAAAAAAAATTTCTTGAATCAAGAATATTTTTCTTGATTCAAGTAAACTGTTTTTTCGTGTACTAATTGAATAATTTATATAAATTATTCAAGCAAAAAATTATTGTAAATACCCACTTGACGCAATATTTCATCGTATGCTATGGACAGATTATTTGGTTTCGAGAGAAATGCAGACCAGAGAACAGAAACTTCTTAAGGACTGAAAAGACAACTATGCAATAGCAAGGTCTAAAAGAGTCTTCGTGACTGGTTAACTTCGAAGGACTTCGAGTTTATGTCTGTGCTATAGCAAGTTAAGACGTTTTCTGATGACCCTGTAATATTGATCCCACCCCGTCAAATGTCGCGAGTAGCATCCTGATATTCTTCTTCGGATTTTTCGAAATACCAACATATACACTCGTTGAGTTACAACAACTTTATAAATTTTTTATTCATTACATTTACTGTAAGATAATATTTTGATAGACTTTAAACCAAAATGCAAGTATCATTTCATACAAACATTCTTGTGATTTTCCTATTATTTATTCTCAATTTAAACCCGAGTCAAAATTTGAAATATGGATTTGCCCTCCATATTGTAAATTAGGTAATTGAGGCTGAAATCATAGTTATATGAGGATATTGAGGGTAAAATCACATACGAGCAATAAGGCAAGCTGTAACAGGGTAATTTTCAACCTTGCCAAATTTGGCCCCTTTATTAATTGATTTTAATAAGGGCGCCACTGGAAGATAAGACTCGACCTTCCAGAACCGGAGATGTTATATTTAAAAAATTTCAGGGTCGTTGAATTTTATGAGAGTAAAAAAGGATGAGGAATTAAATTTATCACACTATACTTTATTAATATAATTAACAATTTTATTTATCACAACAAATTTTACCCACCGGGTTTCACTTTACTTATAATTATTTTATTACTAAGGCGTCCACCGGACTTTATTACATTAAATACTTGGTCCCCTGGACTTTATAATTTTAAAATAATAAATTGGCCCCTGGCCTGATCCCCTGGATCTATTCAAATCTTGTCCCCTGGACTTTTTATAATAACTTGGCCACCGGCCTGATCCCCTGGATCTTGAATAAAAATTAAAATAATTAGATGGGACCCTGGCCTGAACCCCTGGATCTATTCAAAGTCTTGTCCCCTGGACTTTTTATAATAACTTGGCCACCGGCCTGATCCCCTGGATCTTAAATAAAAATTAGTCTTCTGGACTTTATATAAATTATTTGCCCACCGGCCTGATCCACTGGATCTTAATTAAAATTTAGTCCCCTGGACTTTAAACTAAACAAATTAGGCAACTTGCCAGATCCCCAGGATCTAATTGTTTAAAATTATTAATAAAAGATTCCCCTGGAATTATTTCCTATCACACACACACACACACACACACACACACACACACAGAATTTAATTTTCTTATAATTTCTTACAATCATTTTAAATTTTCTTAATTTAGTTAAATTCAATTTCCTCTTTTATATAATCATTTATTTTAATTCACCAAATCTTATCAGTAAAGATTTCCATCAAGTATTAGATTTCTTTCTCGAATAACTGACGCTATCTCTCTCGATTTCGTGTCTTTCTCTCTTCGCGTTAAACTTTAGATTTTCTTTTAACAATTTTCGGACATCAACTTATTATTCTCAATTTTACTTAATTAAAATCTCAATCTTTTATCGCGATTTTCACAGCACTTGATTTTCAGTCTTGTAAGTTTTATCTTATTAATTTACCGATTAATTTATTATATAACAAAGACTAAATAACTATTATAATTTCTGGTCTCCTGCCGAGAAATTCTACTCCTTAATTTACAATTAATGATTAATGAATTCTGGCCTCGCTGCCGAGAATTATTTGACCAAACCCGTGGTTAATTATTATTTTATTTCTTTACAATAAATTCTGGCTTCCCCCGCCGAGAATTTGCTCTATTCAAGACGCAAAGTTGTTAATACTTCTGATAACTTTGTTCTCGATGTAAGTTAATTTAATAATTCTGGCTTACCTGCCGAGAATTAATTTATGCACAGCACTTCGATATTGACATTAAATTTTACACTTATTCACCGGATGATACTGTTAGCGTCTCTCTAGCTTCCCTTGGGCTTTCCTTGATTTCCGGTCTTCTGGAGAAGGCTCACGGCAGATGGACGTCCCTTAGGCTTGTCGGCTCGACCGACTCTCCCCGATTTTGCTGCTGTCCTGTTGTTATATTTTTTCAGCTCGGCCATTTTCGGAAACTTCCGGAAAATGGTCTCCCCACTTAATTAATTTTGGGACAGAAGTCCGAGCTTCTTCAATTAGCGCACCCGGCGACAAGTCGAAAAACTTTAACGGGTACTTACTTGGGGTTTCGGCTCGGGTAACTGACCAGCCGTCGGAAACCACGATTTTCCTTGATGATAAATTAAATTTTACCCCGTTACAAAGCTATTGAGCAGAACTGTAATCTGACCCAACTTTAGGAGTTTTGTCCGCTTTTACTAAATGTAGGGTAAATTTACAATCGGCAGGAATGTAAAAATACCCTCCAAAACCTACTTTTTAATTGTGGAAGAGATCCTTATTGGATCTTTGTTGGTAGGTAAAGGGAACGAAGGGACGAAGGGGATATCCACTATAAGATAAAAATGGCTACCACATCACGAATTTTTAAATAAAAATCGTTAGAAATATTTCTAAATTAATTTTTAGTATGAAGATAAACAGTCCGAATCGATTCTAACATCAATTCGTATTTCAGTAGAAATTGATGATCGTATGTTTATAGCTGTAAAATTAATTAATACTGAAGAACTTGAATAAATTATTATATTAAAATATATTAACAATAAATAATTACTATTTTAATTAAGCTTTCGTTCTTGATTTCTATTTATTTTAATTTATCAAAATTTATTAAATTAAAAAAAATAGATTTGATGAGTTAATTTAATTATTTTTTCTAAAGAGTCAACGTATATTTCTGATTTTTATTTGTACACAATTTTTTTTGGGTTTATGAGAGTTAGTTATCATAATTAAAACAATCGATTTGAAATATGAAACCATTAGTGACATAAATTATATCCATAAAACTGCTTCTGTTCATAGCACACTATATCAGCATAGTCACTGTAAATGTTTATATCTAAAGATATTGTTAACATCTAATATTATATTCACAGTAAAGTCTCACTAAAGTTAACAAGTACCGATGCTGAAGATCATGAAATAAGCAGTATTTTCCTTTTTGAAAATCTTTTACCACATTTTTTTGACTTAATTAAGTTCTAAAATTATTTTTATAGATGAAAAGAGATAACCATGACACGCTTTCTAAATACTATATGTCAGTATAATTGATTTATGATTTGTAATTTGAAATCGACATCAAATGATCAAGAAATGTGTACACCATAGGGTGGTAAATTATATTATGCGACTGCAGATTCACGATTAATAATTATCCTATGGGCCACTCCTTTTTCCTACGATCCCTCAAGGCGGATCTGACGTAAATAAGTATTGCTTAAGCGAGTTTGTGTTCACTCACCAAGCGATTGATCGATTTCCGGCTGTAGGCGTACGCACACGTGAAGCACGTGCCAGGCGTGAAATAGAATCAATGCGTGAGCTCTAGTTCTTACTGTAGATAAACCGGACCGTGGGCGATATTCCGAAATTTTTCAGCGCAATGTATTAAGTTTTGCACTACACAATACAAAATCAGGTAAGATTAATGAAAATAATTGAAGCAAAACTAATCAATTCAATTTACTCATTAGTAAAATAAAAATTTTGAACAATTATAATGCACCATTAACGCAGTAGAATCAAATGATATCAGTTTATTCCCCGAAGTCTTAAGATACTTACAACTTACAGCATATATTTTATATCGTTTTACATAAGATCTTTTACAAATAACAGCGGTAATACCCGAGTCGAAAAGTTTCAGCATTATTTCAAACTAATTAAGCTGAAGTGGACCTTAAATGAAGTTGAGCATGCTGAACTAAACCTTTCTTAAAACTGAGGGCTTAATTGAGCCTTAAATTAAGCTGTTCAGCCTACCACACAGTTGAAACATTTGTGTTAAATTTTATACAAATCACATGTCCCAAACAGTCCACTCGATTTTTGTATTAATTTAACACTTATTATACTTGTGTCAAACAATAACACAAACTTAGTGTTGCACAGATCAACACAGAAATTTTGTAAATTTAACAATTTTTTTTGTTTAAGCCCAGCAAACTTGTTGTGGTAAATTTAACTTGAAAAGTATGTTAAATTTACATTTTTTTTAATGCAATTTTAACAAACCACCACGTGTCAAATAAACTCAAGTATCAAATTTTAATATAAATGATAGCCATTTTGTAATATATATATATATATATATATATATATATATATATATATATATATATATATATATATATATATATATATATATAATGATCCTGGTTCGATATTAGTATTGAATATATTAATTTTAAGTCGAAAATAAACCACAAACTATTAAAATTTTGAGCATCATTTTTTTCCGTGTGTGATATAAAAGTTGAATAATTTAAATAAATCAGTATATATTTATCTGTTAGAGTAGTGAAAATCTTTTTTATTCTAGAATTCACAGTCACGTATTGAATAATTCAAAACTATTCGATTAACAAGCAAATTTTTGTTGCACTTCTGGACAAAGCACGTGAAAAGAGTGAGTGTCCTCTGACAAACAACACGAACTTTGTGTTGATTTTACTCTTTCAGTATGTCATGGAATTCGATTAACACAATGTTTGTGTTAGTATCTACACAAATTAAATGTTGTCTATAATATGTAAAATTTCAACTTCCCGCTGAGAAAATTGAAAATTTTCCAAAATTCGGAAACTTAGTGGTTTCAGTTCGATTTTCAAAAATTTATAAGAAAGTTTGACGTTTTGAGGTTCTAGGAAGCTATTCTGACTAATTTCAAGATGATGTCCGAGTGTATGTCTGTGTGTATGTACGTACGTACGTACATACGTACGTATGTATGTATGTAAATATTCTATAACTTTTGAACAGGTGAACCCAGAGAGCTCGAAAACAGCAGAAAGTTTTGGGGCTGGCCCGCAGGGTCAACTGACAGACCGACTTTTTTTTCGTTAAGCTAACAAAAATAATATGTAATAAACCTTCGTCTTACACCGTATAAATTCTCGGAATTTAGTCAACCGTTATTTTGTGTTAAATTTGAGTTAACACAAAAAATGTGTTGTATTGATTGCTCATAAATTTATTAACACAAAAAACTTGTTAACCTCAGACAACACATTCAATACACTCGACGGTGTCAAATAATTGACACAAAATATTCAACCATTGAATTTTTATACCCAAGAACCCCAAATTTTCAACTGTGCAGGTGTCATTAATTCAAACTGATCAGCCTCCTGAGTCAAAATGTTTCAGGATTATTTCAATCTGAATAAACTGCTAGCCAACAGTTAAGGGGGGGGGGGGGTGGGTTTGGGCTGAAAATCGAATTTTTTTTCCTTTCATTTTCTTATAGCTACACATTTTAAGAATATTGTCTCCAAATTTAAAATCGATTAGAGCAAAACTCTCGAAGTTATTAACTAATTGGTCTTCTTAGAAATTAGAGGCTGAAGAAATCGAAGCTGCTGCAGGGACTCTACTTTATGGAGCTGAAATCGATGATTCAGTGTAAGTTAAAAAAAAAAAATTTTTTATTTTTTTTTCTTACTTTTTTAGCATCTAAAACTTTAAGCGCATTTTTCTTAAACTACGTTTTCAAAGTTCGTGAGCACTGCTATTTTTAAACTACATTACCGATTCATTTCAAACTGGGTACACACTTTCTACATATAAAAAACCCCCCCCCCAACGTTGAGTTTTAGAATTTTTTTTTTACATCAAGAGGATTTCCCACCCCCACAATGACGCAAATTTTCAGAAAAAAAATGATAGTTTTTATTTAAAATCACCACAAAAAATTGAAAAATGAAAAAAAAAAAAAATAATCAGGGAACGTTGGGGGGAGGTTTTAATAATGCTTTGATTAAATTTAAATCGTTTTTTTTTTTAGATAATTTTCAGCTGAGATACACTGCTCACCACAAATCATCTTTTTTTTAAAGACGTTCTACAAAAAGCTCCATCACCAGCTTGTTTGCCGATACTATTATCTAAAAAAATTATCTAATGTTGTTGAATATAAACTTAATAATGTTCAAAAGGTTTGAATAATGTTGCTCAATCCATACGCCTAAAAAAAATTCATGAAAAAAGCGTTTTTTTTTTTTCACAATTTAGCCCATACCCCCCCCCCCCCTTAAGAAAAATAAAAAGTGGTTATAAAAAGCCAATGAATATAAAGGATCTTATGCTGGTTTCCCTACTCTAACGTATATAACATTATGACGAGAAAGTATCAAAAATGACTAGATCTTAGAGTTAGGTCGTAGATAGTATATTACATACCTAGGCCAGTAAATTAAGAAAAGTCTCAGAGCACATGTAATTGTTGGCTGAGGCAAAGCCGGTCTGAGGCTTTCTTTTTTACTAGCCAAGGTGCGTATACTATTTTTCTGCTCGACGAAGCCGGAAAGTTGCAACTTCGTTCAGGGCAGCGGCCCGAAAGTTGCCACTTTTCCGGCCGGAGGGCAGAAAATGGAGTTTACTTATTGCAGTTACCACGAATTTTTATGAACTTCATTAGCGAGCAAGATAGGAGAAAATAATAATGTCATCATTCACATTTTCAATTTTATTTACTTAATTAATCACCAATTATTTTCTTAATTATACACTCTTCCACGCGATAATTAGTTATATTTTGATTTACTACTTAAAATAAAATCATTATTTGAAATTGTAATTTTTACAAAATTTATCTATATCAAGCGAGGATCGTGAAATCATGAAATTGTAATTTTTTTTTTTCGCACGTCTATATTCTGTTAAATTTTATAAAAGCAATAATAGTTAATGTGAGATAAAAAATTTTTATTTAGTTTGAATAAAATGTTTCTGGCGTTGAATTGTAAGGTCTACTTGTTTTCGACGTTATCCTTCCTTAATAGAAATGAAATCGAGGCGCTAGATAGCGCCTGGCTCGTTTGCCTCGAAATGAAATAAGAAATTGCGATACTAAATTAATAATCTGAATAATTTAAAAACTTTTTCATTTAACATTCTTTTATTCAAACTTTTATATAAAACGAATATTATAAAAAACAACGCAATATTATTTACTTATTTTACTGATGCTGGTAATTCTGGAAGTACTTTAGATTGTAATTTTTTTAACAAATCATTTCAATGACAATCTGCAATAGTGGATTTTGTTGCCCAAAATCGGAGTTTAGTTATTGTATCATCTTTTAATTGCACCCATTATTAAAATTAAATATTTATTTACACACTGAGACTTTGACTACATAATTACACAAATAATTTACACTTTATTATTTTTTCAACTGCTCATAATATTTATAAACATAATTTTCATTCTTCTAATAAGTTGTTTACTGTATACAATAAAATATACACATACTAGCTTACACAGATATTGGTTCAAGCAATACTTACGCATCAGTTGTAGGTGACGCGATTTCCAGTTTTGCCTCGATACCGCTAGCGAGGGCTTAGTTTGAATTCTAGGTGGCCCTCGATTTTTTCTACTAGGGATTATGAAGTCTTATAATTATCATCGTCCACGTGATGAGCTGATAAAAAATAGTGCTCAGAACATTATCGGTTCGACGTTACTTTATCACACACCTATGCAATAATTATTCAAGCTATATATGCACACGCACACATAACATGAACGACGATATTAACCCGTCAAGTTAGACACGAAACTTATCACTTTTAAAACAAACTTCTGCAGTATACTAGTGTTTTAACTATTTTCATATGATGGATGATAAATTTGTTTCTTCTACTCGTAATTATGAATATTTATCTATCTATTTAATTATAAATGTAGAAAATAGTTTTTTAAAATATATTAATTGGAAGGAATTACAGGACAAGGCAATGCTTTTTTTTTTAAAAAGTATAATAATGGTTTTATTTTCGAGGGGAGTAATACAACTGCTTACTAGCCTGGATGGTGTTAGAATAATTTAATCTATCCCTTAAAATTTTTTGGGCCTCTCGGTCCCTTCTCATCCCCATCTCTCAACAGCATACTTCATAGACTCCTACTTTCACCCGCTCTCTCACTCGCACTTAGGCTACAATATTTCTAATAGTCTTGCGAAGTAACTATATTTTGACATCTGGCGACAGCATGTCGAGTTATACTGGTTATTCACCTAATCCTTAAATTTATGACCACTTATCCTTACATTTTGAAACTACTTAAAAACGAATATTTTTACTAAAGTAGGAACAGAGAAAATATTTACAGCAAAACATTTTTTCTGCTCCTACATTCGGCCATCCTGCGATGACATCTGCCCTCAGATGTCGTCAATGGACTCCTGCTCGTCGTCGCTATTGTTTTCTTCAGGCTCCATAGCCCAAAACTTCATATGGTCGGCTGAAGTAGATGTATTCTGCGGTCCTTCATGCTCTCCAGTTTTTTCCACCAAATAGCGATCATTTCTCAAGACCTTCCTTATACGATACGGACCTAAGAATTTTCCCTTTAGCTTTAATCCTGGACCGAACTGTGTTCGCTGAATTGCCACCAAGTCCCCGACTTGATAGCTCCTTGCTGCCTTTCGCTTCCTGTTGAATCCTCGTCGATTTTCCTCTTGAGTTTTTGCAATTTGTTGTTTGGCTTCTTTGCGCAATTCTTCACGGTCTTCCACAAACCGAGTAGCCCATTCTTCTTCTAATAACTCAGGCAAGCGTAAATCGTCCTTAAGTCGTATATTGACACCAAACATCAGCTAACTTGGGGTCTTACCTGTGCTACGACTCGGGGCTGCATTCAGGTAGCGCTGTACCATGTCGACATGTTGATACCAATGTTCAGGTCTCGGAGACGTCAGCTTTGTCAACAAAGGTACAACAGTTCGATTAATCCTCTCAACTTGCCCATTTCCTCGTGGTACTCCAGTTGCTATCAGCGAATGTTGAATTCCCTCTTCTTTACAATACTGCTCAAAATTGTTGGAGGTGAACGCCGTTCCCCTATCAGAAATAATCCTTCTAGGATTCCCAAAAATAGTTGATTGGTTTCGAAGTCTGTTAAGTACATCCGATGTATCGGTCGACTTCGTCGGATATAGCCAAACAAATTTGGTAAACGCATCAACTACTATTAGGTGTACAAAAAAGTTCTACCCGTTTTTTGTCAAAAAAAAATATATTTAAAAATTTTAAATAAAATACAAATTTTAATCAAAATAACCACCATCAGCATCTACTACCCTTTGCCAACGCTCAGGCAACTGATGGATCCCACGGCGATAAAAGGCTTGATCTTTTGTCGAAATGAAATCATCTATTGTTTTTTGCATTTCGTTTTCATTTTGTAAGTGTTTGTCAGCCAAGTAATTTTGCAATGAACGGAATAGGTGAAAATCACACGGTGCAAGGTCTGGTGAATACGCCGGGTGCGGTAAAACTTCCCACTGTAAATCATTTATAGTGTGGTGGACGATTGAACTTCTATGAGGCCTGGCGTTATCATGCTGCAGTATCACTGGTCGAGATTTTTGTCCCGCAAATCGTCTTTTACTGTTGATTTCATCTGCTAATTTTTTTAATTGACAACTGTAGCGTTCTCCAGTAACGGTTTCTCCTGGTTTGAGTAACTCATAATATAGCACGCCCCACTCATCCCACCAAATACAAAGCAATATTTTTTTCCCAAAAACATTACGTTTTGGTGTTGATGTCGTTGGTTGTCCTGGGTCTACCCAAT
The DNA here is from genome assembly GCF_026212275.2 of Microplitis demolitor. Taxonomy (NCBI): domain Eukaryota; kingdom Metazoa; phylum Arthropoda; class Insecta; order Hymenoptera; family Braconidae; genus Microplitis; species Microplitis demolitor. The sequence continues at coordinate 14,941,395 of NC_068545.1, forward strand.
GTTTTCGACGTTTAGGATTCTCATAGTAAACCCACTTTTCGTCCCCTGTTACAAGTTTCCACAAAAAACTTTTTTTTTTATGTCGTGAAAGCAACGACAGGCAGGTGTCAACTCGTCTCTCTCGTTGTTCTGGAGTTAATTCATGAGGTACCCATTTTCCTTCTTTTTGAATCTTACCTAAAGCATGTAATCTTTCAGAAATAGCTTGTTGAGTAACGTTTAACTTTTTCGCAAGTTCTTGTTGTGTTTGTGCAGAATCTTGATTCAGTAATTCTTCCAATTTCTCGTCACTGATTGTTGAAGGTCTTCCAGAGCGTGGTTTATCATTTAAATTAAAATCTCCGTTTGTGAATTTCCGAAACCATCTTCGACAAGTACTGTCATCAATAACACTGTCATTATAAGTTGCACAGATTATTCTTTGAGCTTCAGCAGCACTTTTTCCTTGATGAAATTCATATAAAAGACAATGGCGGATATGCTCATTACTTACTTCCATTTTTAACTTAATAAAAAAATATATATATCGAAGATTAATATATTAAAAGTTTGATGAATTTAAAGAGTACAAACAGCTGTGCATGTACATATACGTATTCATAGGTAACCTATAAATAGCTGTTAGATAACTCCATCTTTGAAAAACGGGTAGAACTTTTTTGTACACCTAATACAAGAATATGTTTGTAGTTCTTCTAAGTGTTGGTCATTGGACCCACGTGATCTATATGGTAGGTATCCATAGGGACATCACCTTTGCTAATGGGATTCAGCAGTCCCTCTGGCTTACCATGTTTTTTCTCGGCCAAGATACAGGCAACACAGCTTTCGACTACCTGCTTAACTTTTGGCCTCATCCCTCTAAACCAGAAGTCCTTCTTGAGAATTTCTTCTGTCTTATTCACACCAAAATGCCCTTTTTCATGCACTCGTCTTATCACTTGATATTGCATACTTTTAGGCACTACAATTAATAACTCACCATTTACATCTTTATAAACTAACTTATTGCGCACCACATACCTATTCATATCATCACACTCTTGATTACGTAATACAATCTGTAAATCATTATCTGTTTCTTGCGCACTCCTCACACGCGTTAAGATTCCATCGTCATTCTCGCGTACAATTAAAACTGTCGGTAATGGATTTCTACTCAAAGCATCTACGTGCATCATACTTTTCCCAGGCCTATGGCAAATTTCGTACTCGAAGTGTTCCAATAATAAAGCCCATCTGGCTAGTCGTAAACATAGTTTTTCTTTTTTCATTGTGGCTGTAAAAGCTTGACAATCTGTTATGATCTTAAATGGGATTGCCCATAAATAAACTCTAAATTTTTTCAAGGCTTTTATTATTGCCAACACTTCCAATTCGTAACTACAATATTTTGCCTCGGCCTCGGTAGTTTTTCCACTAGCATAATATACTGAATGGAATTTCCCATCATTACAATCCTTTTGCATTAGAATCATGCCATACCCTAAGCATGAGGCGTCAGTATGCAACTCTGTTTCAGCTCCTATTCTATATAAATTCAAAACAGGCCCGCACACTAAAGCGGCCTTTAATGCGTTAAATTCTTCTATCTCTCTCGCACCAAAGTGAAACTGAACACCTTTCTTTAACAGGTCAGTTAAGGGTCTAGCTATTAAGGAATACCTGGGTACAAACTTTCTAAAGTATCCTGTTAAACCCAAAAAACTCTGTACTTTCTTAATTGTGTTTGGGACCGGAAAATTACTTACAGCTAACGTTTTATGTTCCGAGGGCTTCACTGTACCTCCGGATACAATATGCCCAAGATACTCGACCGTAGTTTTTACAAACTGGCATTTTGACCATTTTATTACCAACCCGTGCTTAGCTGAAACTTCTAAAACCATCTGTGATCTTTTAACAGCTTCCTCCAAGGTCTTCGCGATAATAATTAAATCGTCCATGTCAATAACCAATATACCATCTTTTATTAACGTTCGAAAAATAGCATTTATGTATTGTTGAAAAACGGTAGGGGAGATAGACAATCCGAACGGAAGTTTCCGAAACTCATATTGTCCGTCGGGCGTCACAAAAGCTGTGTATTTTTGACACTCTTCCGCGACATCAACGTGAAAAAACCCGTTCTTTAGATCAACAGCTGTAAAATATATTCCTTCCGCTAACGCGTCTAGCTGATCTTCAATCAAAGGCAAAGGTGAGAGCGGTCTCAAAATAATTCTGTTTAATTTTCGAAAATCCACACACAGCCGGGCCGTCCCGTCTTTTTTCCGTACAAGAACAATTGGACTCGCGTACTCTGAGTTTGAAGGACGGATGATGCTTTCCTCCATCCACATATTTACAATATCGTTAACTTCCCGACGTTCCGAAGGAGACAACCGTCGGGGTCGCGAAACAATTGGCTCGTCAGATCTTAAAATTATCTTTGCTTTTATTCCGATATCTTCCGTTTTATCTGGTTTATAATTTGTTATAATCTTAAGAATCTCTTCCCGGTAATATTTTTCTGTAATGTGAGACAAATCTACTTCGTCGGCCTTATCAATAACATTAATTTGGTGAATGTAAGATTCTTCCGATTCATCAAAGTAAACATGATCGTCTTTATCAATTTTTAAAAATTTAACGTCTCCATGCCGGACGCGGAGTTCAACTTGATCTAGAAAATCAGTACCTAGGAGAATAGGATGTTTTAATATAGCATCGGGTACGACATGATAAGTAACAATGTATACATCATTTTCTACAGTCATGCTAGTAGTAAACTCACCCATAGTTGCATTCATACCAGACGCCAAACCTTCGAAACATACCTGTGTTTCTCTGAGGGTCGGTGCCCCCAACCGCTCGTACTCACTCTTACAAATTAAGGTCAGATCAGTACCTGTGTCAACTAATGCTAGAGTCTTATAATCATTAATTGAAACAATCTTCTGATACTTTTCTTTCTTTGGACGCGATATCACATACACATCTTTCGGCTTATTATTATCTGGACACTCCGCCGCGATGTGCCCGAAACCATTGCACTTGAAACACTTTTTACCCTTTTGTGAATCGGGGCACGCGGAAATTACGTGCTTTTCACTCCCGCAATTATAGCAACGTTTCACTGCTGCCGCGGTGAATTTCACTTCACTATTTTTCTTCTTGTTCCTGTCGTCAGCTCTTCCAGGTTTGTCACTCCGCTCCATTGCTTTGGTCTTCGTCTTTGCAGCTTCCTGTTTCATGCTTTCGTACTGACTGAATCGTTCCTTCAGCTCCTTAATTGTTTGAGCTCCATACAAGATTGAACTGTTTACAGCTTCATCGGGAATACCTTCGATTATATACTTGATAACTACACTCACTTCAAGATTGACTTGGGATGCGATCTGCAGCATCTTATACGCATAGGTCTGTAGTGTCTCGTCAGATTTCTTCTTCCGTTTCACGAGTTCCCGGTGCACTTGTAAACTGTCCACTGTTTTCTCGAACTCTTCCTTCAGCGCTTTCTTTAATTTTGTCCATGTTCTGCTACAATTCTCGTACTCCACGAATAATTCCGCGGAACCTTCTAACAGTCGCTTAGCATAAGCCACTTTCTGAACGTCATTCCATTCGCACAGTTCCGCCATCTCCTCGAACTTTTGGAGCCATCGTCGTACATCAGTGTGATCATCGCCACTAAATTTTTTCAGCGTACCTTCAACGTCCTTGAACGTTAACAGCACGCGCTGCTGACTTCCTCGGGGCCGGCGAATGACCGGTGTTCCTCGGGCGCCAGCTTCACCATCGTGCTCCGGAACCTGGAGTTGGTTCTGGTGATCGTTCCGTGCGGGAATGATCTCATCGTTTTCATCTTCATTGTCTTCTTCATCTTCATCGTCGTCGTCGTTGCTGTCTGCTTCGACTTCTTCTTCTTCTTCGTCTTGAACTCGTTCCCGTTCAACCAAAAGTGCAGCTCGCAGACGTTCCAATAGCTCACGCTTACGACCAATGGTTCGCAGGTGCCTCTGTCTGAGCTCCATCCTGAGCTCGGGAACCCTCATCCGCGCGAGTTGACCCTCGTCCAACTCTATCGCGTTAACACCCCGCGCAACATTGTCAATAACTTCATCAGCCATTATCTCCACGACGCGCACTTATCAAATCGAACAAAACACTTCACGTCTTTAAACTTACTTCCCTCACAATCCGTCTTTCGTCTTAGATTATTAAACTTTTATATGCCTGTTTGCTGTAATCCTGGACGAGCCCCAAAAATGTAGAATATAGTTTTTTAAAATATATTAATTGAAAGGAATTACAGGACAAGGCAATGTTTTTTTTTTAAAAAGTATAATAATGGTTTTATTTTCGAGGGGAGTAATACAACTGCTTACTAGCCTGGATGGTGTTAGACTAACTTAATCTATCCCTTAAAATTTTTTGGGCCTCTCGGTCCCTTCTCACCCCCATCTCTCAACAGCATACTTCATACACTCCTACTTTCGCCCGCTCTCTCACTCGCACTTAGGCTACAATATTTCTAATAGTCTTGCGAAGTAACTATATTTTGACATCTGGCGACAGCATGTCGAGTAATACTGGTTACTCACCTAATCCTTAAATTTATGACCACTTATCCTTACATTTTGAAACTACTTAAAAACGAATATTTTTACTAAAGTAGGAACAGAGAAAATATTTACAGCAAAACATTTTTTCTGCTCCTACATAAATTTTTATTTTTTAAAATTAAAAAGTACCAAAAATATTTTTATCATTGTTTACAGTATTATCAAATAATTCAGCAATCATAAAGATTTTCCACTACTTGGTAGTTTTCGTCGTAATATTGATTGTTGGTTTCAATGCAGGTAATTCATAAATATAATTATAATCACACATTTTAATCAGTTACAAGTGTGGGTGATAATAACTACACGATTTTCCGTTTATATTTCTTATATTTAATGAAAATTTTATGACAGAGATATTCACGTAGGTTTAACTGAAAAATATACTTTAAAGGTAATCAACATGTTTTTTGTTAATCTTGCGTTTGAGACCTGTACTCTTTATTTTCACGAAATAATTTAAAATTTATGATTATGTACAACAATTACATTATTTCATGCTATATATGTTATAGAAGTACACGGAAAAAAATAGGCGCTGCAACAGGACTGCGCCTTGTTGCATTACCTGTTTTTTTTCTGTGTAGATGCTAAGCCAAAAGGTTCTAAATAAGACGGGTGCCCAACCTTCTTAATCTGTAAGTTTTCATTTTTTATTTTTTTCTCCAAAAAAAAAAAAAAATACTAATTCAGAATTGATTCTTAATCAATCTATAAGCTACGATAAAAATTAACTTGAAGCGTTAAGAAATGAAGTTGCAAAGATAGTAATCTGAAGCAATAAATACATCAATTATTAAAGAAACGAACAAATTTTCTTATTCCTTTTAATATAAACAAATAATTTCAATATTAAAACATCATATTAGGTGTACAAAAAAGTTCTACCCGTTTTTCAAAGATGGAGTTATCTAACAGCTATTTATAGGTTACCTATGAATACGTATATGTACATGCACAGCTGTTTGTACTCTTTAAATTCATCAAACTTTTAATATATGAATCTTCGATATATATATTTTTTTATTAAGTTAAAAATGGAAGTAAGTAATGAGCATATCCGCCATTGTCTTTTATATGAATTTCATCAAGGAAAAAGTGCTGCTGAAGCTCAAAGAATAATCTGTGCAACTTATGGTGACAGTGTTATTGATGACAGTACTTGTCGAAGATGGTTTCGGAAATTCACAAACGGAGATTTTAATTTAAATGATAAACCACGCTCTGGAAGACCTTCAACAATCAGTGACGAGAAATTGGAAGAATTACTGAATCAAGATTCTGCACAAACACAACAAGAACTTGCGAAAAAGTTAAACGTTACTCAACAAGCTATTTCTGAAAGATTACATGCTTTAGGTAAGATTCAAAAAGAAGGAAAATGGGTACCTCATGAATTAACTCCAGAACAACGAGAGAGACGAGTTGACACCTGCCTGTCGTTGCTTTCACGACATAAAAAAAAAAGTTTTTTGTGGAAACTTGTAACAGGGGACGAAAAGTGGGTTTACTATGAGAATCCTAAACGTCGAAAACATTGGGTAGACCCAGGACAACCAACGACATCAACACCAAAACGTAATGTTTTTGGGAAAAAAATATTGCTTTGTATTTGGTGGGATGAGTGGGGCGTGCTATATTATGAGTTACTCAAACCAGGAGAAACCGTTACTGGAGAACGCTACAGTTGTCAATTAAAAAAATTAGCAGATGAAATCAACAGTAAAAGACGATTTGCGGGACAAAAATCTCGACCAGTGATACTGCAGCATGATAACGCCAGGCCTCATAGAAGTTCAATCGTCCACCACACTATAAATGATTTACAGTGGGAAGTTTTACCGCACCCGGCGTATTCACCAGACCTTGCACCGTGTGATTTTCACCTATTCCGTTCATTGCAAAATTACTTGGCTGACAAACACTTACAAAATGAAAACGAAATGCAAAAAACAATAGATGATTTCATTTCGACAAAAGATCAAGCCTTTTATCGCCGTGGGATCCATCAGTTGCCTGAGCGTTGGCAAAGGGTAGTAGATGCTGATGGTGGTTATTTTGATTAAAATTTGTATTTTATTTAAAATTTTTAAATATATTTTTTTTTGACAAAAAACGGGTAGAACTTTTTTGTACACCTAATAGTAGTTGATGCGTTTACCAAATTTGTTTGGCTATATCCGACGAAGTCGACCGATACATCGGATGTACTTAACAGACTTCGAAGCCAATCAACTATTTTTGGGAATCCTAGAAGGATTATTTCTGATAGGGGAACGGCGTTCACCTCCAACAATTTTGAGCATTTTTCCTACTGAAAGAGAGGAAAGTCCTTATTTACTCTTATGACAAAACAAGTCAAAAAAGTCACGCATAAATCATTCTCTCCACAAACATAGACAAAAATTTAAACTTTCAGATGAAGATCTGGTGAACAAAAACTACTGTGCCGTGGCTAAAGCCTACCCCCTTTTTACGGAAGGCCGTTTTCTTACCTATTTCAAGTATATACGCTGCAAAGCCCCTTTTTTCTCCTCAGATGACACCCTTAGTCGAAAAATATAATTAAGTGGCCTAGGGCGAAAGTTAACTGGAGATGAGTTGAAAGAACTCGCCCCATTGACATGTGGTGTCTAACCACAACCACCAATCCATACTTCTGTGAGCCAAATACTACTGTCAACTCAGGAAATAAAGAGACTCTGGTCGAAATGGGTTTGAAAAGGCCCACCGTGGCACCAGTTCCCTGAATTGGTGAACAGGTTGCATCAAGGCAAAATGTTAAGACGCAACCTCCTTTTAACATCCTAAAAAGGGTTACCTCCATTTGTATTATGGAATAGTAAATTGCAAAGTACATTTCTCTTTAAAAGACTCAACTTTCATAATCTATTTTAAAATGCTTTGAAAGTTATATTATCCACATAGGTTAGCAATTCTATGAAGTAAGATGTTATATTTATAAGCCTAAATAAATCAATATTTAGAAAAAACCCTACCGAAAGATATATATATTAGTCAAAACCACTGTTAAATTTTCGATGTCAACTAGCTGAAAGTCTATTGAAGAATCTAGGTACAAATTCAGAGAAACTTATGGATTTAAGTAGAACTCTACAGAAAATATTACAGCACAGAACCAGGTTTGACGAAGATGATTTCTAAGGATTTTTCATATATTGAAATAAAAGCATTTAATATCTCGTTTCTATAATTTATCACAAAATATTGCCTAGTGGAAATATATGATTAAAATAAAAAATAAAAAAATCTTCGAGGCTCTCATTATCGCTCCGTGCAAAGCCAATGAACTACTCAAACGAAGAGCAACTGCATTTTTTAACGAGACATACATGCAAAGAATTTCCGGTCCTGGAATTTATCGTGTATGCTAGCCGAAGTATAAGAGAGATCTGATCTTTTCTCATTTGCGACTATACTGGAAAAAAAAATAAATAACGTAAAAAACACTTATAATAAGGCGTAGAATAAGAAGAAAAGTGATGGAAGAAAGGTAAAGAATAAAAAGAGTATCGTTCGATGCAATTATCAACATTTTTATCGAGAGCTCCCCTGTTGAAATTGAACGTTGTATAACATAGCTGTTACTCCGAAAATAATGAGCAAGACTTTTCCTTATATCTCGAAATTTCAAAATTTCTTGAAAAATAAAGAAAAATATAAAGATCTAACTAAAATCAGTAATATGATTTGTGATTCTTGATTCTGACTTTATTTTTTAAAATGAGTTCTTATCTGTTTTCAATAATTTTTAGAAAAAAATACTGAAGAAAGGTTGACCCTGAGGGTCAACTCTTTGAAGGGTTACCTCCTATTTTTTTTTGTTTTTAATTGGTACAGAAAAGGATTTGGAAATAAACAGGAAAGGTTTATTTTAGTGAAAGGCTTATTAAGAAATGATATAAATAATGTGGTTTGCCCAAACTTGGAATCGAACCCAGACCTATTTGATTTCACGTGAATGCTCTGCCAGATAAGCTACCGGGCCATATACCGAGTTCCGTTCAATTTATGTATATCAATTGAGTCACGCTATCCATTACACTGCTGAATTTGTAAAATAACTTATAATCTTCATCAAACAAGAATATACATAAAGCATTTCTGCACATTCTGAAATTACTATGTTTAGTAAGGTAGACTTTAAACTGATTGAGATATTTTTTGAGGAAATTTATGCTTTTTATTGAGCTCAAGAGTTATTTAGATTTTGTAATCGATTGGTTAATTCATATTTAAGAAATTGAACAAATAAAAACTATTTTATTGTTTTGTATTTCTTAACTATCTTAGAACCTATTCACTCGGACGATCTCAAATTCACAGAAAAGCTGGCAGTTGAAAAGCTCTTTCGATTGTTACCTAAATGATTCTGAACAATTTATTATTTATTTTTATTTAATTATTATATTTTAGTTCTAGGGTATACCCTTTTAGAACCACTATTCATTAGTTAAAAAAGTAATAGAGCTTACACACACACACACACACGCGTTCCAGATGGTCAAGCCAGACTAGCTTCCTAAGAAATCAAAACGTAGACATTGGAAGACAACGTGATTTTTGAAAATCGGTGAAAATAATAACTTTCCGTGTTGTTAGAAAATTTTCGATTTTTTAAGTAGGAAATTAACAAAACATTGCTATAAGAGTAATTAGGTTAGGTTACAATAACCACCTAAAACTTCAAAAATCGTTGATAGTTAATAAGGCAGTACTTCATTTGCTCAAAGGTTAGATTGCTATATTATCCATATTGTTTTGTTTTATCAACCATAAGCGCAATATTGCGATCAGAAAGATCGCAAAAATAACAATCTATTGTACACGGCGAAATTATTCTTGTTTGAAATGTTATGGTGTCATAGTAAAGCCGGATCATGTTAGTCATCTGCAGAAAATGAAAAAAAAACACAAGCAAAAGTTACTATGATCATATAAAAATTCATGATGGTTAGAGTAATTTATGACATAACCGTTGTCAATTTCATTATAGCGATAGGAATTTTCGCGACATGTTTATTTCAATTTCAATTCCAGTAGGTGGTCAACATGGTTCGGCTCTACTGTGACACCATAAAATTTTAGCTGAGAAAGATTTTTCTACGTAGTTATTCTGTCAAAGCCATTAATAACTTTATGAAACACAATTTTTATATTAAAAATCGGTCTGTCAGTTGACCCTGCGGGCCAGCCCGAAAATTTCCCGCCGTTTTCGAGCTCCTTGAGCTCGAAAATACTTTTGTATGCATTTGTTTAAAAAAAAAAAACGTTTTTTACGATTTTTTCTCAAACGATATCTCATAAACGAATAAACCGATTAAGACGATTAAGAGGGCAATCGACGCATTTTATTGAGTTCTACAACTGATCAGACTTTGAAATTGATTTATTGAGTTGTTTTTGAGAAATTTCGAAAATACTAAAAATTTTTTTTTTTTAATTCTTTCAACACTGGTTTTTCTTGAATGACTTAACCGATTTTGATGGTTGAGGTGGTATTCGGTGCGGCTTATGAAGCTTCAGAGCCTAGTTGATTTTGGAATGAATCCATCGAACACATAAAAAGTAATCCAAAAAAAACATTTTTAAAAAAAGTTTATTTTTGGAATATCTCTGAACGAGCCCCACCGATCAAGCTCAATTTGTTTTGCAGCTTTTAGATATTGACAAGCCGCGTCGAATGACACCTTGAAGATTAAAATCGGTTCATCCGTTCAAAAGTTACAGATATTTACATACATACATACATACATACGTACGTACGTACATACATACATACATGCACTCGGACATCATTGTGAAATTAGTCAGGATAGCTTCCTAGAATCTCAAAACGTCAAGATCTCTTCGAAATACGATTTCCGAAAATTGGACTGAAACCAATAACTTTCTGAATTTTTGAAAATTTGCAATTTTCTTAGTGGGAAGTTAAAAAATGACACATTTTTATAGAAAAAGAATTTTCGACAATTATTAATTGCTATGAAAAAAAAAGTCGATTGAAAGCGTACTTTGGGTCATTGAAAAAAAAAATGGCCTTTCGTTAATATGATCTCTTTGTTAATATAATTAATTAATATTTAACCGCAGAACAAACAAATTCTTACACGCGAATTTAATTTTGCTAAAGAACAGATTTTGGAATTTATATTTTCACCTATGTGAAAATTATCACTGATATTATTTTTTTTTATTTAACATCCCGCTAAGAAAATCGACGATTTTTGTTTTTTTTTTTTTTTAGGTGATAAATTTTATTGGACTCTGAAACTCGTTTGCCTGAGGGCCATAATACATAACAGATACATTGAATTTTTGTATAATCTATTATAAATAATCATTATAATTAATATTAAATAACACATAAAATAATTTTAAACGAGTTAAAATTAATGTTCATTCATTGACTCAATCAAAAAGATATATGAAATATATAAAAGAGATAAAAATATCTTTAAAAATTCGATAACTTATAATTTATACCACACATATTTTATTTTTTATAAGTCCGTAGTTTTTTCAAAAAATAATGTATAACCGGCTAATCTAAACTCAGCATGGTTATTTAAAGCAACTATTTCCAATGGTAGTTGATTCCATAACCTAATACCAGATAATACAAATTATGTCTCATAAGATACTGTTTTACAAGGTGGTTGACAGAAAACATCATTTTGTCTTGCCGCACAGCCACGAATAGATAAAAGTATGTATAAGGAAATTTTTTCGTAAAATTATTGCGATAATATTTAACAACAGAGATATCAATTAAATGATTACTTACCAGGATATCCTTCGGGAATGACTATTTCTGGACCAACTTTAATATCATGTCGATAACGATGCATCAGAAGAGTCGCAGTCACCCTCAATGATCGTTGTTGTTGTTTGTACAAAAGTATCGGTCGACTTCCAGCATCCTCAACTTTCACAACTCTCGGTAATGAAAATCTATCGAGAAACTCCCTGAGAGGCACAAATCCACCACTTGATCCAGCAACTTCTGCTGTTGCTTTTCTTGAACTTGGCAGAGAATCATCGCCAGTGCCCGTAGCTTCACCACTTGAAAGTGTTGAAAATTCACCACTCGATGACATGTTTCAAATTTTTTCCTACTTTGATGATCCTATTTACACTAAGATTTATATTTTCAAACTACAGTATGTATATTGATATCGAACATTTATTTCACAGCACAGATTTAGTCTTTAAATCTATTGATAATCTTTAATTCTATCACAATCTAAAACAAAAGACAAAAAAAAAACATTCTAAAAATTGTGAAACATTTATAGTAAAGTAGTCAATTATAGTTTACTGTTATACTTCTATCACATTAGTTATATCTTGTGAAATATTCTGAACAAGTATTTATTTCCATAAAAACTCTTCATGGACAATAGTATGTGTAATTTTAAAAAATATTTAAATGGTCTGTGACATTTAGTCAGTAAAGAAAAAAAAAACAAAGAAAAAAAATTAATGAATTCACTTTCAATCTTCAAGATCGTAGTTAAAATAGGTTACCATGTGAAGAATTATTTTTGAGAATGGGTATTTCAGTTAACGGTAATTACATTTGAAACTTTTGACGTTAGCAATAATGATGATGATGATGATAATGATCATGGTGGTGATCAATTTATAAACGTAATTAGCTTGTGACATACCGCAAAGTCGCCACTTGTGTTCATGAACTGAATATTAATCTTTTTATATATTTTATGCTACAATAAACCGTTTATTTATTTATTTACACTCCAGCAATTGGAAATTATAATTTATACTTTTATGAAAATGCTCTCACCTGTATTATATATTTTATAAACTTTATAAACTTTGCAACCAAAAGGATCAATTTAACTATTGCTATCAATATATATGACTAATAGTTAATAACTGTATGAAATTTAAATTACACGATTAATCATTAACAAATAATGGTCACTTTCGTTTTACAAGCTCCAAAAACTATTTCGTTGATATTTTTCTAATTATAAGAGATAATTATCCATTCCGTTCAAATGATTCTCAGGTGAAATTTGAGTGAATTCATTACTTAAAAAACTCATGTATTTAACTATATCCTGTTCTTTAAAATTCAAAGAATGAAAATTGAAAAAAATGTAAAAAGTATAGGGTATTTTTAAAAATGTTATTGTTATTAAATAAAAGATTACACAAACTTGCTGGTAGTTAACTCACCGGATGTAATAAAATAATAAACTATTCAAAGTAACTGTAATGATTATACTTAATATTCCATTGTATTAATAACGAAGACGTCGTTCAACCCGACACTTAGAACGAGATCGTAAGACTGACGCGAGTCACAAGTGAACTAGTGAATAGTTGTGACCGGCCCCTTCCTCCACTCCTTGACGCGCTCTCAACATCCCCTCTTGCGTGCTCGAATAAAAAACATCTACAGTAATTTTACTCAACTTATACGATGAACAAATAGTGATTTGCCTTGCTTGATCCCTATTTTTTTCTTTTTACTTCGACATTTTCTATATATATTATTTATACTATCAAAACTGGGTAAAAACATTTTTGCGACCCTTAAGGGGAACACTAGTGTGATTGCCTGAAAGTATTCAAAGTATTTAAAAGCATTAAAAAGTATTTAAAATTTTTTTTTTTCTAATCGTTTTAAATGCTTTCTTTTAATGAGGGTATGCTCCAGAAAAAAGTCCCCCCCACTGCAATAGTGATAGCGACCTTCACAGTGCATGAAATCACAAAAAAAAATCGGTCTGTCGGTTGACCCTGCGGGCCAGCCCCAAAACTTCCCGCCTATTTCGAGCTCCTTAAGCTCAGAAAATTGTTGTAGATACATTTTCTCTTCGAGCTCGAAAACACTTTTGTATGCCTTTGTTTTCGAAAGAAAACGTTTTTTACGATTTTTTTTCAAACGATATCTCTCGAACAAATAAACCGATTAAGACGTTCAAAGCGACAATCGACATGTTTTATTGAGTTCTATAACTGATCAGATTTTTGAATTGATTCATCAAGTCATTTTTGAAATACTTTCAAAATACTAAAAAAAAAAATTTGGAATTAATCGGGTCAGTCATTTCGAAAATATTTGGAAAAAACCATTATCCACCATTTCTTGCTCCCGCGATATCTCTCGAACAAATTAACCGATTGAGATGTCTAAGGCGGCAATCAGCGCGTTTCATTGAATTCTAGAGCTGATTAAAATTTGAAATCGATCGCGTCGGTCGTTTCAAAAATATTTAGAAAAAACCATTTTTCACCATTTCTTTCTCCCGCGATAACTCTCGAACGAATTATCCGATTTTGATGTTTGAGGTGGCAATCGACGCGTTTTATTAAGTACTAGAGCTGATTAGATTTTGAAGTCGATCGTATGAGTCGTTTCTGAGAAATCAATAAAAAAGTAAAAAAAAAATTTTTTTTTTTTTCGTAATTCGCAAATATTTTCGAGTCTATTCGATCAAATGATCTGAAATTTTCAGGAAAATTGACGGCTAACAAGCTCTTTCGATTGCCACCTCAACCATCCAAATCGATTCATTAGTTAAAAAGTTACAAAGAGTTTACATACATACACACACACACACACACACACACACACACACACACACACACACACACACACACACACACACACACACACACACACACACACACACATACATACACACACACTCGGACATCATTCTGAAAATAGTCAGAATAGCTTCCTAGGACCTCAAAACGTCGACATCTGATGAAAACTCGATTTTCGAAAATCCGGGTGAAAACAATAACTTCCCGAAATTTTTGAAAATCGTCGATTTTCTTAGCGGGAAGTTAAAAATTGAAATGTAACAAAATTAAGTTTAAAAAAAAAATTCAAATTTTGCGCGAAAATTTGATGATTTAGGCCTGCCAAAATTACATTTTTGATTCGATCGGAAAACGAGAGGTTTATGATACGTAGAAACATTCATAAAAGAAGCTGCAATTCGAATCAAATCGATCGGATGATTTTTTTTTGCGAGAACTGCAGCAATTTTTAAAAATGTTTTTTTAAAAACCGATAAACGGCTGCTCTTCAGATGGCTGTAACTCAAAAAAATTATTAGAGATATGCTTTTAAATTTTAGCATAATATTTTTGAAGCTCAGGTAGGATTAGCCGATGATGATAATTGGGCCAGCGTTGGACCTTTTTAACTTCTTGCAAAGAAAATTGCAAATTTTTAAAAATTCGGGAAGTTATTGGTTTCAGTCCGATTTTCGAAAATCGAATTTCTAAGAGATCTTGACGTTTTGAGGTTCTAAAAAGCTATTCAGACTAATTTCAAGATGATGTCCGAGTGTATATATGTGTGTATATACGTTAGAGTGATTCGTTTTGAACGACTATTTTTTTTTTCACTCCTACTTGAAAATATTGTTATAGACATTGAAAAAAAAATTCCCGGCAAGTTTCAGCCCTTAATTTTAATTTTAAGTACTTTATATTTGATTTTGAAGTTTTCCCATTTAAAATACATAGGATAATCGGGATTTTTATTTTAATTCTCTATAATTCAGACGCATTTTAAGTTATCGGATCGCCGTTTGCGGCATTTCATAGGTAATTTAATTCTCTTTGAAAGCCTCCTCAATAATTTTACTCGGACTTTGATTGTTTTTTCTGCATTGGTTTTGAAAATAAATTTTTTAATAATAATTTGGGTTTTAAGTTGATATTAACTAAATAACAAAATTTACAGAAAAAGTGCAGATAACGATTTTTTAGGAAATTTTATTCGCTACAAAAAAGATCCTCTTAGTTAAGTGGCTCAAGTTCTTCGTTCACGTAATATAGAGATTTTAGCAATTTCGTAAATAAAATATTTGTCAGAAATTTTTCCAAGTTCATCAATTTGACCCCGTCTGATTTTAATGACTGGATTGAATTAATGAAAAGAAAATCATTTACTGATCTAAAATTGAATTTAAACGGTATTTGGTGGAATTTTTTGACAAATATTTTATTTACAAAATTGCTAAAATCTCTATATTACGTGAACGAAGAACTTGAGCCACTTAACTAAGAGGACCTTTTTTGTAGCGAATAAAATTTCCTAAAAAATCGTTATCTGCACTTTTCTGTAAATTTTGTTATTTAGTTAATATCAACTTAAAACCCAAATTATTATTAAAAAATTTATTTTCAGAACCAATGCAGAAAAAACAATCAAAGTCCGAGTAAAATTATTGAGGAGGCTTTCAAAGAGAATTGAATTACCTACGAAATGCCGCAAACGGCGATCCGATAACTTGAAATGCGTCTGAGTTATAGATAATTAAAATATAAATCCCAATTTTCCTATGTATTTTAAATGGGAAAACTTCAAAATCAAATATAAAGTACTTAAAATCAAAATTAAGGGTTGAAACTTGCAGGGAATTTTTTTTTTCAATGTCTAGAACAATATTTTCAAGTAGGAGTGAAAAAAAAAATAGTCGTTCAAAACGAATCACCCCAATGTACGTACGTACGTACGTATGTATGTAAATATTCTGTAACTTTTGAACGGGTGAACCGATTTTGATCGTCAAGGTGTCATTCGACGCGGCTTGTTAAATACTATAAGCACTGAAAATTTGAGCTTAATTGATACGTTGCGTTTGGAGATATTCTAAAAATAAATTTTTGTCAAAAATTTTTCTTTGGATAACTTTGAATGTTCCCAGTGGATTGATTCCAACATCTAAACAGCTCTAAAACTTTATAAGCCGCATCGAATACCAACTCAACCATCAAAATCGGTTTATTCGTATAAGGAGATTCGATACCGATTATCTTTCTGGAGGATCTCGTGGATTTTCTATTGTATTTTTGCAAGACTACAACGCCTACACACCAAAATTTTATTAATAGAATATGTTATGAATTGACTTACTTTTAGGGATTGATACAATATATTTTCATTATAATTGTATTGAATCATAACAAAAATTTTTTTTAATAAAATAATTTTTTTTTTTAATGAAATAAGTGATTAAAAAATAAACGCGGAAGTACGGCAACAGCGCGCTATTACTAGCTGGAGTTCAGATCCAATATGTAAGCAGAAAAGAATGTCAGCTGATTGTTGTTTTTAATAATTATGGAAGAAAGTTATATTAAAGATAAATCCCATCTGGCAGCCAGAATGGAAGGTAAATTTTTTACTAAGGTTAAGGCCAATTTTTGAAGGTCAGTTTTTCAATCCGAGATTCTTAATCTGGGATTTAAATATTGTTAGTATTCTTATATATTTATATATAAATGTACGAGCAGTACTAATTTAATCGCGTACTATTAAAATCTCAGATTGACCAAGTAGCTTTGAGTAAACGGAGTTGGAAACGAAAATATACATTAGGGTGTCCGTTATTTACCCAATTAGATTTTTTTACTTGGCCATGATAAAACCATTTATTTGTGATCCAAAAATAATAAAAAAGTTTATTATAACGCCGTTTAACCCTGCCTAAGTAATGATACATTCTCATTTTAGTACAATGAGAAAAATTTTATTACTTGCTTAAAAAAAGTGCACAGCAATGACTAATACATACTTTCGTGGGAAATTTCCCGCTCGTCAAAAAAGGTCTCTTATGTTTTTTTCGTGAATCCAACTATTTAAGAGATATTGAAGGTCAAAGTATGATTTGTTTAACAAAATTGGCGTGTTTGTTTGAAATTTGATAACTCTCTAACAACCAGACATAAAATTGAGCGGTATAAATTTTCATGTAGGAAATTTATCGCTCTTCAAAAAAGGTTTCTTACACTTTTTTTGTTAATCCAACCATTTAAGTGATATCGAAGCTCAAAGTTGGTGGATTTAAAAAATAATGTTTTTTGATTAAAATTCTATAACTCTTCAGAATACGGATATTCACTCGACCTTTAAAAGTTTTTTGTCGAAAATTCACTGCTCTACAAAAAAAGTCTCTTTGATTTTTTGATAAACTCAACCGTTTGAGAGATATTTGAACTCGAAATAAAAGAATTTTTTTACATCATCAGAGCAAAATTTTGAGTTGGTTTGTAAAACTTTTCTTTCAATTTAAAGCTTAAATATCCCTCAAACGGTCGAGTTTATCAAAAAAGTCAAAGAGACTTTTTTTTCTAGAGCAGGAAATTTCCGACAAAAAACTGTTAAGAGCTTGAGTAAATATATCCGTTTCCTGAAGAGTTATAGAATATTAATAGAAAAACATTATTTTATAAATCTATCAACTATGAGCTTCGATATCACTTAAATGGTTGGATTAACCAAAAAAGTGTAAGAAATCTTTTTTGAAGAGCGACAAATTTCCTACAAGGAAATTTATAGTGCTCAATTTTATGTCTAGGTGTTGGGAAGTTATCAAATTTCAAACAAAAATGCTAAATTTTTTAAACAAATCAAACTTTGAATTTCAATATCTCTTAAACAGTTGGATTCACGAAAAAAACATAAGAGACTTTTTTCGAAGAGCGGGAAATTTCCCATGCAAGTATGTATTAGTCATTGTTGTGCATTTATTATTAAGCAAGTAATAAAATTTTTCTCCTTGTACTAAAATGAGAATGTATCATTACTTAGGCAGGGTTAAACGGCGTTAGAATAAACTTTTTCATTTTTCTTTATTATTTTTGGATCACAAATAAATGATTTTTATCATGACCAAGTAAAAAAATCTAATTTGGTAAATAACAGACACCGTAATATACATACGTAACAATACATGTATTGATGAAAACACACAATTCATCAAAAATTCAAGATTTACGAATTTATTAAAATTTTTAAAAACGGCGCAAACAAATAATTAGATATTTAAAAATGAAAAATTAAATATAGAGCTCCAAGATTTCTCATGGAATTGGTAGAGAATGATGATAGATTAATAAACAAATAGGTAAATACAAGTTATGATTTATACTTATCTATAATTAACAATTTTAAATACGAGAGAGATTAAAGAGACATATGAAACTGGTATAGGGACACGGTTGACTTGCGCCACGTTCATATATATATATATATATATATATATATATATATATATATATTTAGTGGTTAAGGGTAAAATTTAACTATATTAAAATAAATTATTTAAACCAGCTAATAATAATAAATAAATGTTTTATTTATCTAACGTAATTAACACAGTAAAAGAAAATTATACAAAATGAAAATGCTTGAATGCGTGTTCGCAGCTCAGCGGTGTATCTTGTAATTCGGTACTGTCTCTACGAATGAGGTAGAAACGGAATATGGAAAAATCGATCTTCGGCATAGATTGCCGAAATTGATCTATCGTAATTACTGTAGCAACGCTACAGAACTCCCTTTGATTTTTTTTTGTTTTAAATTTAATACACGATAATTAAAGTAATAGAATATTTACAAATGATAGGAATAAATAAATAAGTAAATGAATGAGTATAATACAGTGGTGAATTCTTACTTTGTAAAAAAACACTTTTATGTAAAAAAAAATTTTAATCGTGTAACTTTTTTAAATATTAAACCGGACTCGGCGTTTTTGGGTCTCGGTTGCTGTATTATTCGGTTGGGAGTTTGTTATCGTCATCGTCGTATCGATTGGATTCACCTCGTAAACCAGCTTCAATCTGTCCACTGAAATAGCGATTTGTCGTCCACGACAATCGACGATGAAGTATTTATCGTGTCGGATTATTACACGATATGGACCTTCGTATGGCGCTGTGAAAGATGGTCCAACCTGGTCATTCCGTACTAGTCCATGACTGCAAGTACTACGGTTCCTGAAACAGAAAACAGAATGCTTGCCATAACGCGACGTTTCGGCCGGTGGCAATGAGTTGAAATGACGTATTAGAGTATTGACGATGTTATGAGGCGTAGTTTTATTAGCGGGAGATAGTAACTTACCGGGTAATCGTATAGGCTCACCGTATACCAATTCAGCCGGGGTCGTCTGGATGTCGTCTTTCCAAGCAGCGCGTAAGCCGAGCAAAACGGCTGGTAATGCGTCATACCATGACTTTCGCTGACACAAAAGTGCTGCCTTTAGCTGACTTAAAAGACTCTTGAAGTTCGGTTGTCCAGGTTGTCCAGGTACCGTGTAAAAATGCGGCATAGTTGTCAAGATAACGCAGCGAGTATTTATCGATTAAAGCTCGCTTGTTGAGTGGTCGGTAATCACCGCACGACCTCCATTCTACGGACTTTTTCTGCGCTGAATGAAGTGGTGAAGACCAGGCAATGTTGAATAGTCTGCAAATACCTTCCTCAATCATTTTTCGGAACTCGGCTTGTGCAATTTTCAATTTATCTGGAGCCAGGCGTCTTGTTTTGCACGAAACTGGCGGTCCAGGTGACGTTCGAATGTGATGCACCGTTGAATGTTTTTTCGATTGACTCTGAGTAGCATCAGGTCATGTCATATCGGTAAATTCTCTCAATAATTCCATATACACAGAACTACCATCGACTTCTTTGATATTTGTTTCTGCCGATGTCGTGTGAGAATTTCCGGGTGTCAATAAACCAGTGATGCCATCACAAAGGCATTTTCGCTTTAGGTCAACTGGTAAGTCATAATAACTTAGGAAGTCTGCACCTATAATCGGTTTAGTGACGTCAGCAATTATAAAATTCCATGACAATTCACGGCGAAGTCCAAGGTTTAATAGAAGCGATTTCAAACCATATGTTTGAATTATCGAGCCGTTTGCGGCATACAATTGGTAACTTATAGGTGTACTGATTGATTTCAGCCAGCTACGTGGAAATACCGACAAATCGAAGCCGGAATTGACAAGATATTCCGTTCCTGTAGTTCGGTCTCGGATAAACAGGCGGCGAGAAATCGATTGAGAATCATTAGCCGCCTCTATTGATTCTCGTTTGCTTTTCCCTGCCATTTGCAGCCGGGAGCGCACGATCAGGCATTTTTACCATGTTTGAAGTGGTACCAACAGAACTCAAACTTCTTTGGTACACGTCACCGTGATCGACTTCTGGATCTGCAGCGTTTAACTTTTAAGTTTCTCACTTGATTCGTGAGTTGCGCAATTTCTCTTTGCAGTGCGGCAATTTTGCCGTGCTCGGCGGTTGATGAAAATGAACTTGCTGAAGCAGCGGCAACTTGGGGCTTGAGCGATATACGTTCAACCATACGATCAGCTGACTCAGCAAGCTTGTCAAGCGTTGAGTCGCTGATAGCTTCAAGACATACTTGAATCTCATTTAGCATATAGGAAAACCAACGTGCTTTAATTATAGCGCCATCAATGCCGGGAACTAACGCACGCAGATGACTTAAATGTTGCGATGGTTTTCGATCGCCAAGTCTCTCTCTGTCGAAGGAGCTGAGTGATCCGTGCTTCTTCGGACCTCGTGAAGCATTTTGTTAAAGCGGCTTTTAAATCGCTGTATGGAGTTGTCCCAGGAGGCTGAAGGATTAACTGCTCGACTTCTGCGGCGACGCGAGTGTCAAGCAATGGAATCACCAGATCAAATTTTGCACGCTCTGTTGCTACCCTATGTGTCGAAAACTGCGCCTCAACCTGCGCAAATCACAGTTTCGGATTCTCCGTGCTGAACTGGGGTGCTTTGATGTTCACGGCCATATTTAATTTAACTGACATAAACGACGACGATCCCGATAAATTAGATTTGAATGTATCTTCGTCAGATGACTCGGATTTTATTGTCTTGTCGCTTTCGGTTTCAGAGCCTGACATCACCAGTCAACAATGTCAGTAATTTTGTACTGTGCTAGCGAAAGATTATCGATCACGCACGGCTCAGGAATGTGCAGCCGGTGGATCGGTCTAATCCTTTATGGTATTCCCGGTAACGGAAAGAAAATTATACGCGACACTGCACGAAAAATTAATTATAATTTTTTTATCACAGCTCGCAAAAACTTTTATCACTATTCGATTCACACTAAAGGTCTCTCGAATCAACACTGATGCGGAATAACGTCCATAAGATGCCCAGCAATGCACCAACGGTGATAAAAGAATAAAAACTGCACAATGATGAAAAAATCACTACACTAAATAATTCAAAAATAAATTCACACAAAAATAACTGTGGATAAAATTCACAGTCTCCGGTTAATCGGCAACGCGACAAAATATTGGCAGCAAAACGACACAACAACTCGCGAGAGTTTTACTAACTGTATACTGCACGTGTTCGACGCTTCCCTTAAAAAGAGATCACGTCGGGGTCACCAATTTAGTGGTTAAGGGTAAAATTTAACGATATTAAAATAAATTATTTAAACCAACTAATAATGAGTAATAAATGTTTTATTTATCCAACGTAATTAACACAGTAAAAGAGAATTATACAAAATTAAAATGCTTGAATGCGTGTTCGCAGCTCAGCGGTGTATCTTGTAATTGTGTAATGTCTCTACGAATGACGTAGAGACGGAATTTAGAAAAATCGATCTTCTAGGGAATTTAACGCTCTATAAAAAAAAGTCTCTTATCATTTTTAGATAAATTTATCTGTTAAAAGTTATTGGAGCTCAAAGTCAAGTTAGAGTAAATTTCGAAATTTTTTTACTTTTCCGGCGAAACTATTGGACTTGTCATAAGATGACATAACATCTTTTTTGTAGACAATTTTATTTCCTACAAATTACCTTTGACAAATTTTTTTTATATTCTGCATTGTTTTCTAGTAATTCTCATTTTCATGCCAAGCTCTTAAAATCAATCGGAACACTATTTTTTTAGGAGCTTGGCATAAAAATGGAAAAAATAAAAAACAAAATAGAATGTCGAAAAAGTTTATTGAAAATAATTTGTAGGAAATGAATTTCATCACAAAAAAGATTTCATGACATTTTATGATAAGTCCGATAGTTTCGCCGGAAAAGTAAAAAATAGGGGTGTGCGAATACTCGAAACTTCGGTTTATTCGAGGCGAATCGAATCGAACAATTCGATTCGAAATTCACCTCGAATATTCGAGATGTTCGAATAGTTCGAAGGATTCGAATAGTTCGAAAGATTCGAATATTTCAAACTTTTTGAAATCTTACGTTCATTGAGTTTTTGATCATATCGACTGTTTCCAGGTACAGATACAAATAATATAATAGTTTTTTAATTTAGTAAAGCCATAAATATAATTTAGGGGAAGGGGGGGGAAATGGGCCCTTAAAGTTTTTGGGATCCGTTTCACCCCCAATTCATTTGAGGCACTCAAAATTTTAGGGAGCCCATTTTGCTTTTCCTTCTCCTATTTACTTCTGAAATGTCGAAGCAGAAATGAAAAAATTGGTTTAACACTCGAGTAAAAACGATTAATTAAATTTAATTTAATTGAATTTATAACAAATCATTACTGTGAAATTTATTGGTATGTTAGAAAACATAACTCATTATAATAGTTATAGCAAAAATAATATAATGTATTTATAATAAATTTTTGATTCATTTAATAGACAAATCAGTTTTACGTTAATAATCTGAATCAAAACGTGTTGATTCAAATACAATAAATATTTTTTACTCGAATTCTAAATGAATTTTTCATTTTTCATATGACATGATAAAAATAAAAAATCATTAAACATTATTTATGACATTATTATTATTATTTATGACATTATTATTATTATTATTATTATTATTATTATTATTATTATTATTATTATTATTATTATTATTATTATTATTATTATTATTATTATTATTATTATTATTATTATTATTATTATTATTATTATTATTATTATTATTATTATTATTATTATTATTATTATTATTATTATTATTATTATTATTATTATTATTATTATTATTATTATTATTATTATTATTATTATTATTGTTGTTGTTGTTGTTGTTGTTGTTGTTGTTGTTGTTGTTGTTGTTGTTGTTGTTGTTGTTGTTGTTGTTGTTGTTGTTGTTGTTGTTGTTGTTGTTGTTGTTGTTGTTGTTGTTGTTGTTGTTGTTGTTGTTGTTGTTGTTGTTGTTGTTGTTGTTGTTGTTGTTGTTGTTGTTGTTGTTGTTGTTGTTGTTGTTGTTGTTGTTGTTGTTGTTGTTGTTGTTGTTGTTGTTGTTGTTGTTGTTGTTGTTGTTGTTGTTGTTGTTGTTGTTGTTGTTGTTGTTGTTGTTGTTGTTGTTGTTGTTGTTGTTGTTGTTGTTGTTGTTGTTGTTGTTGTTGTTGTTGTTGTTGTTGTTGTTGTTGTTGTTGTTGTTGTTGTTGTTGTTGTTGTTGTTGTTGTTGTTGTTGTTGTTGTTGTTGTTGTTGTTGTTGTTGTTGTTGTTGTTGTTGTTGTTGTTGTTGTTGTTGTTGTTGTTGTTGTTGTTGTTGTTGTTGTTGTTGTTGTTGTTGTTGTTGTTGTTGTTGTTGTTGTTGTTGTTGTTGTTGTTGTTGTTGTTGTTGTTGTTGTTGTTGTTGTTGTTGTTGTTGTTGTTGTTGTTGTTGTTGTTGTTGTTGTTGTTGTTGTTGTTGTTGTTGTTGTTGTTGTTGTTGTTGTTGTTGTTGTTGTTGTTGTTGTTGTTGTTGTTGTTGTTGTTGTTGTTGTTGTTGTTGTTGTTGTTGTTGTTGTTGTTGTTGTTGTTGTTGTTGTTGTTGTTGTTGTTGTTGTTGTTGTTGTTGTTGTTGTTGTTGTTGTTGTTGTTGTTGTTGTTGTTGTTGTTGTTGTTGTTGTTGTTGTTGTTGTTGTTGTTGTTGTTGTTGTTGTTGTTGTTGTTGTTGTTGTTGTTGTTGTTGTTGTTGTTGTTGTTGTTGTTGTTGTTGTTGTTGTTGTTGTTGTTGTTGTTGTTGTTGTTGTTGTTGTTGTTGTTGTTGTTGTTGTTGTTGTTGTTGTTGTTGTTGTTGTTGTTGTTGTTGTTGTTGTTGTTGTTGTTGTTGTTGTTGTTGTTGTTGTTGTTGTTGTTGTTGTTGTTGTTGTTGTTGTTGTTGTTGTTGTTGTTGTTGTTGTTGTTGTTGTTGTTGTTGTTGTTGTTGTTGTTGTTGTTGTTGTTGTTGTTGTTGTTGTTGTTGTTGTTGTTGTTGTTGTTGTTGTTGTTGTTGTTGTTGTTGTTGTTGTTGTTGTTGTTGTTGTTGTTGTTGTTGTTGTTGTTGTTGTTGTTGTTGTTGTTGTTGTTGTTGTTGTTGTTGTTGTTGTTGTTGTTGTTGTTGTTGTTGTTGTTGTTGTTGTTGTTGTTGTTGTTGTTGTTGTTGTTGTTGTTGTTGTTGTTGTTGTTGTTGTTGTTGTTGTTGTTGTTGTTGTTGTTGTTGTTGTTGTTGTTGTTGTTGTTGTTGTTGTTGTTGTTGTTGTTGTTGTTGTTGTTGTTGTTGTTGTTGTTGTTGTTGTTGTTGTTGTTGTTGTTGTTGTTGTTGTTGTTGTTGTTGTTGTTGTTGTTGTTGTTGTTGTTGTTGTTGTTGTTGTTGTTGTTGTTGTTGTTGTTGTTGTTGTTGTTGTTGTTGTTGTTGTTGTTGTTGTTGTTGTTGTTGTTGTTGTTGTTGTTGTTGTTGTTGTTGTTGTTGTTGTTGTTGTTGTTGTTGTTGTTGTTGTTGTTGTTGTTGTTGTTGTTGTTGTTGTTGTTGTTGTTGTTGTTGTTGTTGTTGTTGTTGTTGTTGTTGTTGTTGTTGTTGTTGTTGTTGTTGTTGTTGTTGTTGTTGTTGTTGTTGTTGTTGTTGTTGTTGTTGTTGTTGTTGTTGTTGTTGTTGTTGTTGTTGTTGTTGTTGTTGTTGTTGTTGTTGTTGTTGTTGTTGTTGTTGTTGTTGTTGTTGTTGTTGTTGTTGTTGTTGTTGTTGTTGTTGTTGTTGTTGTTGTTGTTGTTGTTGTTGTTGTTGTTGTTGTTGTTGTTGTTGTTGTTGTTGTTGTTGTTGTTGTTGTTGTTGTTGTTGTTGTTGTTGTTGTTGTTGTTGTTGTTGTTGTTGTTGTTGTTGTTGTTGTTGTTGTTGTTGTTGTTGTTGTTGTTGTTGTTGTTGTTGTTGTTGTTGTTGTTGTTGTTGTTGTTGTTGTTGTTGTTGTTGTTGTTGTTGTTGTTGTTGTTGTTGTTGTTGTTGTTGTTGTTGTTGTTGTTGTTGTTGTTGTTGTTGTTGTTGTTGTTGTTGTTGTTGTTGTTGTTGTTGTTGTTGTTGTTGTTGTTGTTGTTGTTGTTGTTGTTGTTGTTGTTGTTGTTGTTGTTGTTGTTGTTGTTGTTGTTGTTGTTGTTGTTGTTGTTGTTGTTGTTGTTGTTGTTGTTGTTGTTGTTGTTGTTGTTGTTGTTGTTGTTGTTGTTGTTGTTGTTGTTGTTGTTGTTGTTGTTGTTGTTGTTGTTGTTGTTGTTGTTGTTGTTGTTGTTGTTGTTGTTGTTGTTGTTGTTGTTGTTGTTGTTGTTGTTGTTGTTGTTGTTGTTGTTGTTGTTGTTGTTGTTGTTGTTGTTGTTGTTGTTGTTGTTGTTGTTGTTGTTGTTGTTGTTGTTGTTGTTGTTGTTGTTGTTGTTGTTGTTGTTGTTGTTGTTGTTGTTGTTGTTGTTGTTGTTGTTGTTGTTGTTGTTGTTGTTGTTGTTGTTGTTGTTGTTGTTGTTGTTGTTGTTGTTGTTGTTGTTGTTGTTGTTGTTGTTGTTGTTGTTGTTGTTGTTGTTGTTGTTGTTGTTGTTGTTGTTGTTGTTGTTGTTGTTGTTGTTGTTGTTGTTGTTGTTGTTGTTGTTGTTGTTGTTGTTGTTGTTGTTGTTGTTGTTGTTGTTGTTGTTGTTGTTGTTGTTGTTGTTGTTGTTGTTGTTGTTGTTGTTGTTGTTGTTGTTGTTGTTGTTGTTGTTGTTGTTGTTGTTGTTGTTGTTGTTGTTGTTGTTGTTGTTGTTGTTGTTGTTGTTGTTGTTGTTGTTGTTGTTGTTGTTGTTGTTGTTGTTGTTGTTGTTGTTGTTGTTGTTGTTGTTGTTGTTGTTGTTGTTGTTGTTGTTGTTGTTGTTGTTGTTGTTGTTGTTGTTGTTGTTGTTGTTGTTGTTGTTGTTGTTGTTGTTGTTGTTGTTGTTGTTGTTGTTGTTGTTGTTGTTGTTGTTGTTGTTGTTGTTGTTGTTGTTGTTGTTGTTGTTGTTGTTGTTGTTGTTGTTGTTGTTGTTGTTGTTGTTGTTGTTGTTGTTGTTGTTGTTGTTGTTGTTGTTGTTGTTGTTGTTGTTGTTGTTGTTGTTGTTGTTGTTGTTGTTGTTGTTGTTGTTGTTGTTGTTGTTGTTGTTGTTGTTGTTGTTGTTGTTGTTGTTGTTGTTGTTGTTGTTGTTGTTGTTGTTGTTGTTGTTGTTGTTGTTGTTGTTGTTGTTGTTGTTGTTGTTGTTGTTGTTGTTGTTGTTGTTGTTGTTGTTGTTGTTGTTGTTGTTGTTGTTGTTGTTGTTGTTGTTGTTGTTGTTGTTGTTGTTGTTGTTGTTGTTGTTGTTGTTGTTGTTGTTGTTGTTGTTGTTGTTGTTGTTGTTGTTGTTGTTGTTGTTGTTGTTGTTGTTGTTGTTGTTGTTGTTGTTGTTGTTGTTGTTGTTGTTGTTGTTGTTGTTGTTGTTGTTGTTGTTGTTGTTGTTGTTGTTGTTGTTGTTGTTGTTGTTGTTGTTGTTGTTGTTGTTGTTGTTGTTGTTGTTGTTGTTGTTGTTGTTGTTGTTGTTGTTGTTGTTGTTGTTGTTGTTGTTGTTGTTGTTGTTGTTGTTGTTGTTGTTGTTGTTGTTGTTGTTGTTGTTGTTGTTGTTGTTGTTGTTGTTGTTGTTGTTGTTGTTGTTGTTGTTGTTGTTGTTGTTGTTGTTGTTGTTGTTGTTGTTGTTGTTGTTGTTGTTGTTGTTGTTGTTGTTGTTGTTGTTGTTGTTGTTGTTGTTGTTGTTGTTGTTGTTGTTGTTGTTGTTGTTGTTGTTGTTGTTGTTGTTGTTGTTGTTGTTGTTGTTGTTGTTGTTGTTGTTGTTGTTGTTGTTGTTGTTGTTGTTGTTGTTGTTGTTGTTGTTGTTGTTGTTGTTGTTGTTGTTGTTGTTGTTGTTGTTGTTGTTGTTGTTGTTGTTGTTGTTGTTGTTGTTGTTGTTGTTGTTGTTGTTGTTGTTGTTGTTGTTGTTGTTGTTGTTGTTGTTGTTGTTGTTGTTGTTGTTGTTGTTGTTGTTGTTGTTGTTGTTGTTGTTGTTGTTGTTGTTGTTGTTGTTGTTGTTGTTGTTGTTGTTGTTGTTGTTGTTGTTGTTGTTGTTGTTGTTGTTGTTGTTGTTGTTGTTGTTGTTGTTGTTGTTGTTGTTGTTGTTGTTGTTGTTGTTGTTGTTGTTGTTGTTGTTGTTGTTGTTGTTGTTGTTGTTGTTGTTGTTGTTGTTGTTGTTGTTGTTGTTGTTGTTGTTGTTGTTGTTGTTGTTGTTGTTGTTGTTGTTGTTGTTGTTGTTGTTGTTGTTGTTGTTGTTGTTGTTGTTGTTGTTGTTGTTGTTGTTGTTGTTGTTGTTGTTGTTGTTGTTGTTGTTGTTGTTGTTGTTGTTGTTGTTGTTGTTGTTGTTGTTGTTGTTGTTGTTGTTGTTGTTGTTGTTGTTGTTGTTGTTGTTGTTGTTGTTGTTGTTGTTGTTGTTGTTGTTGTTGTTGTTGTTGTTGTTGTTGTTGTTGTTGTTGTTGTTGTTAAATAATTAATAATATAAAATTTAAAAAAATGCAAATTCAAAAAATTTTGAAATTAATAGTGCTTTTTTTGTAAATATTATTTTTTTAATTATTTATCTTATTTATTTATAATTTTAAAGCTCTCTGATGTCTGCTAAATTCATACTTATTTTACATTAATATTATTTAATAATTATTAATATTTTTACCATGAATAAATGCAAAAAATAACTTATTTTATTTACTGTTCCGGTATTAGGACAACCGAATTCCCGTATTGGGAGAAGGCTATTTCAGCGTTCCGGTATTGGGTCTTTTAGGTGTCATAGGAAAAATTTTTTTTTTATATTAAATTTAAGAAAAATAAACTAATTTGATTATTTTTGAATTGGTCAATGTCTATTCTGTATAATGTGATAAATTATTTTGGTTTATAATTTATTTGAATATTTTTAAAACGATAAAAATCAGTCATATACCCTTCGTCGTTCCGGTATTAGGACATTTACCTTATATCGATTTTGGCACGATATAATTTTATCTAATTATATATGGGGCATTCCTCGCCAAATCGGACGGTTTGAAAAATTTTAATTTTAGATTTCCTCAATTTTTTTTTTATTTTTTTGTACCCATCAAAAAACTCTTTTTCCGAAATGTTGAAATTTTTGGGATCACCAGTTCCAAAGATATCGAATTTTAAAGAAAACCGCTCTTTTTATGGTTTTTTACTGATAACTTTTTAGGGAATGGTTTAAATCAAAATACTCACTGAATAAAAAAACTATCATTTTTCCATGTACTTATGAAAAAAAAATTATTTCAAGTGTTTTAATACGTGTTAAGATACTCTATCCCGATAAAGCGTATATTTGCACAGCTTAGACTTGCCAATAACTTTTTTTGCTCCTGTCTTTGTCGAATACGTCATGCAAATTCGAATCACTACCTTAGACAGTCAATAACACAATGCACAACTGCATGCTTACTCCTTGAAATCTTAGGCGAGCAAAACATCTTCGCAGTCTACAACTACACAAGGAAATGCATAATGCTCTGAAATTGGGCTCTCCAACACTAGGAAGTCTCACCTGACCCTCTTTACAACGTTCCTCTTTCCGTTAACCACTAATTCTAATCTCATTAGCTCATTTCTAAATATGTTTATTGCTCTTCTTTTACTGGTTACTTACTTTGCATTATATAATATTACGTTTGTGTTTTTCTTTAAACTTACTCCAATGGACAAGACTTATTCTGTTAATAATATGTATTGCCTATGGCACCTCTTGCTAAAAGATTTAAATTTTACTCTTAAAGCAATAAATTAAATTAAATTAAATTAATGTAGTTTTTTTCCCAGGTAATTCATAATTAATTAAGTTATGATAGGGTAAGTGTGGGTAATACTGCGGATTTTGTTTTAATTGTAAATAAACGATGACTGAGTTTTGTTGATTAAAAAAAATTATTGCTAATAATTGAAACCTGAAAGAAATTAACTGTACAGTAGTTTTACATGTACAATAAATTTTGAATTCGTTATTAATTTATTAAAATTGATAGGTTATAGTGGTTGAATATTATTCCATTTTTGTGAGTTCTTGCGTAAAAAGACGTGGAACTTAAAGAGCCTTTTTTCTGAAATAAATGACTTAATTTATATTATTATTGCCTACAGAAGTAAGATAACCTTTTTTTGTAATACCAAAAATTCAATAAAAATTTAATTTTGATTAATTAATATTATTTATTTACGGAAGCAGTAATTGGTACCAACAAACTGGGCATGCATGCATTACTGCGGTTTTCTCAATAACCCGCAGTAATAGAAACACCTCTAGTTGTATTCTTTTGTACCCATTACTGCGGTAGTAACTTTTTTTATTTTAAGTCATCAATAGATTGTACTGTGCGGTGTTCACTTGTCATATTTATTTTTATAAATTAATGTAAATCTGTTATTATATTAATAAATTTTATTAATTATTTTATTAAGCTAATAATTATCTTTCAAACTTGTTCTATTTCATTTTTTGTCTGATACCGAAGTTTTTCGTAATTGATTTAGCCGCAGTAATTGGCACGCAGTAATAGGGGCAAGCCACTTTAGGCTCCGCAGTAATACATGCATATAGACTTGTCTTTAAAATGCTTATTATTTAAAGAAAATATTAGTTTATGTCATTGTTGATTTTTTTTTTAATTTATAATAAGTACTACTTGGGTATAAAAAAAAATATTGATATCTTGGAATAAACTTCATTAAATTGTTTTTGAAGTAAGACCTACGAAAAAACCGCAGTAATACCCACACTTACCCTTATAATTTTATTTGTCCGTTGTCAATAATAAATACTAGTGCCATTCCTAGAAAAAATTATTCAAATCATTACAGAACAAAATATCTCAGAAAGTACTCATTACTATCTTACATAGAACTCTCTACTACCTTTCACAGTAACCAGCAATACGTAAACATAGACGCAGGCGCTATCTACAGATAGCAGTGAGTAATATGTTTAACGTAACATTTGCTATCTGACATACTACTGGCTGCTATGTACATAAAACTGGGCAACATGTAAGACTGTAATATTTAGGATAGTAGTGAGCAACATCTGACATGGCGCCGAGTACAATGTAGAGAGTAACCAGTGCTACGTAGATAGGACCCACTGCTATCTCTGTTTTTTTTAAACAGGTGGCCCTGACTACTATCTGACATCGGAGCTAGTTCTATTTACTTTTTCCGTGTACCTGATTTCTCTATGTACAAATTTACTTTCATATGTTACCATCACACACATGTCTGCTAATATTTTTTTTAATTTATTTTTAATAAGAATAGGTGCTTATTTAGCTACAGTCGTGGCACAATACTGCCACTCAAGCTTGGCTTGGTGTTATCATTTCGAAGCTTAGACAGACTTGGGCCAAGCTTGGATTTCAAACTTCAGAGTTAATAAATCATGCACCAAACCTTGACCAAGCTTTGGCCTATTGTTTTTTCCCTATAAGGGTAGCTGCTACCGATTATGTCGGTAGGTATTATTGATTATTTCGGTAGGTGTTACCGAAAATTAATCAGTAAAAACTACCGATTATTTTGATAGCCAATAGCGACATAATTGGTAACGCTTACGGATTGCCAATCGGTAGCTGGTACCGATTATTTTTTTCCGTGTGTTTAAACGATCTTCTAAAATCAATTTTAAATTCAATTTTTGTATTAGAATAAGTACAATGTGTATCGATTTCTTTATAAAATTTCTCAATAAATGAAATTCAAAAATTAATTGAAATAAGAAATATACTTCTTTGGGTATAGCACGAAGGTAATTTTTTATTTTATGATGAAAAATTGTTTGTAGCTTGAAGAAAATTTTGAATCCATTCAAGTTATGTATTGTTACTCTATGCTGCAAGGTATGATTTAATAGTCTACGTTGTTATTCAGCTAATCTAAGCTTCTATTAAATGTCTATCATTTAGTTCCATGCAACACACATTATGCACACAAATATACTTATCTCGGTTTTTATCTCTAGCTCAGTGATCTTTACAGCAACGCAAATTATTTCGAATCAACCACGTATCAAAAAGCCACGAATAAAAATTAAATTAAATAAAATGCTTACTTCAACTGGCGCTCGGGGTAATTTGTACTTGCAATTATGAGTAATAATTCATCTAACTAATATTTAATCTCTGGAGAGATAAAATTTGTTAAATCGAGAGAAAAAATTCGTCATGGCACAGTATAACTTCATTTAGAGTAAATAAAATGGCTATATTCATACTAAAATTATCTCCGTGTATTAAACCGGACTGAACATAACCCGGAAAAAATTTTTTCATAAAATTTTTAAAAAATTCACTAACGAAATTTTATGAAATTTTATGCTGAAAATGGTCTGATAACATTTCATCAAAATTTATGAAATTTTATAAAATTTCATAATATTTTATGTTGAAAATAGAGTACTGTAACATTTAAACCGAAGACAGTTCAACCGCGAAATTTCAACCGACGACACTTCAACCAAACGACAGGATATTTTATTGCGGATATTTTGTCGTTAGGTTGAAGTGTCGCAGTTAAACTGCCGAGGTTGAACTGTCTACGGTTTAATAGTCGCAGCACCGAAAATGGCCTGCTAACATTTTATGAAAATTTATAAAATTTAACAAAATTTGATAAAATTCTGCAGTCACCGTTAATTTAAAAAAAAAAATATTAGATTACGAAAAATATATTGCAATTACATCTTATACATTGGTCTAATAGATGAAGACATTGCTGAGACACACTAATTATATTTTTTATTGACAAAAAAATCCTGGTGACTGCTGGGCTCGAACCTACGTCCTTTTGATTTAAAGTCCTTGCTGCTATTCACTGCGCCGAGCCACGTATGTGATCGAAGTAAATAAGAAGAATATTCATCGACTTATGGAGTTTTAGAATTTCATACGAAATTTGATATAATTTTATAAGATTTTATGAAATTTTATCTAATTTTGGAGGAACTGATAATTTTATAATAAGGTATATAACATATCGCATTGCAGATGCCATAAGCGCGTTTACAAATTTTTTTTTCAGAGATTGACGTAATTATATTTTATAAATATAACAGACAAATAAATGGGTTCCAAAATTCAAATTTTTTATACGCCTTTATGGCTCTCGGTATTGGTACCGGGAGCCATGAGGGTGTATAAAAAAGACTTTTTTTGTGAATCGACGTAATTATGTTCTAAGAGTATAATACAAACAAAAAAAAAGTTTTTCTAGCATTTCGTTTTTTTTCATACTTAAAGAAAATTTTTTTTTTCCAAAATTAAAATTTTTATTCAACTAACGAAAAAAATTTTCCTAAGTTCAAACGGTTTTGTTATTCTTATACTTTTAGGTCACAATCACGATGGTTCCGGACACTAAATTTTTTTCATCTCTATTATACTTACCCGGGAAAAAATGATCAGATCTGATCAGATATGAACAGGCATGAGTCTTTAGGTCTGATATGAAAAATGACTGGGTCTGACTAGACCAGGCCAGGCATGTTCAGTTCTGATCAGGTCTGTTCATGCCCATCTGGGTACAAAAATTATAGGAAAAAAATGGCCCTATATAATTATATATAGCAATATACAATTATATATAATTATTTTTATAAAAAATAAAAAAAAACATTCGGGCTTGTGCAGAATTTGAACCGTGGACCTTGCACTCGAAAATTTAACCCGCTACCCGTTAACCTAAGAGATTGACTTAAAAAGTAAGTTTCGTATGAACTTCAAGTAATAAAAATCTTATACGTGATAGATTCTTGGTCAACAAAATTTTATATTCAATATATATAAGATTTTTAGTCAACAGAATTTTATATCTAATTTATCAATTATTGATTTATAGTTATATGAAATTATATATAAGTTATGTATAATTATAAGTACGTTAGCATAAAATAAAAATGATGAACGGGTCTTGTAGAGAATTTATTCAAGTTTTTAACGCCGCGCTCAAATTTACTGTGAAATCATTGGTACTTGAAATATCGATGATCAAAGCCAAAAGGATCATTTTTTGTTCGAAGGCTGATATCTCTGCGACAAATTGTCCTACGAGGTTAAAAAAAAAGCCAAATTGAAGCTAAATAAATTTGCCAAGTGATCTATGCATTGGTTCAATTGACAAAATTTTTCCACGGTCCGTGGGCTCTTTGAAAAAAAAAAAAAAAAATTTAGAAATTTTTTGCCTCGCGGTATTTCTCATGTTAGCGTAATAACAAGACCTTTTAAAAAATTTCGATTAAAATGCACTGAAACTAGAGATTTCAAGCTATAAAATGCTTTTTTCAAAATCTTAATACGATTATTTTTCACAAAGTTATAGCCTTCCAAAAATTACTAAAAAATTTATAAAATTTTTCTGTTCCTCTAATTTTTTGCGTTAGTGTATAATGCAATATTTAAACGGAGAGTGTCATATGTAGCTCCATATATAATTATATATGATTATAAATAATACTGTTCCGAGAAAATTTTCTTATATATAATCATATATAATTATATATAATCTTATACATATACCTATATATAATTGTATACAACCATTAGGGTGTTTCAAGAAAAAAAAGAATTTCGTTTTTCATGGTATTCAATAATTGAAAGTACCCAGTTTTTCAATCGGTTGAATTTCATATAATTTTGTGAAATTATTTAATGTTTCCCTAAATTTGATATAAGTTTTTTTAAATTTCAGATCACAACAGAAAATTAAAAAATTTGAAGAAACTTAATAAAATTTTATATAATTATCATCGAGGACGACAAATATTGTTTTTATAAAATTTCAAATAAGTTCATGAAGTTTTTGTAAAAATTCATCACGAAAACTTATGAACTCTGTCTTTACCGGCAGTTCACTCTAAATACATCGATTAAGCACTTGAACTCTCGTGATGAGGACCGCAGTGATCAACGTTCAGGACTACCAGCCAAGAGGAGCCGTGTTCGAACCCAGCAGACGTCCAGGATTTTTTCATCATTTACTGCTATCAATTCTTGTTTCTGAATTTGTAATGCGTTCGCGCGGTAATAACCAAATCAAAAATTCGATATTTAGATTTTTTTTTTTTCAAAAATATTTTTTAATTATATATAATTCGATTATATATAATCTGTAACGTAATTCTTTTACTTAAATAACTCGATTTCACTGAAACGGATTGCACATAAATCTTATTCAATAAACTTACTCAAATACTCAAACTCAAAATACACAAATCGGGCTACGTTACACTTCACCCACCGATCACTCCTCTCATTTCCTCCAGATCCTGACGGGCGCTAGCCGACTTTTATTTCCCCGGTATCGGCAACCGGTCTAAACGTACGCGTAAATTAAAAACTAATATCTAAATCCTTCGGAAATGAAAGAAATGAACGGAGGTAGCGGCATGTCCTGGTGCGCTCAGTATGCTAGGTTGTGGAGAGAGGGTCGCGTTTCTTTTTACGCGGCAGAAGCCGATTAATTAAAATTAAATTAAACAAAATACAGAAATGAAAACTACATAAAATATCGTAAAGAGGACGTGAGAGCGACGCGAAGGGCCTAAGCGGCTCGCGGTCGAGTACTCTCGGTCCATCAGACAAATAAATACCTGAATATGACATCGGGAACCCCTCGTGGACGACGAATCACAAAACTTAATACCATTTTAGATAATAATAAAATTAAAACAACTAATGCGGTAACTCAAGACGGCAAAATCACGACAAACGGCTCCAAAACAACAAATAGAGCCACAAGCTCCAACGACATCAGCCAAGGGTGTGGTCGAGGCCTACCTTTGGAGCTTTCCGACTCACAACCACTCGCTCCAAGACTCCAAACTCGACTACTGGGTCGACTCGTACTCGAGCGACTCCAAAATCCAACTCTCGGACACCATGGTCAGTTCCCAACTCCTCTTCTCTCGTCTCCCACTCCATTCACTTCCACACTCTACTATTTCCAGTCACTCTGACATTCTCGCTTCTCCATCCATTCTTTCCCTACCGCATACAAGCCGTGGACTCGCGGGTCTCCCCGTGATATCCGGAGTTAGCGAATCTTTGGCTTCCTCAAGCATCGCAAACGAGGCCTGCCATTCCCAAATAAACGTAAACGTACCCGAGCTAATTCCGGGTACCAACTCGCAGGGGCGGTGACATCTCAGTCGTTCCTCCGCGATCACCACGTCAATCCTGAAAGCTAGGCCTAGGCCTAGTCGTCATCACTGGTCGGGAGGCACGGTATTTTGGCCACTATCCGCAACACAGCTAGACCTCCCTCGTTAAATCCACGCTCAACCACACAGACACTCCAAGACAGACAACATAACTCCAACACAAACAACATAACGTACACGGATTCGTACTCTCAACACACCTACTTTACCACACACGTACGTCATACTCTCTGCTCACTATCCCCTACACTCAACTCCACACACGTACTAACTTTATCTCTCTCTAACGCACAGACTCACGCTTACTTCCCTTCTACTCCATCTCCTCGGCAATGTAACGTCACAAATCATATATTAAAATGGCCAAATATAATTATATACAATTATATATAATTATATATGATTATATTTGGCGATTTTTCATAAATGATTATATATAATCGAGTTGTATGTAATTATATATAATTTTATATGATTATATATAAAAATTTTTCTCGGGAGGAGACAGAATTTCAAAAAAATTCGTAAAGTTTTACATTATCATTATCAAGATTCCAAGGAGTTATTGGTTTGAACTTTCATAAATTTATTAAAAATTTTATAAGTTTATATAAAATGTCATGAAAATTTTACATATTCACTATCAAGATCCGAAAGAGTATTGGTAAAAAATTTTTTTTCAATTTATAAAATTTTTTTAAATTACATGAAATTATTTAGTTTTTTTGAACTACAAAATTGTGAAATTAATTAGAAACCAAGAGATAATTTTCATAAAATTTCACTTAACTTAATGAAATTTCATGAAATTTTGTAACATTTCGTGCAAGGCCAAAACTTCAAATATGTAAAATTACACGAAGTTTTTAAGAATTTTAGAATATTTTATGAGACTTTATATAATTTAATAAGAATTTATGAAGTTTCATTCCACTAAGACCTTGGAATCTTCATAACAATTATGTAAAATTTTATAAATTTTTGTGAAATTTTATAAAACTTTATGAAGTTTTACCACAATTTATGAAATTCTGCAAAACTTTATGAAATTTTACAAAGACGAAGTTTTGGCCTGTCATGAAATTTCACAAAATTTTATGGAATCTTAGAAAATTTTATGATATCTTAGGTATTTCATGAATTTTTGCGAAATTTAGCTTTGTGACATTAGCAACGCAAAGTCTGTAAATCGCATTTAGAAAATGCCAAAATTAGGTGCTTTTCAGATGCTTATTAGGTATAGAATTTATGAATTAGGTGATCTTAAATTTGCACCGCAATCGATCCCTTTACGTTGCGTTGCTAGCATAAGGTTATGCTAGCAACGTAATAAAAATAAACAGTAAATAAAAAATGAAACAGCTGGACAATTAGGTGCTAATTAAGTCCTAAATAGTGAAGATAGTTCGATTTTGGACAAATATGAATTAGAATTACTGTTTGCAAAAACAAGATTGCGAAAATCAAGTATCGTTAATAATAATTCCAGCACAGAATCGAGATGAAACAAGTATTGGTAATTACACTGAGGAAAAAAAAAATAATTTTATTAAGAAAATTTACTTTATACAAGAACATATATTCTTGATAATTTTTGAAAATATGAAATATTGTCTCAAGAATTCGTAGAATTAATGTATATAATTTTTATTCAATTCAAGCAAAGCTATTTGTTTGTTTATCCATAATTTAATAACAAATGCATATAATATAAAAAAAAATTGATACTCTTTTCTCAAGAAATTAATTACTAATGATAATAAAATAAATATTTGTAACTAATTTCTTGAACTAAGAAATTCTTGTTTGGACAATAGTATTTTTTTTTCTCAGTGTAGGTACTCATTAAGTGCTTCAAAATAAATTTACCTATATAAATGAGAAAGCAGAGAAACAAAAAATTTGAATACCAGGAATTAGAAGCAGTACCATACGTTTCTATGATTATAAGTGAATTATCTGTATGTATAATGAATAGATCTATAATTAAGTGCTGATTAGGTGCTTGCATAAAAAAATTAAATATCATGTAAAAGGCCATCCTAGGGATTTCATAAGGAAGGAAAGATCAATGAATATTCCTGGCGCTCAAAAACAATTTTCTCCGATACTATTAAGCTAAAGGAATAAGGTGCTAATTAGGTGCTTGCGGATAGACCAAAGCTATGAAAAAAAAAATCGATCCTATAAGTCTCATTGGACCGTAAAAGTTAATGGATGATCCTAATAATTTAAGAAGAGGTTTTTCTTTTCTCTGCTCGACTGTAGGAATAAGGTGCTTATTAGGTGCTTGCAGGTGATTCACAAGGACTTCCAGAAAATTCATCTTATGATTCTCATAGGAGTGTAAAGGTCAATAGATGATCAATATACTCTGTAAAGGCTTTTTCTGCCCCCAATAAGATGTAAGAATTAGGTGCTAGTTAGGTGCTTGCCGATGAAGCACAGCCACAGTAAGGAAATCTATCCTATGAGTCTCTTAGGAGCGTAAAATTTAATTGATGATCCTTATGATTTGTGAGGGTTTTTTCTGCTTCTATTAGACTGTAGGAATAAGGTGCTTATTAAGTGCTTGCGAATAAACTACAGTCACCAGATGAAAATTCATCCTATGAGTCTGATTAAAAGCGTGAAAATAATTGGAGAATTTTAACCTCCTGCATGGACCTTCTTTACCTTTATCGAATAGTAGGAATTAAGTGCTAATTGAGTACTTTGAGATGGTTCACAGGGACTTTCACAAAATTCATCTCATGATTCTCATAGGAGTGTAAAGTTGAATAGATGATCAATATACTCTGTGAAGGCTTTTTCTGCCCTTAATGAGATGTAAGAATAAGGTTCTAATTAGGTGCTTGCCGATAAAGCACAGCTACAGTAAGAAAATCTATCTTATGAGTCTCTTAGGAGCGTAAAAGTTAATTGATGATCCTTATGATGGGAAGGTTTTTTCTTTCTCTGCTTGACTGTAGGAATAAAGTGCTTATTAAGTGATTGCGAATAAACTACAGACACCAGATGAAAATTCATCCTATGAGTCTGATTAAAAACCTGAAAATAATTAGATAATTTTAACCTCTTGCATGGACCTTCTTCACCTCTATCAAATAGTAGGAATTAAGTGCTAATTGAGTGCTTGCAGATAAACCACAGAGACTGTAAGAAAATCCATCTTGCAATCTTTAAAGGAGTGTAAAGGTCAATTGAAAGTCCATATACTTTGCAACAGCATTTTGTGCCCCTAATAAGGTGTAAGAATAATGTGCAAACTGAGCACTCGCAGATGGTCTACAAGGAATGGAAAATGATCCATCTCTTGTGCCTCATAGGAGTCTAACGTTCAATAGATGTTCCTTAATTTTTTTTTATTGCTCAGAAACAACTCGAACGATTGACTTTAAAATCTTATCAGTACTAGAAGTTAATAAAACGTATCGACCGCCGCCTCAACCATCTTAATCGGTTAATGCGTTCGAGTGATATCGTTAGAGAAAGAAATAGTGAAAAACGGTTTTTTCCAAATATTTTTGAATCGGCTGACTCGATCGATTTCAAATTTAAATCAGCTCTAGAATTAAATAAAGCACGCCGATAGCTAACTTGAACGACAAAATCAGTCAATTAGTTCAAAAGATATCGGCGTTGGAATGTCACAAACATAACATTTCATGTTATTTTTTTCGGATAAATCATAATATCATGTACTAAAATGTGTCTGAAATCATACAAACTTTTCCTCTTCATGGTCTCTTTTGATCATCATATAATGTCATTTAACTCGTTCTTTAGTTTAAGTCATATTCTCACCAAGAAAATTAAAAATTCACAGTTCTTAATATTTTTCTCGAATATTTCATTTTTTATTGTTTCTGACATGAGTCAAAACTTATTAAAATTTTGATTTCGATCTCTGACATTGATTTATGCTTTAATACACTTATTTTATTGAACTTAATTGAAAATTAAATCTTAAGAGCAGCTTCTTCAGTGATGATTTTCGTTTCTTAATTTTTTAAACTCTAGCATAAAACGAAACTTGTTAGAGCTTGAAAAGATAAAAAAAAAAAAACAATTGCATGTGATAGCATTTTCGAACTTGAAAAGCTTAAAAATATATGCACCAATGTTTTCGAGCTCCTCGAGCTCCTTGAGCTCGAAAAGATTGGTGTGCATTGGTATCCGGTACGATAATTTTTTCGACCAATTTCCTTACCTCATACACCAATCTATAAGCACCAACACACGGACGACTAGAAAAGATCATATTTAAAGTTATTACTTACTATGTTAAACACAACAATTGTTATTGAACTGTATTTTATCGATTTTGACATTAGTACTCCTCTGTCATTTGACAGAGTGATAAGTGACATTTTTGGTAACAATAGTTTGATAGAGGTAAAGAAGTTCCATGCAGAAGATTAAGATAATCCAATGATTTTCACGCTTTTTATCATTTATGTGTCTGACAAATTATTTGACTTGATATTAGTACACCCATACTAACCTGTAAGTGCGATATAAATAAAAAAAATCAACCAGTTTCGAGAAAACTGCTTTTTTTTTAAATGTCGAGAGTAGAGCACAACCTCAACGATATGAGTAGATAGACAGGGGGAGTTCTGGATCAGTTGGGACAAGATGGACATGATCTGTTGTACCGACGGATGGTAAGTTATCGATTTATGATAATGTACCGACTGAGGGTAACTTATTGACTATTGATAAGATGTCGGCTGTTGGTGTGTTTATCTAGGACCTTTTGACATCATTTTGACGCTAATTGTACTTATTTAGGATCTTTTTGACGCTAATTGTCATTATTTCGAGGCTAAGTGACATTATTTTAACGCTAATTGACATCATTTTGTGTTTATCTGGGGCCATTTTACCGTCTGAGCTCATTTTTGAGCTCTTATCCACCATTTTGAGCTCATGTTATTATAGGTGGCGCCTCATATATATTTTGAACGGGAATTTTCGAAAAAATGAATGCTCATTCCGCCATTTTGATATCTTCTTGACGTTAATTGATGCCATTTAAAGTTTTTATTCGCCATTTTGAGCTCTGATTCGCTATTTTGAATTAAATATTATGACCATGTCCGTCATTTTGAATTCCTATCCGTCATTTTGAGGTCATGTTATTATAGGTGGCGTTTCGTATATATTTTGAGCGGGGATTTTCGAAAAAATCAATGCTTACGTTGGCTTTACAGTTGGTAGTTTTGAGCTCAGTCTGCCATTTGCCTTCTTGACCGCCATTTTGTGTCTACTTCCGCCATTTTGAATGAAATATTATGCTTGTGTCCACCATTGTGAATTAAATATTATGCTCATGTCCGCCTTTTTGAGCTCTGATCCGCCATTTTGAATCAAATATTATGACCAAGTTAGCCATTTTGAATGAAATATTATACCTATGTCTGCCATTTGCCTTCTTGACCGCCATTTTATGTCTGCTTCCGCCATTTTGAATGAAATATTATGCTTGTGTTCACCATTGTAAATTAAACATTTGCCTTCTTGACCGCCACTTTATGTCTACTTCCGCCATTTTGAATGAAATATTATGCTTGTGTCCACCATTGTGAATTAAATATTATGCTCATGTCCGCCATTTTGAGCTCTGATCCGCCATTTTGAATGAAATATTATGCTTGTGTCCACCATTGTGAATTAAATATTATACCTATGTCAGCCATTTTAGATCAAATTTTATACCTATGTCAGCCATTTTGAATCTAATATTATGCCCATGTCCGCCATTTTGGATCAAATATTTTACCTATGTCCGCTATTTTGGAACAAATATTATGCCTATTCTTGCCATTTTGAATCTAATATTATACTCATTTCAGCCATTTTGAATCTAATATTATA
Source organism: Microplitis demolitor (assembly GCF_026212275.2). Lineage (NCBI taxonomy): Eukaryota > Metazoa > Arthropoda > Insecta > Hymenoptera > Braconidae > Microplitis > Microplitis demolitor. The sequence continues at coordinate 14,983,172 of NC_068545.1, forward strand.
CCCATGTCCGCTATTTTGAATCAAATATTATGTCTATTTCAGTCATTTTGAATTAATTTTAAAACTTTCGAGCTTGTGTTTTCCTGAAGTTACTGAATGAATATGTGGCAAATTCTCAAAAAATTATCATGCATTACTTAGAAATTGCAAGATTTTACAACATTATTGTTTAGCAACAGCGAATATTCTTTATTAGCTATGGCTTAATTGATTCTATTTGTAGATGATGTCATCGAGTTTAATTTTAACTGCGTAGTAGATTGTTTTTTTTTAGATGATGACTCACACGATTCTATTTTTAGATCATGACTCATACAGTTAAATTTTTAACTGCGTAATAGATGACATCAAACTCATCTCCACGTCATCTAGATCTTAGGTTATGTTGATACAATCTAGGAATTTTTTTGTCGAGATTCTAGGGAACTTTGTTATATAAGGTTGGTACTTTGTTAATTTCTAGGGAATTTAGGCAAGTTTCTAGGGAGTTTTTATTTCATAAGGTTGGTACTCATGAGTGCTAGAACTTTCTACTGCGCAGTTGATGAGTCATCCCCCCCCCCCCCCCCCACCTATAAAAGCACCGCGCGAGAGCATACTTCACAAAAAAGAAGTACGAGTTCACTCAATGAAGTACGAATCTCTAACGATTTAAAAAAGTTTTTTGTGTGCGCATTTCAAAATATTTTTTAATAAACAATTTTTTAAGTGATTATTTGAACAATACATAACTAATTTAAGTGATTATTTGAACAATACATAAACAATTTAAGTGGTTATTTGAACAATATATAAATAATTAAAGTGTTTTAGTGATAAATTTTTAAATGAACAATCGTAGTGATTTTTTAAAAATTTATTTTTTACTAAACTAATTAATTTATATAAAAACTACTTAATAAACATTACTAGTGACAGACAATTTCAAGTGTAAATATAAACAGTGACTTTAGAGATGAACTTTTAAAAAATGGCACAAAACGATTTTATTGCGGCGCTTCAGCGTCCAGTAGATTCAATAATTAAATCATTTAATGATTTACATGATCAGCCATTAGCTGAAGAACATTGTCAAAAGTGTTATCAAGTCTGCGCTGATACAATTGATTACTTCAATGAGATCTTGCTAGATCCGCAAATAAATGTTCAAGCCAGAAGAAGTGTACGAGCAAATATTGTACTTTTGTACTGGTATGCAGATCAATTTGCGCAATTGAGTGGAGAAGTAACTGGTGGTGACTTGCGTGCAAACCGACGTCTCATCAAGTGGCAAGATCTTGAAAACGCATTTTCTAATAACATTAAATCTGGATGTGTGGTGAATCAAGCTCACACAGATCTTCGTACTTTTCTTGATGATGCTGAAGACGTTATCATTGAAAAAGTTGAGAATATGCTTAGAGATGTTGCTGGGCTTAAAGTAAATGTTGAATTAATTTGTAAATTCAGAAATGTAAAAGCTGAAAATGTCATCGAAAAAACAAAGTCATTCAACACCAAGAGCCGAGAAATTTTACCCGCAACATCTCTTGCTACTTGGTATAAAGATCACGTCAACGATAAATTATTAAAGAAAGTCGAGGAATTCAATCAAAAGAATTCTGGGTAGAGCTTAACAGAAATCCACAGTTTAATCATTACAATATCAAGATATGCGCCTTTTCAAGCTGGAGATTCAACGTTTGTGGAACTACCCAAGGACATCCAGGCAAAAAAAGCAGTATTAAATATTCAAAATTTTGATGAACACTGTTTTCTCTGGAGCATTGTAGCAGCATTACATCCAGCTAATATTAATCCTGCGAGAAAAATATCATATCCTCACTTCAGCTCTATATTAAAATATGAAGGTATAAAATTTCCAATCACTTTAAATGATATCCCGAAATTTGAAAAATTAAATAATTTATCAATTAATGTCTACGGTATCGAGTCAGAATTTTGCAATAAAAAATCCAATAAAAGTACAATAATTCCTTTATATCTAAGTAAACTCATAAAGTCTGATAAAAAAGTTATTCATCTCTTAATGGTACAGCAGAATATTAAATTAAATATATCAGATTTTGATATTAAAAATTTTCAACCGAAATTTCACTTTGCTTTGATCAAAGATCTTTCACGGCTAGTTAAGTCTCAAATTTCCAAGGCAAACAGCAAATTATTTTTTTGTGATAGATGCTTGAATCATTTCAAATATGATTATTCGTATGAAAATCACAAAGCTGATTGTTTTAAAATGAATAAAGTCCATATGACATTTCCAAAGGGAAAAGATCAAATTTTAAAATTCAAAAACTGCCGATAAAAAGACACGGTACCGTTTGTTGTATATGCGGACTTGGAATGTACACTAGAAACGACTCAAGGAGATGATGAAACTCAAAAGCATATTCCACACAGTGTAGCATTCTATCAACACTGCAGTTATGATAAGAAATTATCTAAATTTGAATTAAATCGTTCAAAATTTTGTATTGATTGGTTTATTTTAAAGTTAGAAAAATTAGCTATCGAGTATGAAGGATATTTAAAAAATCCCATACCAATGAAACCACTCACCAAACAGCAGCAAGAGACACATGATCAGGCAACTGTTTGTCATATTTGCGAAAAAATAATTACAACAAATACAGATAAGTGTTATGATCATTGTCATTTCACCGGTAATTATCGCGGCCCAGCTCATATATCTTGTAATGTCAATTATCCCAAGTCACATGTTATTCCCATAGTATTTCACAATTTATCCGGTTATGATTCACATTTTTTAATTAAAAGTCTAGCTACATTAATTAAAGGTGATGTAACTTTACTGCCAATTAATAAAAAAAAATATATATCTTTCACAAAATCAATTGAAAATACTTCAGTGACATTACGATTTATAGACTCATTCAGATTTATGGCATCCAGCCTTGAAAAATTAGCTTCATATCTTGGTGATGATGAAAAGCTTATAACGAAACTTCATTATCCTGATCCCGATCAATTTCAATTAGTTACGCGCAAAGGCATATTTCCATATGAATATATTTCAAGTATTGACAAACTTGATGACAAACAATTGCCTGATCAAGTATCATTCTTCTCAAAGCTAACAAATGAAAGTGTCTCTGATGAGGATTATTTTTTTGCTCAGCTAGTCTGGAATAAATTTAACATCAAAACACTGGGAGAGTACTCAGATTTATATCTTAAAACTGATGTACTTCTTCTTGCAGATGTCTTTGAAAATTTTAGACGTAGCTGCTTTGAAACTTATAATCTTGATCCATTACACTACTATACTGCTCCCGGTCTGTCTAATGATGCAATGTTAAAATACACTGGTGTGGAACTTCAGCTTCTTACTGATCCTGAAATGGTACTTTTTATCGAGAAAGGTATCAGAGGTGGGGTATCTCAGTGTACAAACCGATATGCTGCTGCAAACAATCGGTACATGGGTGAAGACTTTGATCCAAGCAAAGCTGAATCATATTTAATGTACTATGATGTAAATAACTTGTATGGTGCAGCAATGAGTATGTCACTGCCGACGGGTTCATTTGAGTGGGTGGAAAATGTTGATGATGATGTAAATAAATTTTTTAATGATAATGACAGTGTAGGATATATATTAGAAGTAGACTTAGAGTATCCTGAGGAGTTACATGAACTCCATAAAGATTTACCGCTGTGCCCAGAACACTTTGTACCGCCAGGATCCAAACACTCGAAATTATCAACTACTCTATACGATAAAAAAAATTATATAATACATTACAAAAATTTAAAACAATGTCTGGAGTTAGGATTAAAGTTAACAAAAATACACAGAGTACTACAGTTTAAACAATCACCTTGGCTCAAAAGTTATATTGATAAAAACACTGACTGTAGAAAATTAGCAAAAAATGAGTTTGAAAAAAATTTTTACAAACTGATGAACAACGCTGTATTTGGTAAGACTATGGAAAATGTTAGAAAGCACAAAGATGTACAATTAAAAACTGAATGGGATGGTAGATATGGAGTCAAAGAAATGATATGTAAGCCAAATTTCCATAGTCTTACCATGTTTGATAAAGATATGGTAATTATTGAGATGAGAAAAGTTAAAGTCTGTTTCAATAAACCTATCTATGTGGGCTTTTGTATTTTAGATTTGTCAAAAACATTTATTTACGATTTTCATTATAATTATGTAAAAAAGAACTTTAAAAACGATGAGTCGAAATTAATGTACACAGACACAGACAGTCTCATCTATCATTTTACTGTACCAGATATCTATAAAATCATCAAACGTGATATCTCAAAGTTCGACACCTCTGACTACCCCGTTGATAATGTTTATAATACGCCAATAGCTAATAAAAAAGTCCTGGGTCTAATGAAGGATGAAAATAATGGTGAAATCATGACTGAATTCACTGGACTCAGGGCGAAATTATATGCATTTAAAACATATAAAAACAAAAAAGCTAAAAAACGTGCAAAAGGAGTCAAGGGTCCTACTTTGAGGACAATCACGTTTCATGATTTTATGCAATGTCTTGAAAATCATGTGACTAACAAAAAAACAATATCTAATAAATACGAAGAAACATAATGTTAAAACAATTGCGCAAAATAAAATTGCATTGAGTTGGGCTGATGATAAGCGCCAGCTCATTGATGGTAGCCACGACACCCTACCATGGGGCTATAAGAATAAGAAAATTATTGTAGATGATGATGATGATGATGAGATAATAATTAAAAAAAGAAAACTTATGTAAATAGTTGTAAATAAATATATATATATATATATATACATATGTATGATTGTAAAATTAGTTTTAAGGTTGTGAAAAAAAAGTTATGAGTAAAAGATTTAGATGACTTTCTGTAAATATCATCAATAATTAAATAATAATAATAATTATTCATGTGCACTTGATAATGTAAAAAATGTTAAAAAATTGGTTTATAAACATTCAATAAAAAAAAAAATTTTTTAATTTACAATTATAATTTTTTATTTTCAATCTATAATAGTTCAAGTTAATTATAATTTATAAAAAATTAAGTTATTCATGAAAAATAATTAATTTGACTATTAATATATCTTTAACTTTGAAAGAAAATCGATTGATTTGAAGAGAAAATATATATATATATATATATATATATATATATATATATATATATATATATATATATATCAGGTAAGTGTAATATTTTGAATTTAAAATTTTTACCGCCATAAGTATAGTTCTTTATTAATTTTTAAATATTATGAAGTTTGAAAAGAAAATCGATTGATTTGAAGAGAAAAAAATACATATCAGGTGTGTATCATTTTTGAATTTGAAATTTTTACTATCATTAATATATTCAAATTTAAAAATTTTACTGCCATTATTGATCACTACTATTGATGTGTGATATAAGTTTATCTCAGTAGAGGTCGCCTCGGTAGATATAACCCTTCCCCGCGCGTAAATAAAAATCAATTTTTATTTGATATATGATTGATTGATTCTTAAAAATAATGCTCAATATCGCAACAGGATATGTCTTCAATTGTATTTATTTTAAATTTTTTACCACCATAAATATAATTGTTTATTAATTTTTTTAATATGTTATTTAATTTTTAATATATTCTGAAGTTTAAAAACAATTTGTTTAATTGATTTGAAGAAAAAAATATTTGTGAGGTATATAAAATTATTGAATTTAAAATTTTTACTATCATAAGTTTAATATATTCAAATTTAAAAACTTTACCGCCATTATCGATCACTAGTATTGATGTGTGATATAAGTTTATCACAGTAGAGGTCACCTAGGTAGATATAACCCTTTCCCGCGCGTAAATTACAATCCATTTTTATTCAATATATGATTGATTGATTGTAAAAAATAATGCTCAATATCGCATCAGGATATATATTCGATTGTATTTTTGATATAAAATGCATCAAAAAATATTTACTGTCATTTTTACGCTATAACTTGCCGGTAACAAAGCAGCTACGTCATAGTGTAATGGACCAATCAGGGCTCAAGTTTTAGGCCTTATGCATTCTCATTGGTTGTCCAAACTAGACTCAGAAAATTATTTACTCAAGAAGATAAAAATCTCTCAACTTAAATCTCAAAAAACCGTCTAGACACGTTTGACGTTGGCTACGAATTTTCGTAAGTATTGTTTTATTATTAAGAAATAATATTAGTTATTTATTAATCTATTTAATAAATATACAAAACTCAATAATCAAACTATATAGATATATATATATATATATATATATATATATATATATACTTATAATAAAATATGTATTTATAATAAAATGATACTAGTCTAGTATATATATATATATATATATTTATATTTATTAGATTTCATACATTGCTGATTGTTTTTTATATATTTCTATTCAATGGAAAAGTTAATAATAATTATAATTAAAATTATAATATTCATTGAAAAACAATCTTTTTTAATATATATATATATATATATATATATATATATATATATATATATATATATATATATATATATATATATATATATATATATATTTATAAATACACACACACACACATTGTAGGTTCATTGTTGTATATATTAAATAACAATTATGAAAATAAGTAACTTGGAAAGATGTTAATGTGTAGTCTAAATTCAATGCTAGTATATCCTTCTTATAATTAATAATTATTTTATCTTTACAGGATACTGCATAAAAAAAAAATTCAGAATACTAAAAACATTAACAATAATAAGATTTTCATCGTTAAAAATAACCATACAGATTGATACAGGTAATCTTTTTTATAGACATTTAATTTTCTAAAGCGTCTCATTCAGAAATAATTTTTATTTAATAATTTATTTATTTTGTTTCAGTAAATTAAATTTTCCAGTAACATCATCGTTACGGGTAATATATTATCTCATGAAATTATCATACCTGAAAAATGGTTCCTCAACTTCTCTCATGACCAGATAATTGATGAAATCACTTTGCATTTGGAAAACATAAAGAAGAAAAAAAAGTTATCAGCGGTTCTACATTTGAAATGGATAATATTCAAACGAAAATCGAGATTATACTAGAATCATTATGCTGGTGGTTTCAAAGAGTTGGAGATAAAAAATTGAATCCTAAATCATATGTATTTTCAGAAAATCTCCTCATAGAGATGTTTCCCGAGTTTGAAATTGAAAACCAATTCCACCATGTACGACGAGAGTTAAAAATTAAATTGAACAGATTACAAAGATCTTACATGTTTAATGATATTGGATTTTATGATGAAGTAAATTTTGAACGGTTAGGTGCGGTTCAAATCCTACAATATAATGCTATTCTACCAAAAGCTTGGTACAAAAACCATCGAACAATCAGTGACATTGTTGATGATGTGGGCGAAAAAGTTAATGAGATATTTTTAATGAAGAAGAAAATATTCAAAATGCTGTGGTCACTGTAGCGGATATTCCAACAATCTTAAAAATAAATCATGAAAAGTTGTACTGGTGGTTTAGTCTCTGTGAAGATAATGAACCCAACATTGAAAAATACACATTCACTGGATCATTAAAAGAAATTTTATTTCCTGAATTAAAGGTTGAAGAACAGAAGCTGAAAACAGATGTAAAGAAGGCGCAACGCTTGGAGTTCAAATCCATCTTTTTCCAACCGCCGCTGCTGCTTGCTTGCTTACATACCTATTCTCGTGCGAACTAACATTTGAAATTCCCGCCTATACTATTCCTCCACTATTCGTGATGTGAAATGACAGTCATTTTTAACTTTGATCAAATCACGAGCAATTAACGAGCAAATGCTCATCTCAATTGACGTCATTTTTTTTTCTCGGTCAGTCACAAAAATTCATGAACATTTTTTTCTGTTTACTAAAATTGCTCTTAAGATATAAAATAAATTTGGCTTGCTCAACTACCTAAATACTTTAAATATTTGGAAACAAATTTCAACGGATTCTGAAGTCTAAAAATGATTACCATATCTATCAATACGACCAAGAAAAAAAAAAATGACTGTCATCAGTCGTATGCGTGTGTCAAGACAATGTACGTACTTTGAATATCTAGATTCTCAAATTAATACTGGAATTTTGTTATAGAAAATTATAATACCATAAATTTTAAGGAAGATGCATGAAAAGAAGAAAAAAACAGAATCTTCATTTGATATATCATTATTATAATAAAATTTTACATACAGAAAAAAGTATTGATTATGATCATGATTAAGAAATCGACAATTTATTGATAAGTATTGATTACAATAGTTGTAGTGTAGTTTATATGTATCTAATAATATTTAATTTTTTATAATCAATACATGCATCTAATAACATCAATAGTTTTAAATATGTTAAATTCATAGCAATATTTTTATAAAATAAATATAAGTAATAATCAATATATGTATCTAATAATATTAATAGTTTTAAATATGTTAAATCCTTAACAAGATCCATATGAAATAAATATTCCTAAAAAAAATAAATAATATAGATGGTTCATAAAATAAATGCATGTGATATTATCATTATAATTCCATATCATCACTACTTTCACTCTCATATAAATTATTCAAGATTTTTTCTATATCATCATCTGAATCGATAACTGATTGAAAATCTTCTTCCGATTGATTTGAATCAATTTCCATTGCTGTTTTCAGCTTCTGTTCTTCAACCTTTAATTCAGGAAATAAAATTTATTTTAATGATCCAGTGAATGTGTATTTTTCAATGTTGGGTTCATTATCTTCACAGAGACTAAACCACCAGTACAACTTTTCATGATTTATTTTTAAGATTGTTGGAATATCCGCTACAGTGACCACAGCATTTTGAATATTTTCTTCTTCATTAAAAATATCTCATTAACTTTTTCGCCCACATCATCAACAATGTCACTGATTGTTCGATGGTTTTTGTACCAAGCTTTTGGTAGAATAGCATTATATTGTAGGATTTGAACCGCACCTAACCGTTCAAAATTTACTTCATCATAAAATCCAATATCATTAAACATGTAAGATCTTTGTAATCTGTTCAATTTAATTTTTAACTCTCGTCGTACATGGTGGAATTGGTTTTCAATTTCAAACTCGGGAAACATCTCTATGAGGAGATTTTCTGAAAATACATATGATTTAGGATTCAATTTTTTATCTCCAACTCTTTGAAACCACCAGCATAATGATTCTAGTATAATCTCGATTTTCGTTTGAATATTATCCATTTCAAATGTAGAACCGCTGATAACTTTTTTTTCTTCTTTATGTTTTCCAAATGCAAAGTGATTTCATCAATTATCTGGTCATGAGAGAAGTTGAGGAACCATTTTTCAGGTATGATAATTTCATGAGATAATATATTACCCGTAACGATGATGTTACTGGAAAATTTAATTTACTGAAACAAAATAAATAAATTATTAAATAAAAATTATTTCTGAATGAGACGCTTTAGAAAATTAAATGTCTATAAAAAAGATTACCTGTATCAATCTGTATGGTTATTTTTAACGATGAAAATCTTATTATTGTTAATGTTTTTAGTATTCTGAATTTTTTTTTTATGCAGTATCCTGTAAAGATAAAATAATTATTAATTATAAGAAGGATATACTAGCATTGAATTTAGACTACACATTAACATCTTTCCAAGTTACTTATTTTCATAATTGTTATTTAATATATACAACAATGAACCTACAATGTGTGTGTGTGTGTATTTATAAATATATATATATATATATATATATATATATATATATATATATATATATATATATATATATATATATATATATATTAAAAAAGATTGTTTTTCAATGAATATTATAATTTTAATTATAATTATTATTAACTTTTCCATTGAATAGAAATATATAAAAAACAATCAGCAATGTATGAAATCTAATAAATATAAATATATATATATATATATATACTAGACTAGTATCATTTTATTATAAATACATATTTTATTATAAGTATATATATATATATATATATATATATATATATCTATATAGTTTGATTATTGAGTTTTGTATATTTATTAAATAGATTAATAAATAACTAATATTATTTCTTAATAATAAAACAATACTTACGAAAATTCGTAGCCAACGTCAAACGTGTCTAGACGGTTTTTTGAGATTTAAGTTGAGAGATTTTTATCTTCTTGAGTAAATAATTTTCTGAGTCTAGTTTGGACAACCAATGAGAATGCATAAGGCCTAAAACTTGAGCCCTGATTGGTCCATTACACTATGACGTAGCTGCTTTGTTACCGGCAAGTTATAGCGTAAAAATGACAGTAAATATTTTTTGATGCATTTTATATCAAAAATACAATCGAATATATATCCTGATGCGATATTGAGCATTATTTTTTACAATCAATCAATCATATATTGAATAAAAATGGATTGTAATTTACGCGCGGGAAAGGGTTATATCTACCTAGGTGACCTCTACTGTGATAAACTTATATCACACATCAATACTAGTGATCGATAATGGCGGTAAAGTTTTTAAATTTGAATATATTAAACTTATGATAGTAAAAATTTTAAATTCAATAATTTTATATACCTCACAAATATTTTTTTCTTCAAATCAATTAAACAAATTGTTTTTAAACTTCAGAATATATTAAAAATTAAATAACATATTAAAAAAATTAATAAACAATTATATTTATGGTGGTAAAAAATTTAAAATAAATACAATTGAAGACATATCCTGTTGCGATATTGAGCATTATTTTTAAGAATCAATCAATCATATATCAAATAAAAATTGATTTTTATTTACGCGCGGGGAAGGGTTATATCTACCGAGGCGACCTCTACTGAGATAAACTTATATCACACATCAATAGTAGTGATCAATAATGGCAGTAAAATTTTTAAATTTGAATATATTAATGATAGTAAAAATTTCAAATTCAAAAATGATACACACCTGATATGTATTTTTTTCTCTTCAAATCAATCGATTTTCTTTTCAAACTTCATAATATTTAAAAATTAATAAAGAACTATACTTATGGCGGTAAAAATTTTAAATTCAAAATATTACACTTACCTGATATATATATATATATATATATATATATATATATATATATATATATATATATATATATTTTCTCTTCAAATCAATCGATTTTCTTTCAAAGTTAAAGATATATTAATAGTCAAATTAATTATTTTTCATGAATAACTTAATTTTTTATAAATTATAATTAACTTGAACTATTATAGATTGAAAATAAAAAATTATAATTGTAAATTAAAAAATTTTTTTTTTTATTGAATGTTTATAAACCAATTTTTTAACATTTTTTACATTATCAAGTGCACATGAATAATTATTATTATTATTTAATTATTGATGATATTTACAGAAAGTCATCTAAATCTTTTACTCATAACTTTTTTTTCACAACCTTAAAACTAATTTTACAATCATACATATGTATATATATATATATATATATTTATTTACAACTATTTACATAAGTTTTCTTTTTTTAATTATTATCTCATCATCATCATCATCATCTACAATAATTTTCTTATTCTTATAGCCCCATGGTAGGGTGTCGTGGCTACCATCAATGAGCTGGCGCTTATCATCAGCCCAACTCAATGCAATTTTATTTTGCGCAATTGTTTTAACATTATGTTTCTTCGTATTTATTAGATATTGTTTTTTTGTTAGTCACATGATTTTCAAGACATTGCATAAAATCATGAAACGTGATTGTCCTCAAAGTAGGACCCTTGACTCCTTTTGCACGTTTTTTAGCTTTTTTGTTTTTATATGTTTTAAATGCATATAATTTCGCCCTGAGTCCAGTGAATTCAGTCATGATTTCACCATTATTTTCATCCTTCATTAGACCCAGGACTTTTTTATTAGCTATTGGCGTATTATAAACATTATCAACGGGGTAGTCAGAGGTGTCGAACTTTGAGATATCACGTTTGATGATTTTATAGATATCTGGTACAGTAAAATGATAGATGAGACTGTCTGTGTCTGTGTACATTAATTTCGACTCATCGTTTTTAAAGTTCTTTTTTACATAATTATAATGAAAATCGTAAATAAATGTTTTTGACAAATCTAAAATACAAAAGCCCACATAGATAGGTTTATTGAAACAGACTTTAACTTTTCTCATCTCAATAATTACCATATCTTTATCAAACATGGTAAGACTATGGAAATTTGGCTTACATATCATTTCTTTGACTCCATATCTACCATCCCATTCAGTTTTTAATTGTACATCTTTGTGCTTTCTAACATTTTCCATAGTCTTACCAAATACAGCGTTGTTCATCAGTTTGTAAAAATTTTTTTCAAACTCATTTTTTGCTAATTTTCTACAGTCAGTGTTTTTATCAATATAACTTTTGAGCCAAGGTGATTGTTTAAACTGTAGTACTCTGTGTATTTTTGTTAACTTTAATCCTAACTCCAGACATTGTTTTAAATTTTTGTAATGTATTATATAATTTTTTTTATCGTATAGAGTAGTTGATAATTTCGAGTGTTTGGATCCTGGCGGTACAAAGTGTTCTGGGCACAGCGGTAAATCTTTATGGAGTTCATGTAACTCCTCAGGATACTCTAAGTCTACTTCTAATATATATCCTACACTGTCATTATCATTAAAAAATTTATTTACATCATCATCAACATTTTCCATCCACTCAAATGAACCCGTCGGCAGTGACATACTCATTGCTGCACCATACAAGTTATTTACATCATAGTACATTAAATATGATTCAGCTTTGCTTGGATCAAAGTCTTCACCCATGTACCGATTGTTTGCAGCAGCATATCGGTTTGTACACTGAGATACCCCACCTCTGATACCTTTCTCGATAAAAAGTACCATTTCAGGATCAGTAAGAAGCTGAAGTTCCACACCAGTGTATTTTAACATTGCATCATTAGACAGACCGGGAGCAGTATAGTAGTGTAATGGATCAAGATTATAAGTTTCAAAGCAGCTACGTCTAAAATTTTCAAAGACATCTGCAAGAAGAAGTACATCAGTTTTAAGATATAAATCTGAGTACTCTCCCAGTGTTTTGATGTTAAATTTATTCCAGACTAGCTGAGCAAAAAAATAATCCTCATCAGAGACACTTTCATTTGTTAGCTTTGAGAAGAATGATACTTGATCAGGCAATTGTTTGTCATCAAGTTTGTCAATACTTGAAATATATTCATATGGAAATATGCCTTTGCGCGTAACTAATTGAAATTGATCGGGATCAGGATAATGAAGTTTCGTTATAAGCTTTTCATCATCACCAAGATATGAAGCTAATTTTTCAAGGCTGGATGCCATAAATCTGAATGAGTCTATAAATCGTAATGTCACTGAAGTATTTTCAATTGATTTTGTGAAAGATATATATTTTTTTTTATTAATTGGCAGTAAAGTTACATCACCTTTAATTAATGTAGCTAGACTTTTAATTAAAAAATGTGAATCATAACCGGATAAATTGTGAAATACTATGGGAATAACATGTGACTTGGGATAATTGACATTACAAGATATATGAGCTGGGCCGCGATAATTACCGGTGAAATGACAATGATCATAACACTTATCTGTATTTGTTGTAATTATTTTTTCGCAAATATGACAAACAGTTGCCTGATCATGTGTCTCTTGCTGCTGTTTGGTGAGTGGTTTCATTGGTATGGGATTTTTTAAATATCCTTCATACTCGATAGCTAATTTTTCTAACTTTAAAATAAACCAATCAATACAAAATTTTGAACGATTTAATTCAAATTTAGATAATTTCTTATCATAACTGCAGTGTTGATAGAATGCTACACTGTGTGGAATATGCTTTTGAGTTTCATCATCTCCTTGAGTCGTTTCTAGTGTACATTCCAAGTCCGCATATACAACAAACGGTACCGTGTCTTTTTATCGGCAGTTTTTGAATTTTAAAATTTGATCTTTTCCCTTTGGAAATGTCATATGGACTTTATTCATTTTAAAACAATCAGCTTTGTGATTTTCATACGAATAATCATATTTGAAATGATTCAAGCATCTATCACAAAAAAATAATTTGCTGTTTGCCTTGGAAATTTGAGACTTAACTAGCCGTGAAAGATCTTTGATCAAAGCAAAGTGAAATTTCGGTTGAAAATTTTTAATATCAAAATCTGATATATTTAATTTAATATTCTGCTGTACCATTAAGAGATGAATAACTTTTTTATCAGACTTTATGAGTTTACTTAGATATAAAGGAATTATTGTACTTTTATTGGATTTTTTATTGCAAAATTCTGACTCGATACCGTAGACATTAATTGATAAATTATTTAATTTTTCAAATTTCGGGATATCATTTAAAGTGATTGGAAATTTTATACCTTCATATTTTAATATAGAGCTGAAGTGAGGATATGATATTTTTCTCGCAGGATTAATATTAGCTGGATGTAATGCTGCTACAATGCTCCAGAGAAAACAGTGTTCATCAAAATTTTGAATATTTAATACTGCTTTTTTTGCCTGGATGTCCTTGGGTAGTTCCACAAACGTTGAATCTCCAGCTTGAAAAGGCGCATATCTTGATATTGTAATGATTAAACTGTGGATTTCTGTTAAGCTCTACCCAGAATTCTTTTGATTGAATTCCTCGACTTTCTTTAATAATTTATCGTTGACGTGATCTTTATACCAAGTAGCAAGAGATGTTGCGGGTAAAATTTCTCGGCTCTTGGTGTTGAATGACTTTGTTTTTTCGATGACATTTTCAGCTTTTACATTTCTGAATTTACAAATTAATTCAACATTTACTTTAAGCCCAGCAACATCTCTAAGCATATTCTCAACTTTTTCAATGATAACGTCTTCAGCATCATCAAGAAAAGTACGAAGATCTGTGTGAGCTTGATTCACCACACATCCAGATTTAATGTTATTAGAAAATGCGTTTTCAAGATCTTGCCACTTGATGAGACGTCGGTTTGCACGCAAGTCACCACCAGTTACTTCTCCACTCAATTGCGCAAATTGATCTGCATACCAGTACAAAAGTACAATATTTGCTCGTACACTTCTTCTGGCTTGAACATTTATTTGCGGATCTAGCAAGATCTCATTGAAGTAATCAATTGTATCAGCGCAGACTTGATAACACTTTTGACAATGTTCTTCAGCTAATGGCTGATCATGTAAATCATTAAATGATTTAATTATTGAATCTACTGGACGCTGAAGCGCCGCAATAAAATCGTTTTGTGCCATTTTTTAAAAGTTCATCTCTAAAGTCACTGTTTATATTTACACTTGAAATTGTCTGTCACTAGTAATGTTTATTAAGTAGTTTTTATATAAATTAATTAGTTTAGTAAAAAATAAATTTTTAAAAAATCACTACGATTGTTCATTTAAAAATTTATCACTAAAACACTTTAATTATTTATATATTGTTCAAATAACCACTTAAATTGTTTATGTATTGTTCAAATAATCACTTAAATTAGTTATGTATTGTTCAAATAATCACTTAAAAAATTGTTTATTAAAAAATATTTTGAAATGCGCACACAAAAAACTTTTTTAAATCGTTAGAGATTCGTACTTCATTGAGTGAACTCGTACTTCTTTTTTGTGAAGTATGCTCTCGCGCGGTGCTTTTATAGGTGGGGGGGGGGATGACTCATCAACTGCGCAGTAGAAAGTTCTAGCACTCATGAGTACCAACCTTATGAAATAAAAACTCCCTAGAAACTTGCCTAAATTCCCTAGAAATTAACAAAGTACCAACCTTATATAACAAAGTTCCCTAGAATCTCGACAAAAAAATTCCTAGATTGTATCAACATAACCTAAGATCTAGATGACGTGGAGATGAGTTTGATGTCATCTATTACGCAGTTAAAAATTTAACTGTATGAGTCATGATCTAAAAATAGAATCGTGTGAGTCATCATCTAAAAAAAAACAATCTACTACGCAGTTAAAATTAAACTCGATGACATCATCTACAAATAGAATCAATTAAGCCATAGCTAATAAAGAATATTCGCTGTTGCTAAACAATAATGTTGTAAAATCTTGCAATTTCTAAGTAATGCATGATAATTTTTTGAGAATTTGCCACATATTCATTCAGTAACTTCAGGAAAACACAAGCTCGAAAGTTTTAAAATTAATTCAAAATGACTGAAATAGACATAATATTTGATTCAAAATAGCGGACATGGGTATAATATTAGATTCAAAATGGCTGAAATGAGTATAATATTAGATTCAAAATGGCAAGAATAGGCATAATATTTGTTCCAAAATAGCGGACATAGGTAAAATATTTGATCCAAAATGGCGGACATGGGCATAATATTAGATTCAAAATGGCTGACATAGGTATAAAATTTGATCTAAAATGGCTGACATAGGTATAATATTTAATTCACAATGGTGGACACAAGCATAATATTTCATTCAAAATGGCGGATCAGAGCTCAAAATGGCGGACATGAGCATAATATTTAATTCACAATGGTGGACACAAGCATAATATTTCATTCAAAATGGCGGAAGTAGACATAAAGTGGCGGTCAAGAAGGCAAATGTTTAATTTACAATGGTGAACACAAGCATAATATTTCATTCAAAATGGCGGAAGCAGACATAAAATGGCGGTCAAGAAGGCAAATGGCAGACATAGGTATAATATTTCATTCAAAATGGCTAACTTGGTCATAATATTTGATTCAAAATGGCGGATCAGAGCTCAAAAAGGCGGACATGAGCATAATATTTAATTCACAATGGTGGACACAAGCATAATATTTCATTCAAAATGGCGGAAGTAGACACAAAATGGCGGTCAAGAAGGCAAATGGCAGACTGAGCTCAAAACTACCAACTGTAAAGCCAACGTAAGCATTGATTTTTTCGAAAATCCCCGCTCAAAATATATACGAAACGCCACCTATAATAACATGACCTCAAAATGACGGATAGGAATTCAAAATGACGGACATGGTCATAATATTTAATTCAAAATAGCGAATCAGAGCTCAAAATGGCGAATAAAAACTTTAAATGGCATCAATTAACGTCAAGAAGATATCAAAATGGCGGAATGAGCATTCATTTTTTCGAAAATTCCCGTTCAAAATATATATGAGGCGCCACCTATAATAACATGAGCTCAAAATGGTGGATAAGAGCTCAAAAATGAGCTCAGACGGTAAAATGGCCCCAGATAAACACAAAATGATGTCAATTAGCGTTAAAATAATGTCACTTAGCCTCGAAATAATGACAATTAGCGTCAAAAAGATCCTAAATAAGTACAATTAGCGTCAAAATGATGTCAAAAGGTCCTAGATAAACACACCAACAGCCGACATCTTATCAATAGTCAATAAGTTACCCTCAGTCGGTACATTATCATAAATCGATAACTTACCATCCGTCGGTACAACAGATCATGTCCATCTTGTCCCAACTGATCCAGAACTCCCCCTGTCTATCTACTGCTTCGCGTATGAGGCGTGCAATTATGATTTTTTTGTAGAAAATTTTGGATATTAAAAGTCTTATAACTTTTGAATAGTTGAAAATGCATCTATGTTATCGAAGCAATTTTACAGAGGACTTTATTCTCTACAAATCAAGTTCAAGAATGAGTCGATTGCTCAAAAACTGCCTGAATAGGAATTTAAAAAAAAATGTAATAGCGTTCCTATGCTTTTTAAATAGGAAAAAAAAATTTTTTAGGTAATTTTATTTTTTTCATCTGTAATAGAAGTTTCATACGGGCTAAAATAAATATTCGACAAATAAAAAAACCCTAGGGTAACCTGTATTGTGGTAGATATGTTTATAGTAGATATTGTTATGGTTGAATTCATTACTGAGAGGGTTGTCATCTGGTATTGTAATATGAGAGAATTCTTAAGTGGTAGAATTGTTGATTAGTTGAGATTTTCGCGGGTAGTGTTTTAAATTGGTATACTTGTGTGGTACAGCTACTTGTGGTAGGCCTGGTTATGGTTCAGTTGACGTAAAGTTGAGATTTTTTTATGGTAGTCCTATTGATGTGCCATATTCCAAACTTGGAATCGATTCTGACATGAGTACTCCTCTGTCATTTGACAGAGTGATAAGTGACTTTTATGGTAGCAATAGTTTAATAGAGGTAAAGAAGTTCCATGCAGAAGGTTAAGATTATCCAATGATTTTCACGCTCTTTATCAGACTCATAGGGTGAATTTTGATTTGGTGTCTGTAGGTTATTTGCAAGCCCTTAATAATCACCTCATTCCTACCGTCTAACAGAGGTAGAGAAGATCCTCACAAATTATTAGAATCCTCCATTGGACTTTACGCTCCCTGTGGTTCATCTGCAAGCACTCAATTAGCACTTAATTCCTACTATTCGATAAAGGTAAAGAAGGTCCATGCAGGAGGTTAAAATTCTCCAATAATTTTCACGCTTTTAATCAGACTCATAGGATGAATTTTCATCTGGTGTCTGTAGTTTATTTGCAAGCACTAAATAAGCACCTTATTCCTAGAGTTTAATAGAAGCAGAAAAAACTCTCACAAATCATAAGGATCATCAATTAAATTTTACGCTCCTAAGAGACTCATAGGATAGATTTTCTTACTGTGGCTGTGCTTCATCGGCAAGCACCTAATTAGCACCTAATTCTTACATCTCATTGGGGGCAGAAAAAGCCTTCACAGAGTATATTGATCATCTATTGACCTTTACACTCCTATGAGAATCATAAGATGAATTTTCTAAAAGTCCTTTTCACCACCTGCAAGCATTCAATCAGCATTTAATTATAGATCTATTAACTATACGTACAGATAATTCACTTATAATCATAGAAACGTATACTACTGCTTCTAATTCCAGGTATTCGAATTTTTTGTTTCTCTGCTTTCTCATTTATATAGGTAAATTTATTTTGAAGCACCTAATTAGTACCTAATTACCAATGCTTGTTTGATCTCGATTCTGTGCTGGAATTATTATTAACGATACCTGATTTTCGCAATCTTTTTTGTGCAAATAGTAACTCTAATTCATATTTGTCCAAAATTGGACTATCTTCACTATTTAGGACTTAATTAGCACCTAATTGTCCAGCTGTTTCATTTTTTATTTACTGTTTATTTTCATTGCGTTGCTAGCATAACCTTATGCTAGCAACGCAACGTAAAGGGATCGATTGCGGTGCAAATTTAAGATCACCTAATTCATAAATTCTATACCTAATTAGCACCTAATTAGCACCTAATTTTGGCATTTTCTAAATGCGATTTACAGGCTTTGCGTTGCTAGCGTCACAGAACTTATTTTACCGTACAAATTACAATTTTTTTTTATATTCTAATAATATCATTTAAGCAGTATCACGGCTAATTCACCTATGGCAATTATATTCAAAAAAAATTTTCTCTGTGGCGGCCAAACGAAAACTGATTGTATTTTTAGCTTATAATTGATTATGTTTTATTTTTTAATTATTAAAAGTGATATAGTGAGTTGGTGAACTTTACGAATCATGAACATTTAAAAAAGTTGGCAACGACCACTGTCACATAAACATTTGATATTACGTAAATTATGCGTATGATCAAATTATTCATTCTATTATTCATATAATATTTATACTTATAATTATAAAACGGTTTCAACAGAAATACTTTTATATTTTTTTTTTTTTTCAAATATAATATAAGTAAAAAATATAAATCATTTATATAATTAAGGAAA